>NC_080740.1:72471186-72774216 GCF_020826845.1 Diceros bicornis minor | reverse complement strand
AAAGGTTTCTATTAAAGTCATACCTACTGATTCCTTCTTTTGACACAATATAATTTACTGGCAATAAATGTTCATAAACAGTTTGAGTGAAAAATCCATAAAGCCATTTCAGCTTTATTTTAAGTTCCATTTAATGTCCCTCAAAAATGATTTCATCAATGTGTCTCCATTAGCTGGTTCTCTGCCCAATAACTTAATTCTACACAATCAATCAGGAACTTATAAAGCATGTGACAGGATCTATCTAAAGTGTTTTGAATCACCATAAAGATCAGCTCAATGGCTCTTTTTTTCCTACTAACACCGGTAGGGGGTAAACTCATCAAAAAATCTCAAATGCACTCCACTGCCACAGTAACAAAAGAGCCAGCTCCTCCTCTCTGGAAAGTGTACTCATGTTTGGAGCTCAGTTTGGTGACAGTTTCCCCTCAAAGTGTCCTGGATGTCAGAAGATCTGAAATCCAGTCCTATCTCTGTGATGTTAGGCAAATCGGATAACCTCTCTGGTCCTCGATTTCCTCAACTGTAAAATGAGAGATGAGAAGTATCAGAGCTAAATTGTTTTCTCCCAACATCTAAAATTTAATAAAGTAACAACCTAATCTAAACAGATGATGTCTTTAGCTACCTCCATTCCCTACCAGGAAAACAGAGCAATCTTGAAACATCAAAGGAAATTGCTAAAAATTTTCTCAGTATTTAAGAAAGAAACAAATGAAAGCAAACAGACTTTTGTCCAATTCCAACTGCATTTAACTAGTAGAAACAATCTCCAGAAAAAAAACCTCATAAAAGGTAAAATGGTAGACAGCAAAATTTATTATAGATGAAACTAACTAAAAAAACCCCAAAACCTTGTTCATAACTCTTTGAAACTCTAAAAATTGACCTAAGGAAATTCAATTTTATAAAAAATAATAGACACTAAGTGCCTAAACCTGTACCTGTTAAAAATAGCCATGAACCACACACTGAAAGGAAAATTGAGATCTGCAAAATTTGATACAGGAAAATTAGACTTGAGAGAACACTGGACACAAAGAAAAAATTACAACAATAAAAGCGATAATCAGTAAAATTGGAGATAGAAAAATTTACGATGAATCCAATCTTCATTAGAGATTGGATTTAGAGAAAAATCCAATAGAGAAAAATTGATCTTACAGACAATATTTTCAAGAAAAACTTTTTAAAAAGGTGAGAAATGGTTTTAGTGTAGCGTTTAGAAAATTGATTAAGGAATTAAACTGGCTTAATGAACTTTGCCCTGGTAAATTCTTTCTTGATGCACATTCATTAAAATTGGCATAATTATGATTAATGCTTCTACATCTTTGGGTTTAAACCATGGGCCAAAATGTTCAACAGGTTCAGAATGCAGAGTTAAATTGTTTGAAGTCAAATGTTTTCAGTTTTCTAATTTTTGATACTTGTGTAGATATAACCTGAACGATAACCCTTAAAAACAACCATATTTTACTTGATAAGACAAGGATATATTTTTGTACCAATATTAGATTATAAAATAGAGAAAAGATGTCAATCTCAAAAATGGTGATAAGAAAATGGGAGAACGAATGATGTGATTTCCTGAACTATCAGAGAACTGGGAAACTAAAGACCTGATTCTTAGTGCTGATTTTGCAAAAACTCATTATGTGACCTTTGGCAATTTGCCCTCTAGTCTTATTTCCCCGTTTGTCATGCAAAGTGGGGGTGGGGATTAGATGATCTGTAAGGCCACTTCAGCCCTGCTATTTTACAATCCTCCAGGCAACCTGGGTGGATAGACCCAATGGACCAGGAGAGGAGCATGGTAGGTTTGATAAACTCAAAGTTCAATTTATTTAACAAATATGTATTGAGCTGGGGGCTCTAGAGGTAAGCCAGAGAGACATGGAGTTCACAGTCCAGTAGAATGTAGTGGACTCTAGTAGTGTACACTGACTAGTTTAAATAATTAGTAATTAAAGAATCTCACAAATAAAAATATACAACAGTGACAGTGATAAAAACGTGAAAGGAAAATCAAACATGTCTTTCAAAGTATAAAACTTGATGTCATAACCTGGTCTGGCAGGTAAGTTTCCCTGAAAAAGTGCAGTTAACCTGATATTTGTTAATTGATTAGGAACAAACTATTTAAGAGGGAGAAGCAGCAATAGAAAAGATTACACAAAGGTGGCAGTGTTGGGAAGTCAAAGTTAATAAAGAAGATGGGTGTGGCCAGACCCCATTTAGCAATGGAGGAGCAGCATGGAATGAGAATGGAGAGCTCACACAGAGCCTTGTAGGCCACAATGAAGGTTTTAAGCAGGGATATGACTTGATCAAATTGGCATTTTTCAAGGATCATGGTGGCATATTATGGTCTGCATGTTTGCGTCCCCCTAAAACTCATTATGGAAACTCTAACCCTCACCAGAACTCAGCCATGTTGGCACCCTGATCTCAGACTTCCCAGCCTCCGGAACAGTGAGAAATAAATTTCTGTTGATTAAGCCACCCTGACTGTGGTATTCTGTTGTAGCAGCCTGAGCAGACTGAGACATTGTATCATGGAAGAGACCCTGAAGGAGGGTAAAGATCAATGAGGAGAGGCAGGAGAGATGGTGGTAGGTTGCACTAGAGAATTGCAGTGAGGATGGAGTAGAGCAGCTGGGTTTAGGAAATATTTAAGAGGAAAACCAACAAGATCTGATGATGTGCTGGATAAAAGGGAGACTGAAAGATGACCAGAGGACCCAGGAGAAGAGCTGAAATGGATGGTCAAAGCCCAGCGATGAATAGCGATGAATACTCAAAGCCAGCTGTGCCCATGGCAACCTTATACTTCTCCAATAAAATTTAGCTTTTTTGATATTTGATATTGTAATTGCAACTGAAATTGCCTTTACTTAATAAAAGAAGCTGCTCTGAATCCAACTATATTTTTCCTATGGAGGTGCAGGCAACATGACAAAGAAAATTTAAATTAACTCTCCCATAGTATTTATAAGCAATTTTTTTTTTAAAAAACTATGAATAATGTAATAATTCCTTGAATAATGATGTCTTGACATGAGTACAGCCATGTTTGGCCGCTCCATTGACCTACAGCCACCAGCACAAAAAAGAAATACAAAGCCGCTTTCTGTGTGGTGGGAACTGGCTTTTTCCTGGGAACTGGCCTTTCCCCCACGGAGAGAGTTGCAAGTTGTAACATTTCAAGGCTCTTGGAGCGTCGTAGCACGGGATGGACTGACCATCTGTGCCGGGCTAGGACGATAACCAAAGAGAACAATGCACGTACACAACTACTGGGCTGGGACATTAGCCAGGGGGCTCAGTGCACGTACGCCACTGATAACCATTTGTGCATGGAAACACTAAATGCTTGCTCTGCAAACTCTGTAATTGCTTACTCTGAAAATTACTGATGGTATAAAAACTGCTGGAAACTGAGACCCGATGAGAGTTCCACCTGTGGAAGGGACACCTTGCCCAGGACGTGTGATCCTTGCCCAGCCGTGTTGATTGACAGGGCTCTCCCGGCAGTGGGGCGTGGATGTTGTAAGTAATTGATTTGATATGAAGTAATTGATTTGATATGAAGTAATTGATTTGATATGTTCTCTTTTCGGTTAACCTGGTGTTTCTCCTTCTGGTTGATTTGTGTCATTTCTCTTCAGCCGATGTGGGTGTTTTCCCTTTCCAGCCGGGCTGATGTTTTTTCCCTCTTAATATTTGACCTATTTGGATCTGTTTGCAGACTGTCACCTTTACTATCCTCTATATAATAAAATATACCTTCAGTCCATTTGTTTGGAGTGGAAAGTGTCTTTTACGTCTCCGATCGAATCCCCGAACCTCTCATAACATAATTGGCGCTGTGAGCAGGATTCGATTAAGGAGATGGCTTTCCTGTTCAAACAAAGGGTAACTGAAGCCAAGGTGGAAGAGATCCCAGGATGGGAGGACCCTCCCTTTTACACTCTGGCTGGGGAGTGGGCTCATAGGTCAGGATTACGTGAATCTTGGGATGTTCGTCTGCAAGATATGAATCATTGGATGTGACCAAAACTTTGCAGACAGCAGGAAAAAAGAGATAATGTTTCTTTTCTGGCACTGCGAGGTTAATGTTTATTGACTGCTTATCGTCGGGCTATGGAAGATAGGGATAAAATACAAGGGAGAATGTACTCTTGAAAAAAGAAGTTTCAAATTTACAGTCCCGGCTGATGTCACCCAAAATAGAAACTCTTTCCTTGCCGTGAGCCTGGCATTCTAGTTTTATTTGGCCCCTCTTAAGTGACAAATAGTGAGCCTAAATGTGTATCCAATAATAATTTGGCGAGCCAGCCGGGAGGCTCTTTGTCCGTGGCTCGGTGGGTCTGGGCCGGGTGGGATGTCCTGGGAAACAGTCCAGCAGCTGCCTAGGTGATTTGCCCTAGGGACTGCTCCCAGTGCTTTTCATCTGACCTGGCACCGCTGATCCTGGGCACATTTTTCTTATGACAGGGAAACAGCCTCTAAAATTATTTATTTGTTTGCCTATTTGTTTATTTTTGCTTACACCAAGAACTCCCTTCCCCTCCATCTGGAGTCCTGTCTCTTTAAGAGGCAGGGCTATCCCTACTGGAGTGGGAATAATTGTAGGACTTTTACCCGGAATCTGTTAGATGCATCTATCTGTTCTGTTTGGGATCCCATTTAACTGTCTATTCTGTATGTTTGTAATTTTGAAGGGGGGAAGTTCCATCTGTCCCCAAGGAGAGCCCTCTGGGCCACCTCTTGGCTAAATGGGCTATATTCAGCTAGGAGCCCATATCCAAGAAAATAAGTTTTTTATTGTAACACCACATTGCCACAATATTCCATAGACTCCAGAGAGAAAAAGTGACCAAAATGGGGCAATTTCAATTTACCAAAACTGATGTATTTGCTTATACAATTGGAAAAAGCCAGCTAAAAAGTTAAACCACTAGTGGGAAGCCTATTTTAATCTTTTGAGGTTTTTAAACAAAATTAGAAATACTGTACTACCTCTTTAAGAAAAAATAATTAAGTAATTAAACATGCCAGCACCCGAAGCTAAATCTGCTGCTCCCCTCCCCTCCTTGCTGAGCTTCCCCGCTTCAACTCCCCCGGAATTCCTGATCTAAAATTAAACAAGTAAAAATAAGTAAACTTTTAAAGTAATTTAAAATTGGGATGGCTATTCTAAAAAATCTGTTTCAGATGAGTTCACCTTAAGGGTCACCCTTAAAAGAGAGGATTCAAAACCTCTCACGATGAAATGCAATCTTTAATTAATACACAGAGACTTCTAAAAGACAAAGTTATTTCAAAAAAAGCTTCCAAAATCTTTTTAGTAACTTGAAGCTTTAGAGTTTTGCTAAATTAAGTTGATAAAAATTTATTGAGTCTCTGGGTCGTTTCCACATAAGATAAAACATTAAAAATTGGTTACTAAGCATAAATTTGTCTGCCTATGGTCTCTTATCTCAAAAAAAAAAACTAAAAGATGCTTACGTTTAATGATAAACATGTTATGTACATATTGAGAAATTTTCTATAAAAAAATACACATTTCTAAAAAGTCTATATACAAAAAAAACAAAAGGTATGTTGTCCATAAAAAAGGTATAAAAAATAAAAATATTTATGTTTGTTTTATTAAAAAAAATAAATTTGTCCTAAAGTACTAAAAAAAAAAAAAGACGTAGGACAAATTCTAAATATAAAAAATAAGTGACAAAAGATTTATAAAAGTAAAGCCCTGAGGAGTTTTACACATGATCAAGTTGGCTAAAGTAAGCTGATAAAAAATTAAAATTTGGCTTTCTCTCTTATAAAGGTAATTTTCTTAAACTTTTAGTCTGCTCTTTATATAGAGATTAAAAGGTATTCTTTTGAGTAAGTCTATGTAAAAGACAAAACACCTATATTTTGTTAAAATAATTTCCTATGTTCAAAAGGACTAAAATCTCTCCCTTAAGGTTTTTGTTTTTTGACTGTTTTAACTCTCTGTTTGCCTTTAACTGTTTCTGTTGTCAACTTGATTAAATAAATAACTAGACATTATTTCCTATTTGACCAAGTGTTTTAAAATCTTTTGATATTTTTGATAAACTTCTGCCAAAATTAAAGTTTTTTTAACTTAAAAAAAAAATTACAAAAAGACATATGATTATGATGCCAAAATACAATTATTACTGTATTTCATGTTGATGCTCACAGTTCTGTAATTTCTACAGAACAAAAGTATAACTCTTATGCTGATCAGCTGGTGCGAAGTCATGCAACACACAACCCAGGCTTAGCACAATAAATCCACGAAAAGAGTGGACACTTGGAAAAATAAACTTCATACAGGTGGGCAAAACAAAGGAAAATCCTTGTCACCCATGATGATATTGCCACTGCAGTAAAACAATGTCAGTTATGCCAACAGTTAAATAAATGGGGAATTCCACACCCCTACCAAAGTCATATCCAAAAGGGATTATTTCCCACTCATACCTGGCAAATAGATTTTATTGGACCATTGCCAAATTCTTGTGGATATACTTATGCCTGCACTGCTGTTGATACATATTCTGGTTATTTATTGGCTATACCAGCTAAAGTGGCCACCCAACAAAGTGCCATAAAATTATTAGATATAATTAAGTTATATTATAAAACACCAAGACAAATTCAGAGTGACAACGATTCCCACTTTACAGGTAAGTTGATTCAAACTTATACCAAGAAAAATTATACAGAATGGATTTATCATATACCTTATTACCCCCAAGCTGCAGGCCTCATAAAACGAATGAATAAATTGCTTAAACAACAATTGAGGAAACTTGGTCATGGCTCATTAAAGGGGTGGCACAACCATCTAAGTACTGCTCTAAATATGTTAAATAACAGGCCACTAGGCCCTAATGAGACTCCTCTGTCAAGGTTGTTACCAACAAAAATTACAAAAGTGACAGCCGCCACCCATGAGTTTATAACCTTAACCTATTGGCCCCTGACTCAGTCTGCTAAACCGCCTTTTCGTGCCACGGCCGAAGTGGCTGGATTGGATTTATCTACTGTTCATTCTATTCAATTGCCCCCTAAGAAGCAGTCTATAGTCCCTACTGGGATAGGGGTACAATTTCCCAAAAATACCTTTGGTTTGTTAAAAGGACACTCTGGACTGGCAGCAAAAGGTATTGATATACTGGGAGGAGTCATTAATCCAGATTACCAAAAAAAAAACAAAATTTATATTATATAATGGTAGTGACACAGTACTAACTGTAGAGTCTGGAAAACGAGTGGGACAATTATTGGTGCTTCCCCTCTTGACTCCAAATGTGTCACAAGGACAACCTCCAAGTAAATTAACTAAAAGAGGAATGCAAGGATTTGGGTCTACAGATGGATGGAAACCTGGAGCAAAAGTGTGGATGACACATCCATCCAATGCAGCTCCCCGTGCCGCAGAAGTAGTGGCCCAAGGGCCCACTGCAACACTCATAGTTATGTATCCAGGAAATAAACAGTTATATCATGTTCCTAAAAATTCTGTTTCTTTGCGTGAATAGATACTCCTGCTGTGTTCGCTATGCTGTGCTGCACCTCCATGTCTGCTACAGACCTACACACAGAGGCATTAGTTACCTCTGTAGAACAACCTTTGACCCTGCACTGTTAGACCAACTACTCTACACCAGTGGGGCCTATAACCTGGACTACGAATGGCCGAGAAGTTTGATCTCAGAAACATCAAACAACTTCTCAATATAAGATAATTTCTCTATTGCCCTGCCTTCTGCTACCCTCCATGATGGGAGCTGGTCTAGACTTCTACAAGCTAATTTGTTAGGCCTAAGTGTTACCTTATCTAATATTATCTTTGATGCTATGCATGATTTGCAAAATCAAGTTAATAATATTTCATATTCTAAGGGGTTATTTGATTAATTACCTTGCGGTTTGGGTCCTTTATTGCGAGATAGTTTTATAATTATTGTAATCATTGGATTTTAGATTCTTGGATGTGCCTTATGTACTTATGTACAAAGTTCATTGTGCATATGGTGTCTTATGGTTAATGGAGACGGCCACGGCCGAATATGTCTTGACATGAGTACAGCCATGTTTGGCCGCTCCATTGACCTACAGCCACCAGCACAAAAAAGAAATACAAAGCCGCTTTCTGTGTGGTGGGAATTGGCCTTTTCCCGGGAACTGGCCTTTCCCCCACGGAGAGAGTTGCAAGTTGTAACATTTCAAGGCTCTTGGAGCGTCGTAGCACGGGATGGACTGACCATCTGTACCGGGCTAGGACGATAACCAGAGAACAATGCACGTACACAACTACTGGGCTGGGACATTAGCCAGGGGGCTCAGTGCACGTACGCCACTGATAACCATTTGTGCATGGAAACACTAAATGCTTGCTCTGCAAACTCTGTAATTGCTTACTCTGAAAATTACTGATGGTATAAAAACTGCTGGAAACTGAGACCCGATGAGAGTTCCACCTGTGGAAGGGACACCTTGCCCAGGACGTGTGATCCTTGCCCAGCCGCGTTGACTGACAGGGCTCTCCCGACAATGGGGCGTGGATGTTGTAAGTAATTGATTTGATATAAAGTAATTGATTTGATATAAAGTAATTGATTTGATATGTTCTCTTTTCGGTTAACCTGGTGTTTCTCCTTCTGGTTGATTTGTGTCATTTCTCTTCAGCCGATGTGGGTGTTTTCCCTTTCCAGTCGGGCTGATGTTTTTTCCCTCTTAATATTTGACCTATTTGGATCTGTTTGCAGACTGTCACCTTTACTATCCTCTATATAATAAAATATACCTTCAGTCCATTTGTTTGGAGTGGAAAGTGTCTTTTACGTCTCCGATCGAATCCCCAAACCTCTCATAACAAATGAACATTGTCTTCTGTGCAAGATAATTTTCTGATTACTCCAAAGTTTTAGCTAAGCACATATTCATATATTTCCCATTGTTTAAAATCTTTCTAAAATATGTGTGATACAGTTGTGCCTCTGTAAGTTCAGACTACTAAACATGGTTACATTTCGATATTTAAATATTCTTTAACGGCTGAGGCCCATTTTCCTGAAAACCAATCTCCAACATAGTATGTTATCCATGGTAGATATAAGAGAGTGAATTGTGAGAGAACTAATCAGAGGAAATTCATCAGAAATATGGTTTTTTATTTATTTCCTAATATGAACTTTTGGTTTCTCCTAACAGTAATATGCAGTGAAGAATTCTTTTTAAGGAAGTGAGTCGAGTTCTGCTTAGTCCAGGATTCAAAATGAACTGAGTAATCAGTGAGGTTGCAGAGTTTCCACAAATTTCAGGATTGAGCACTTTGAAGGTGGCTGTCGGTTTCTGAAAACCTTCCCAGACATGAGCAATAGTCAGATGCAAGACAGTAATTTTGAGTGGAAAAAGTCACTTGAAGTAATTTAATCCCATTCTGTCTCCCTGAGTGCTGGCGGCATTTAATAAACTGCTAATGCAAAACATTCGTAGTCATTACAAGTTGTTTCTAGGATACATGCTAAATATTTTCTTTTTAGGAATTAGGATATATTCTCCTAACCTAAAAGTACAGATAGTGAATTCATTCAACAAATATTTATAGAGGGCCTACTCCATAAATGGGTATGTGGGAAAAACAGATTCAGACTTTTCTCTTTATGGGATCGCAAACTAATTAAAAGATGCAAAATATATCTAAAACCGATAGCCATTACAAGTGTTTTAACATTCGTTGTCTATAAATATTTAACAATTACCTACTATGTGCATGGCACAGTGCTAAGGCAATATTCAGTGTGAAGATCTGATCTCTGCTCTTATGGAGTTTTCTTATAGCTAGACAGATGGCTATTAAAGAAAAAATTTAAACTGATTTTTTAATGGCCAGTATTGTAAATCATGCATTCTCAATGGGGATGATGTAGCCCCCAAGAGTACAAATACTGGTTCTTGGAGGACAAAAGAAATCTTACTCCATTTATGTATAAAGCACAGATATACATACAGTATATAAAAAGATACAGTATATCTGTGATGCTAAAATTTCATGGGAGGGAAGTGATTAAGGAAAAAACGAGTCTGAAATGATTTCTTAGAAGGATGATATTGAAAAAAAAGGTTGAGAAACATTGTTGTAAAGGCTATGAAGTGGGACAGGGAGCTGAGGGAGCACTGAGCAGGCAGCTTGCCCTAGCATGGAGGATCTGTGAAGGCTTCTCTGGGGAAATGATATTAAGTTGAGATCGGAAGAAGGAGGAGCAGTTAGGCAAAGAGAGGGTTTAGATGGAGGTGGGTGAAGAGAGCACACCAGAAGGAGGACATGTGTGAAAGCCCCGAGACAAGAGGCAACACACTGCTTTTAAGGAACAGTAAGGAGATCAGCATAGCTGGGGTGAAAAGAGCAAGGCTGGCATAAGATGAGATTGGCGAGGTAGTCAGCGGTGAGATCGTGTAGGAACATGTAGGCCATGTGAAAGTTCGAGAATTTTATCCTAAGAGGAAAAGAAAGCCATTGAAAGACTGTAGACAGGAGAATATTATGATCAGATATGTGTTTTTTTAAATACTATGGTGGGAGATACTATGGACTGGCTACCCAAATTCTAAGCACAGTGCATTCTCTCTCGCACACCCTTCCACCATAGAGGCTGGAAACCTGAAATACTGAACTTCTCAGACTCCCTTGCAGCTATACGTGTCTGTGTGACACTGTTTTGGCTAATGAGATGTAGGTAGAAGTATCTGGGGAGATACTTTCTTCCCAAGTAAAAAAGCAGAGACTAATAAAGAAGGCTTTTTGCTTTTTTACACTTCCTCTTCTGAAATATAGAAGCAATGCTTTGAGGCACTGTAGCCCTATGTGACCATGAGATTAAAAGACACATTACTAAGGATGTGATATGAGGAGGGGGAAGAAATCTGGTCTCTTTATGATATTGTTCTGCCGTACCAGCCCTGGACAGCCATATCCAAAATTATTATTACATTATAAAAATAAACTCCTGACTTGTTTAAGCCACTTATTTGTTGGGTTGTCTGTTATTTGCAACCAAATATAATTATAATAGTTACAGGACCTGACCACATTCTAAAGAATGCATTACAGGGAATCAAGAGCAAATGCAGGTAAATCAGAAGACTATTTCAGTAGGCCAGTGAGAAATGATGGTGACCTAGATTAATCTATAGTGAAAAATATGGGAAGGGTGAATGTGAGAGCTATCAAGGAGGTAGAGCTGAAAGAACTTAGCGATAAATATGATATGAGGGGTAAGGGAGTAAGAGATGTTTAGGTTTTGGTAGGGGCACCACAAGTTCAATTTTGGCTATGTTGAATTGAAGGTATCTATGGAGTTTCCAGATTAAGATGTTTATGCAGGCAACAGGATACACAGGTATATTGCTCAAGGTAGACTTCTAAACCACTAGTATATAGATTTAAGAGTCAACGGATTAGAGATGATCATAGAAACCAAGAGAATGGGTGATATGATCCAAGAAGTGGTTAGAGCAATGTAAAAAGAAAGTCAAGGTCAGAGTTTTAAGGGATTCCAACATTTAAAATTTGGGTGTGGGAAGATGAGCCATCAAAGGAAACAGAAAAGAGATGGCTAGAGAGGTAGAAAGAAGACCAGGAGTGGGGTAACATAGGAAGCCGAGAGTAAAAAGTATTTCAGGAAAGTGAGAGGAGTTACTATGTTAACTGGGTACTTAGAGGTAAGAAGAGGAATTAAAATGTCCATGGAATTTAGCAACATGGAAGTTATTTACATCATAGGAGCTGTTCTATGAAGAGCTAGAGGCAGACTCCTATGCACAGAAGAGTAAGTGGGCAGTGAAGAAATGGTTATCGCAAGAGTTACTTTTTTTTTTTTTTTTGGTGAGGAAGATTAGCCCTGAGATAACATCTGTCACCAACCCTCTTCTTTTTGCTGAGGAAGATTGGCCCTGGGCTAATATCTGTGCCCATCCTCCTCTATTTTATATGTGGGACGCCTGCCACAGCATGGCTTAACAAGCGGTGCATAGGTCCGCGCCCGAGATCCAAACCTGCAAACCTCGGGCCACTGAAGTGGAGGGTGCAAACTTAACCACTACGCCACTGGGCCAGCCCCAAAGTTACATTTTTTGACAAGAGAAATATAGTAAGATAGCTGAGTATTGGATATTGGATATTAGATATTGAAGACCCAGCTATGGTTAGTAACCAAACTTTTATAGGGGCACCAGTCTCCTGTATGGCACAGACTGGGTAGAGGCCCATGTGCTCAGTTGTCTAAACGCAGGCACAAATAATGTAGATATTTGGGTTCATCTAGGTTGGGGATTTTAACAGACATGTACATCGAAAGGATTGTGTAACAAGTTCAGGGTTGCACAGGAAGATTGTGAAGAAGAATATGATATTGGGCAAGTTATTTAGCTTCTTCTAGCCTTAGTTTCCAGTTTTGTGGAGGGATAATAATAGTACTTTTCTCATAAAGCTATTGTGAGGATTAGAGAATTTAAATATATATGCAAAGCAATATGTGCCTGGAACATCAAAGTACTCAATAAATGATAGATATTATTATTTATTATAATAGAATAGATAATGTTGATGACAACAATAGAAGATAAGGCCAGAAAGACAAAAGAGTATCTTTAAATAATTTGAATGTTAACAATGGAAAAGAATAAAATAAGATGTGTTCCTTTTCAAATACTCTAACAAGTTAACCAAACCCACCATACCATCAAGGTGCACATTTTAAACATTTGTGTATAATGTGAACCTGCAGAGCAATTTAAAATTCACGTATAAAAATATTCTGGCAAGATATGAAGAGACAAGTAGTTTAATTAAACAAACTCTACTCTGAAAACCAATAGACCAGAACACACGGTTGGTGTCTCATTAAGCCAAAACTGGAAAAAATAAAAGGAATTATCCAAGCAGCAAGCAACCTCATTTCAGTTTCTTATGACTACATTATTATTTATAGTAAATAAAACCACACAGTAAAACAATTTCAACTCATTGGTTTTGTATAATATTGATGGAACACTGGAACAAGGCAGCCTCTGAGTTAGGACAGTATACGAACAACGCAGCATCAGCAGCAAGCTGAGAAAAGGCTGCTTGACGTGAACAGCAGAGCTGGCGCCAGAGAGACTCTTTAGTTCTCAAAGACAATGCACTGTGTGGCCCATGAATGAGATGAATGTGGCACTCCACCCCTACTCCCCTCCAGGTCTCTGAGGGACAGGTGGCCAGAATCAGGCCAAGAAGGTGGGGGGAGAGAGAGAGAGAATGAATATGAACTGAGCGACCGAGTTAAGGAGAGCGTAGGTTCTGCCTGCCCTTCCACCCGGGAGTAAGAGTAAGATGGGAGCCCTGAATACACTGCCTCCTCAGGCAGGATCTCAGTTCTCAAGTGTCTCTCACAGCGAGAGAACAATCAAGACTCAGACAGTCAATGGAGGCTGGTGAGACCTAAGGAAACATGTACATGATTTGAAGAGTTTCCTGGTCATTGAAAAAGAAGTGGAAGGCTTTGTTCCTGTGGCCAAGCAGGCGGAGGGTGACACGCTCCTATGGAGAAGGAAATTGAAACATTAATTGCGGACTACGGAGAAACACTGTCTAAAAATTAATTAGAGAAAGTTATCAGGTCGCTTATAGGAGATGAAGGTGGTGATGACTTCAAAAGCGAAAATCAGCAAGTTGAAATCTTAATAAAAATGCCAAATGTCTTAAAGAATTAAAAAATTTAAATGCTTTAATTTCAGAATACAATCTTATTATGAGATCAAGCCTCAAAATGAGCACACTTAACAAGTGACTGAAAGGGTAATTTTTGTGTGTGTGTGAGGAAGATTAGCCCTGAGCTAACATCTGTCGCCAATCTTCCTCTTTTTTTGCTGAGGAAGACTGGCCCTGGGCTAACATCCGTGCCCATCTTCCTCTATTTTATAGGACGCCGCCACAGCATGGCTTGACAAGCGGTGCGTCGGTGCACGCCCGGGATCTGAATCCCGGGCCTCCGCAGTGGAGCGCGCGCACTTAACCGCTATGCCATTGGGCCAGCCCCAAGGATAATTTTTTTTTTTTTTTTTGGGTCATATGGTATTTCTATTTTTAATTTTTTTTTATTGATGTTTTAATGGTTTCTAACATTGTGAAATTTTGGGTTGTACATTTTTGTGTGTCCATCACCATATATATGACTCCCTTCACCCCTTGTGGCCCCCCCCACCCCCACTGCCCCTGGTAACCACAGTCCAGTTTTCTCTGTCCATGTGTTGGTTTATATTCCACATATGAGTGAGATCATACAGTGTTTGTCTTTCTCTTTCTGGCTTATTTCACTTAACATAATACGCTCCAGGCCCATCCATGTTGTTGCAAATGGGACAATTTTGTCTTTTTTTATGGCTGAGTAGTATTCCATTGTATATATATACCACATTTTCTTAATCCAACCCAAGGATAATTTTGATTGTATGATTTTTACCTTATCCACTGACTTTATCCCTAGTATGGCCACCATGTTTCTTATCAACATCTATTTTCCCCTGCCCACAAAATACCAGTATTTTTCATGGAAGCAAAGTGCCCAGCTAAATAATCATTTTCCCAAACTCCCTTGAAGCTAAGGGTGGCCATATGACCTAGGTTTGTCTAATGAGATGTAAGTAGAAGTCTACTGGAGAGGGGCATTGGGCAAGCTTTTACTGTCCTAATAGGAAGGTACAGATGCGGCTGGTTCCACTCTTTCCTACCTGAATATCAACATAATATCTGGAGCTGTAAGAGCCATCTGCCGACCACGAGGGAAAGGCCAAGAGGATTCAGATATGTTGACCCAGATACCATAAGCCACCAGCAACTGTCTACTATTGGACTTCTTATGGGAGAAAAACGAATCCCTAGTTATTATTTGTTTGAGCCACGTTATGAGAATTCTGTTACTCATCCTTGTCTAAGTGTCAATACCATTCTACCCAAGACCAAGGATAGAGAAGCAAACCGACCCTTTAAGAGGGTCATATTCTTCACCTAACATTTTTGCCGTAAGACAAATGACCAAAAGTTGAAAATCACTCTTACTGTACCTTTATACTCTACTGAAGTATCTTTTCATTGATTGCTGAGTGTAGTTGGGTCTTCCCACATCCTTGCCTTTGCTCAGATGTTTTTAGCCAGAAAGTACTTTTCTTTCCTTTTCAGTGCATCGAATCCTTTAAGGCCCAGCTCAAATGCCATCTTCATAATGAAGCCTGCCCTGGTCCTCTCTCAGTTATCACTAATTGCTCCCTCTTTTGTGCTTCCACATTACATAACTGGTATCTTGGATGAGCATTCATTTCATTCTATCTTGTGAGATGGTGCATTGAGTGTTTCGCCTACACCATAATGTGTGTTACTTCAAGTCAAGGACCATGTCATGAGAGTCTTTGTGCTTTTCTAGACAAGCAGCTAAAAATGAACTTACATGATTTGAATTTAATCTTACTTAAGCAGGAAACGCTGCAGGATGAAAAAGAAGCTTCTGGAGGAGAGAAGTCTGAGCTGCTCAGCATCAGCTATACTACATTGTGACAGCCTTACAATTTTTTGTCCAGGAAAGTAAATGGTTAAGGCTTAGCTACATGGTCTCAGTGGGATGGCCTCCAACAGATCTTCTTTCTAACAGCTCTCTTGTAACCTCTCCAATTTACTGCAGTCAATGCAACTTCCCAGAGCCCAAGTGTAACAGGTTTCTTGTCTGGTTTAAAACCTTTGATGAGTTCCTCTTTCCTACAATAAAAATCACAACTTTTTAACATGACACGATCAGGCTTAACCTACCTTTGTAGCTTCATGGCTTGATAATTTTTAAAAATATTGTGTTTGTCCTCCCCATATTTTTCTCTCTTCTCAATTTCAAGCAGATAGCCAGGCCCTTTGCATATCTTTGATGTTTGTTTGTTTCCATAAGTAAAATGTACTCTTTGTAGTATATAGTTCTACCAGTTTTGATAAATACACAGAGTCAGGTATAAGCAACATAAGCAAACACAGCACCATTTTATCACTCTAAAAATTCCCTTATGCTACCCTTTTGTAGTCAATCTCTCTCCAAGCCCTAACTCTTGGCTCCCACTGATCTCAGGTCTTATAGTGTTGCCTTTTCTAGAATGTCATATAAATGGAATCATTCAGTAGAGAGTTTTGGGTTTGGCTTCTTGCACTTAGCAAAATGCATTTGCATTTCATGATGGAAGGTTTTCAGTGGATTAAAGCAGAATTGCCTTAAATCAACAGCTATTCTGCCCTTTGTCAAGGCCTAACCCCAGTGGAGAGTATGCTGGCTATCCTCCAGGGGAAGAGAAAGAGAAGAGTACCTTAGAAGGAAGCCAACGAGAGAGGCAGATTTTGCCCCTGATTTAGAAAAATTGAGAAATCTAAGGTCATTTGAGGACCACAGTTACCCCTAGGGAAGTGCCAAATTCTCAGAAGCCACAGCTGTGTCTTGGCCATAGCAGTCAGGACCCTTGGCACAGGGGCATAAGCCTTAGCAAAGATTCCTAGGTCCTCTCTATGGCTTGAAAGTTGAGAGTCAGCATACTTTCAATGACTTCACAGCCTGGGAAAATTAGGATAGCAGAGGTGATCTTAATAGGCCAAGGATTAGCAGGCTTGCCCATATTTTCTTGACACATTATATGCTTCCTCCGTTCTTGAGCAACCCAGTAATGATGGAGATGGAATTTGCTACCAGATTATTGTGGGAGCTCGGAGTCACAGTTAGGAAATAAAAGTCATATCAGAGCCAACCTCGATGGCCTAGCGGTTAAAGTTTGCCACGCTCCACTTTGGTGGCCCGGGTTTGGTTCCCAGGTGCAGAACCACACCACCCCTCTCTCAGTACCCGTGCTGTGGTGGCGCTCACATAGAAGAATCAGAAGAACTTACAACTATCCACAACCATATACTGGGGCTTTGGGGGGAAAAAAGAAGAAAAAGAAAAAGGAAGAAGATTGGCAACAGATATTAGCTTAGGGCGAATCTTCCCCTGCCAAAAAACAAAAAAAAAAAAAGTCATATCAATAGCTGACATCTATTAATTGCTTACTATTTGCCAGGGATTTTTCTAAGCACTTCACATGGAGGAACATTTAATTCTCACTGCACCCCTATGAGGTACATGATATTACTATTCCCTATTTTGAGATGACAAACTCAAGTGCAGACAGGTTTCACAGAGGGCGAGTGTGGGGACCAGGATCTGAACTCAAGCAAATCTAGCCGCAGAGCCCATGTTCTCAACTCCCTGCTGAACGTGTTATTTCTTCCATCATGAGTTTGGGAATTATGAGTCATGCTCCAAAAATCTCCTCCTCCAGGAAAAGACCCCCACAGAGTCATAATGTTTGCTTGTACACTTCCTATTCACAGCCACTTCCCCGTTGAAGGGTCATCTAGGTGGTCCTGTTTGAATTGCTACTTGTCCACACCTGACCAGTCAGATTCCAGCTTGAGAACTGAAACTAAGCAACACAGAGGGCAGTGGCGGTGAGTGACAGGTACTGCACAACCACAACCGACACTTACTGAGAAGCAAGCTTAGTGCTTTTACAGATAGAGTCCCTTTCATCTTCATGACAACCCAATGAGTGGAGAAACACGAGACTTAGGCAGGTTAAGCAATAACTTATCCTCTGCTACAAAGCTAGTTAGGAATAGAGCTGGGATAAGAACTCAGATAAACTAGTTCCCCAGCTTACATTTTTAACCTTCAAACACAGATTTGGGGCTGGCAGCCATTTTGAAAGGTATGTAAGTAGTAGCAGCTCCATGAGAAAATGTGACAGAGCAGAGAAAAAAGAGGTCACATGGCCCCTGAGGGGCAGAGGGAACATCTGCATTCTAGGAACTTCCCTGCTGCAGATCTGATGACACTTGACTGAATGTAGATAAGCAGCCTTAAATGAGCTCAGCCTCTTTGAGGAGAAAATACCACTCAGTAGACAGTTCTTCAGTGAATGGAGGTGGAGGTTTTCCGGTTCCCTTAGTTCACTACATTGAGCCCAAGCCACAGCAATTGTAATAGTCTTGAGTTCCCACTTCCCTTCGTCTCCAACATTTGATAACAGGCATCAAACCCTGGCTTGGTACTCAACCAGGATTAGGGAATACAGTGATGGAGAAAAGATATGGCAAAAAAAAAGAAGTTTCATTTTCAACTGTGTCCTTTATCATTGCAAATCTTTGAGACTTAGCAAGAAACAAAGTCTGAAGAAAGAACTTCAAAATAAGATGTCACATCTGTATATGAGGCAAGGGAAGAAGGTCGAACAGTTATAATGTCTTTGCCTTTTTAACATTCCTTCACTCTCCTTTCCATACTAGAACTATTATTTGCTTTGAGGAAACCTACTGGGGCTAACAATTACGTGTTCCTCCTCCCTCCCCCTACCAACATACAGAAGGGAATGTGACCCAGGCTGGCCAATCTGAATATCTGCCTCCCCAGAAAGAGTGTTTACTCCAAGAGCATGGGACCCAAGCAAGGCCAATCAGTTCTTTCCAGGGATTGCCATGGCTGCCTGGACAAGGGTCTTTCTCCTTCTGAGATAATATCTGCTAAGGAGCTGCCTGAAGTAAACCTGTGCAGGAGGAGAGATGTTATTAAAAGCACCAGACCGCCGGCCCCGTGGCTTAGCGGTTAAGTGCGCGCGCTCCGCTGCTGGTGGCCTGGGTTCAGATCCCGGGCGCGCACCGACGCACGGCTTCTCGGGCCATGCTGAGGCCGCGTCCCACATACAGCAGCTAGAAGGATGTGCAGCTATGACATACAACTATCTACTGGGGCTTTGGGGAGAAAAAATAAATAAATAAAATCTCAAAAAAAAAGCACCAGAGTTTGCCATATCTGGAATTTTCAATTATATGAATGAGCACTTTCCCATCTTTCTCCTTTTTAAAAACATATTTTCCTTAAGTCTGATTGACTTTGTTTTCTTCCTTATGATTGGAAGCACCCTGATTAATGCGTTATTTTCCTCATGGGGTGGGGGTTTCTATATCATGGCTGTCTGTCCCTAACACTCCATGTCACTAAAGCAAGGAGAACTGCTCTCTGGAGCCCACAATCAAGTCTGTCTTTCGAGAGAGATCGTTATTCCTATATGACTTCACTTCAAACACCTGCTCAATACGAAATGGAAATCCACAGGGCAACAGAAGCCAGTCAATTTTCACTACGAGACAAGAGTCGTGAAAGCGAGTACGTTCAAAAGCGTCCTTCCGGTCTGAACTGGTGTAAGACACCGTTGAGGGCATTCAGCATCTCTCTCTCTGTTTAACAATCCCGGGGCAAGCACATTTTGTGAGCATTTTATAGCTTTTCTCTCTATTCCTATAAACAGTGCCAATGTCACACAGTAAGAAAAAAGCAGTGTCTATGAGGTCTGAATTATTCAATGCCAAAGAGTACGTTCTTAGATGTTGAACTGATTATCTTTTAAAGAAAAAGAAAAGCAAGTGTCAAAACCCAAATCTGCAGAGCTTTATAGCTCGATTTGGGTATTTGCTAAGTGTATTGTGTGCTGCTTTGTCAATCCAAGTGACAGTTAATCAATACTAATCTGATGCCAGTTGATTCTTCCCTTTCCCTAAACAGGATTAAGGTAGACTATCTATGAATACATTTTATCCCAGTCTGTAAATCCATATGCTTTAACATAAATGCATTAGCATCTCTTTTTAAAAGGAATGCACTGTGTATACAAGGAAATAAGGATGAATTACCAAGTTATTCTGAAAAATGCCTTTCTAATCCATTATGAAAATGTTTCCGCTTTCAAGGCAGTAGTAAGTAGCTCAGGCATTTCTCATTATTTTATATTGTGATCTACATCCCCATCTCTGGGAGGAACTATTAAGTTAACACTCGAATATCTCACAGACATATTGCCCTTTCTGGGCTGAGGCAGGTGGATTTTTCATTTATTTTTTCCTCTGTTTGTTAGTTTGTTTATCCCTTCAGTCAATATTTATTTAGTGCCTGCTGTGGGTTAGGCAATGTCCTAGGTACCAGAGATATAATGGTGAACAACAGTAATAATATCCCACAATTTGCCCTAATATTTTCCAATTTGTCCACAGCCAATTGGGCCAATACACACCTAGAATCAAGCCTTCTTATCCTGGATATCTCAGCATGTTCATACACACCAGAGCTGGGTTGAAGCAACAATGATAATCTTTGAATATCACTTAACAGTTTATGGGGATTTTCATACATACTTTTTTTTTTTTTGCTTGAGGAAGATTCACCCTAAGCTAACATCTGTGCCAATCTTCCTCTATTTTGTGTATGAGTCACTGCCACAGCACGGCCACTGGCAAGTGGTATAGGTCCACGCCTGGGATCCGAACTCGCAAACCTGGGCCACTGAAACGGAGTGCACTGAACTTAACCACTAGGCCATGGGGCTGGTCCTTCATGCATATTTTTAAATTATCATAAACACCTTTATGAAGGGAGCAGGGGAGATGAGCATAAGTGACTCATTTAAGGTTTAGCATCTAACAAGTCCAGGACTATACCATACTACTAATACCTAACGGGCTATGATAATATCTACCTCAGAGGTTGTTGTAAAGCTTCAATGAGAGAACACAGGTAAAGCACTCAGAACAGTTCCTGGCATACAGTAAGAGTGTAATAAATGTTAACTGTGATGATGATGATGTTCTTGTTTAGAAACAGACATAAACCACTATCAATTTTTCCATCCACGTGTTGGTCCATCCATTGGTCCACCCATTTTTTTACCCATCCATCATTTAATGTGTGTCAGGCACTACAAAAGATGCTGAAGATTCAGTGTGGAACAAGCCCATGCTTTCACACCACTCCCAGTCCAGGGAAAGATTTTCAGCCTTTGGAATTTGTATTTGGTATCAGATTTCACAGACTGAATGATGAAAAAGTAACAGAACCAAAGCCTAGAGAAGGGATCTGCAAACTACAATCCAAGGGACAAAGCTAGCTCTCCGTTTTTGTAAATAAAGTTTTATTAGAACACAGCCATACAAATTTGATCATGTGTTGTCTGTGGTTACTTTCCCACTACAATGGCAGAGTTGAGTAGCTGTGACAGAGATCCTGTGGTCCACAAACCTAAAATATTTACAATCTGGCCTTTTACAGAAAAAAGAGCCCTGGCCTAGATTATTACGTCTTTGCATTCTGTTAGCTGTTCCACCTTGTCATCCCTTGGAATTTAAGAAATAAAAGTAATGGTTTGCCTGTATGGGCTAATCTGCTTGTTTATATCTGATGATATGCCCTAAATGCAGAAAAATACTTTATGATTTGGACGTTACGATTTTCTCGGGGGAATTCTTTCTATTGCTCTCTACTGGCAGCTGGATAACCTTGTGAACATATTCTTCCAAGGCATGAACTCACTCTTCTGTGGTCCTACTGCTCTCTTCCTATTTATTGTCTCCTTATTATGTCCCAAATGTTTTCAGCAATCCTTGGCTCCCTTATGATCTCATGCTTGGCCTGATTTTTTCCCCATTATGTGACTCACTGGCAGAGAACACCATTCTTGTGTTTTTTTTGCTAGAATTCTTTTTTATCGGTATTACTTTGGCTTTTATTGCTCAAATCTGTGCTGGTTGATACATTATCAGGCAGTTAGAATTTTTCTTTTTTAAATCTTATTTTGCGTGAGTGTTTTAAACATTCATTTAACTATTGGCTTATAGGAAGCATCCAAGATTGTAACAAGAACAATGATAGACCCTAACATTAAAATCCAGGCACTTTAAATGTATTATGTTATTCAATCATTGTAACAACCCACAAGTTACACACTATTATCATCTCCATTTGCAGATGAAGAAACTAAGGTTTTGAGAGAGTTAATTAATTTTTAAAATGATAAAAAATAGTTAATTTATCGAGAACTTAGTACATATGAGGAACTGTGATAAGCTTTACATGAGTTGTCTTATTTAATTCCCACAATGAATCTCTAGGAAAGCAGTGCTGACCCCTACATTGTGCACAAAAGGCTCGGTAAGGTTGCTGACTTGCTTATGATCCCACCTCAAGTAAGTGGGGTACCACGACTTGATACTGCAATTTGACTGAGATCAGAAAGGTGTGTTCTAAGCGCTCCCACTTGAAGTCTATCCTGTGGTTCATTCATAGGGACACTTATCTCCTCCCTCTGCCTCTCCCTTGAATCAAATGTGGTACCTGCATGCAGCTCTCTTATGGAGTAAATGACTTTAAATGTTCTGGTTATTTGTTTCTGTGGTTTGGTGATTAGAATGGTAGAAGGAGAAGACAAAAGCTGTCATGGTGATGCCTTCTGCTCAATGTAAATCAGCTTTAAGCTCTCAAAGGATGCCTGATTCCAATTATTTCTTTACTACCTCCTATTTTAAAAACAAACCCTAGTCCAAGTTCTGATCAATAGTGGAAGATAAATATTGGAACTCCTATACCTTAAGAAATATATTGTCTAAATGAGAAGTTACCAATGGGTTACTGAAGTTGGCTAAAGACATTCCCAAGAGATAGCCCTTTACATCTTAAACTTCTAAGGTATTTCATACCCTACATTTTGGTAACTGAACCAAACCACTCTTGGCTCTTGCCACTTCATCTTGTACGTGATGGGATGTAGTCTTTCCATATTGCAAATTTTGCTTCTATACTTTACCAAGCAGTGACACAGCGTTAATTTTTAGTAGTGTGGATACTAAAACCTGGGTCTCTAAACTCAGTGTTTAGTTTTTTTCTATTACATGTTGTAGCGTAGGTATTGTTAATATGTTCAAATATTGGGGCTCTTAGCTTGAATTTCTCACCAAACTTACCGTGTGATTCTATGCCTTTTAACTGCTCTGGGCTTAGTTTCTGCATCTATAAAGTGGGCATAATCCACTGCCCAATCTATGGCTCAGGTTTATCATGAAGATCAAATGAGAAGTGAATGAGCTTTTCAACCTGCACAGTAAAATACAAATGCTAGTGACAGTGGTGCTACTCAGCGAATCTCCCCGGATCAAATAAAGACTCCCTTTTAATCTTTAAAAGCCGTGCCTTGAATAAGTAGGTCCCCTTAAAATCAGATTAGTAAGCTAAATATGATTAACTTACAATTAAAGGCAAGACTTCCATCTAGGTCTGTTAAACTCTCTCTCTCTGTTTTTATAGCTCTCGAAAATCCCACTCTAAGGTCCAATTTTAGAGACACTGGACACTAACAAATCAATGATCCCAGTCTCATTTTTCTGAATCTTCTTACTCAGGCAATGCAAAAACTCCTTCCAGATATTCATGACAAATGGAAACAGTTCAAAGAGAAGGCTCACTAAATGGATGAAGCTGACATCCCCTCTAATCCATTAGAGCAAAGGATTTTCAGAGACCCAGGGACCCCACAGAAATCATCCTCCCACCAGGCAATTGATCATAACTTGAGGAATCATTTCAGTATTGGGCCAAATCAGCCTTAAAGGAAGAAAAGGAAATGCCACCAATTTTGGCACATCTCCAAATTTTAAAGAAAGAGATTCAACTATGAGATCACGCCTGTGTTACTGTAGTAGCCTACAAGGCATGCTTGTAAGACTTAACACACAACTTAGCCTTTGCCATTTTAAATGCCTGGGATGACAGGTGCAGCCTGTTCTTTGCCCCAGTAAGAGTAGGTTTCTGTAACTGAGGAAACAATACTGCTTCTCAATGGAAAGGGGTATGGAGGAAGCAACAGAAACAAGTGATGTAATAAATGTAAGGGGTATAAAGCAGTGCTAAATACATGTTAGGCACTCAACATATGTCAGTAATGTCATAAATGCCTTTTAATAATGCCTTATAGTTTCAACTATAAGATGATATAAATAAAAGAATGGATATCCATCCTACAGGACAGGCATAATTTATGCTGTATCAAGAAGTAATGGAACTTCCTATTAGCAATGCCTTGCCCAGGCTGCTACATTCCTTACTTCACAGACAAAGGTAGTGCATCACGCTTCTCTGAATGGGAGGCAGAGATTCAAACCTCTACACGTCACTTCTGTTTTCCCCACTCCAAAGAACCATCTCCTGCAGAGCTCCCATCTTGAGTTTCTTGCTTCTGCCACTACTGTAGGGCCAAGTCTCAGGCTAGAGAGACAGCAGAGTCACTCCTTACTAGTGGCTAACATTAATTATGCACCTGCTGTGTGTATGGCCTGACATCAGGCACTATGGAGGGGGAAAGAACATAATCTACAACCTCAAGAAATCAGAATGAAAGACACAACCTTCCAAGGGGACGGAGGGCACAGAAGCAGAGACACAAGAGTTTAGTTACAGTGAGACTTCACTCAGTATTCTGTATGCCCTCCCTCTGGTCCAGAGCTTCTCAAACTTGGTATTATTAACATTTGGGGCCAGATATTTCTTTGTTGTGAGGGCTGTCGTGTGCATTGTAGGATATTGAGCAGCATCCCTGCCCTTTACCCATTAGATGTCAGTAGTAACACCCCAGTCCCCATAACTTTGAAGTTGTAAAGATCAAAGATATCTCTAGACATTGCCAAGCGTCCTCTGGGGGGCAAAATTGCTCCAGTTGAGAACCATTGTCTGGTCCTAGTGTGTTGTAACATCCTCCCCCTACCAGCTCCAGGCTAACCCCATCCTCAGAATTTAATGATAGAGCTCCACAAGAAACAGGAGGCCCTTTCACCTGATTCATGATATTAAACATGAAATAATATAGACATAACTCAGGGTTTGCAATTACATTATATTCTAGATGAATCCCCAGCTTAACGTAGAGATCATACGTAAGTGCTCACTGAGCCCTTACATTAGGACAGGAGAGCTCACCTGAGGACAATGGACACCAGGGATTCACGGATAGAATTCAACGGGTCTGTGAACTTTGAAGGGGCAGATTTTACATCATTTTCACTAATTTTTAACTGAAATCTAGCATTTCCTTTGATTAAAGTGTAGAAAATGGTCTGTAGTAATTATTATCCTGGGACTTGACCAGTAACAGAAATCACAGATTATTTCATATTAGGGTAAAGTTGTTGCATACTTCTCAAAATATTATTTACATTCAACTACAACTAGATCTTTTTAGATGTTTATAACAAAGACAGACATATATCACAGAATTGTTTTTTATATGTTGATAACTGCACATTGATTTTCTTTGGTAATCTTGAGCATTCTGAATGAGTTAAAAATATAATTCTGAGAAGGGGTCCAGATTCTTCAACAGCCTGACAAAGGGGTCCATGGCAGAAAGAAGAACCCCTGCCTCAGAATGACCGCCTAACATAAATATCAGGCAAGTGTCCAGGGATTACAGCCAACATCTTAGAACTTTCTGTATCATCCCCATGGTGCTTGGGGGAGGGCCCTACTCACAGCAGGGGGCTTAATTTATAATTTATCTTTTATCTTTCAACTGTTCTGGTGACAAGACTAAGTTGTAAACTAAAGTTCAGTTCCCAGGCTGTACCACAAGAGTAGGAGTAGCTTTCAATGTTATCTCCTTCCAATGGGAACAGCGTCTCCTGCTTCCTGTAACTCCACCCACTGATGTCCTTCAAGGGCTAACTCAAATCTCCACTTCTCAGCGAAGGCCTCTCCTTGGAATTTGTGTGGCCCCAATGCTCTGGGCCACTGTTAGTGTACACAGCCTTGTATGAATTTCTCTGGTACATTTCTCATATTTCATACTCCAGCTTAAATTCCCAAAGGAAGGTAGAGACCACGCCTTATAAATCCAAGGCCCTGGCACCTTTTCTTCCTCCACCAGAAATCTTTGATCAGAATTTGCTAAGGAGAGACATATTTTCAGAGTCCTGGGAGGAAGAATCAGGCCAGAGGAACTTGTTCAGGCTGCCATGCAAGGATGCCCTCATTAAACACACAGCTGAATCACCAGAGCCTGAACACTCCCCAATAACCACTCAGCAAGACAGATAGGAAGCCGAGAGGGAAAGTCATTTTCCTTGGCAGCTGAGATGCATTTAACAACCAAAGAAGAAAAGCACATTACCTTCCTCCATAGCTCATAGGCACCCTGCATATTGATTTCATATTAGCTCTCTGCTTTGGTTAAATGCAATCTCTTCCACAAGCCTATGATACAGTACAAGTACTTTAAGTGTGCTTTGACCTCCAATCAGTTCTCATCAAGCAACTAAGTGGGAAGAACAATGCACTGCACTCAGAACTCACGGCCATGTTTGTGCTCTTTCCAACCGGGATAATCCTGACTTTCTCATATGCTCAGCCCATTTCCTTTGGGCTGAGAGTAAAAAAGAGCAAAGTGAGCTGTCTGTGAGCACTGCCAGTCTTGTAGAGCAGGCTGCATAAGTTTCTTTTGGGAATGTCTTTTTTTAATTAAACCACCAAGCACAGACCTCATGGACACACAGGGTCCCATGATTAGTGTATTTGTCCAACCCATACCCCAGCTGATCCTCCTCCCAGCATCCTGTAAATCACAAGTCAGATTTTGTCACTCCCCAGTTTAAAGCCCTTCAATGTCTCTCCATTACCCTTAAGTCTAAACACCTTAATATGATACACAGTACTCACTATAGTATTATGATTTTATATAATAGATTCATATACACAGATATCTCTATAATGATCCATGTATACATAATATTTATCTATATACACATATCATATGACATACATAACTAATATACATACCATACATACATATGAAATATATACTATAGAAATGCACGTGTATATCTGTAGCTATGGGTATGCGATATACGTTAAAAGCATAGGCTCTTTACACTAAAATACTGAATTGCACACTTTAAATGAGTGAATTTTATCATATGTGAATTATATCTCAACAAAGTCATAAAGCACTAACAAACAAAATACAGGCTCTAGAGTCTGCTTATTTGGGTTTGCTTCTCACTTCTGCCATTTAACTTGCTACATAATATTGGGGAACTTACCTCTCTATTTGTCAGTTTGCTCATATAATAATAAAACTTATCTCAGAGGGCTGTCATGAGAAGTGAGTTAACTCACATAAAGAGATTCGAACAGTACCCAGCATAGAGTGAGCATTTAATAAATGTTAGCTATTTATTAAATTACAGCCCATCTCTTTTCATGTCTGGGCACTCTGCTCCTTGATTTTTCTAAAATGTCTTGCTTCCCCAGGACATCGTACGTGCTGCTCCACACATAGCCCTTCCAACTCCCTTTTCCTTGACTAACTCCTATTTATCCTTCCAGTCTCAACTTCATCACTATTTCCTTTGGCAAGCTTCCCTGACTTGCAGAATTAGGTTAAAATCTCCTCATTTTATGTTTCCCTGACATCTTGCACTTCCCTAGGGATAAGACACATTCTTCTCATGTAAATGTTGAAAATATCTGTCTTTCTTGCTTGGCTGTGGATTCCAGAAAGGCAGGGGCCCAGGGGTCCCTTTGGTCAGCACAGCAGTTAGCCGGAGTAAGTGTTCAATTAATATTTGTTGAACGTACTAAATTTCTTAAGTGAGAACTGCCTGTTCCATGGCTTAAACAATGCCAAGAACCTCCCTGTTGATGTCACTTCCATTCTTTTTTGACTCGTGAAAATTCTCGCATCATAAATAACTTCTAAGTGTCTAACTACACTTGACTTTTCTCTGGCTTACAGCATCAAAATCATATCAGATGTTCTCATTTACATTTCAGCCACATCCCGCACAGCTCACTGACAAGAGGGGAAAACCCCTGGGAGGCTCTAGCAGAATCTTGAGATGTTGCCCTAACTCAGGCTTGTGGGAAAGCAAGCAATTCCTTTTTACTCTGTGCTGATAATGACAATCTCGTCCAAAAGATAAATCCACATGTGCTTATTTGCTGAAGAAACAATGGCAGCTCATCCCACTTCCTCTGTGCTCACGGTTCTGCCATCTTGCTGTCTAGGAGGCTGCTGCTTACTCCATTGCATCTGCTAAGTCAACCTCCGCCCCCTCCCCTTACACTTTCCCTCAATTTTTCCTCCGGGAAGTTTCTCTGGGCCGCCTCTGTAGCCTGGGTCTCCTACCCTTGTCTCGAGTGCTTACTGTCAAGTCCTCTCAGCAGAAACTGCAGCCAAGCACTATCTTAAAAACGTTGTTTTTTTTTTTTTTTTTGTGAGGGAGATCAGCCCTGAGCTAACATCCGATGCCAATCCTCCTCTTTTTGCTGAGGAAGATTGGCCCTGGGCTAACATGCGTGCCCATCTTCCTCTACTTTATATAGGATACCGCCACAGCATGGCTTGACAAGTGGTGCATCAGTACGCGCCGGGGATCCGAACCTGCGAACCCTCGGGCCGCTGAAGGGGAGCGTGTGCACTTAACCGCTACGCCACCGGGCTGGCCCCTATATTTAACTTTTTAAGAAACATTTTCACTGCTATTTAATATTTCACTGAGTATGTGTTTTGACATCCCTACTAGACTATAACCTATTTGAGATCATGGAACTTTTATGCTATGTCCTTACATCTTTGCCTTGAGCTTCGGCTGGTGATAGTTGCACAAATGGTGCTCAATAGGAATTTGTAGAAGGAACACTAGTCATAGGCATCAATATACGGGGTGCTTATGATGTGCTTAGCACTGTGCCAAGTACTTTACATACTATATTATGTAGGTACTCTTATTACCCCTATTGCACAGTGAGCAACCTGAGGCTTTCAGCGCTTTAGAAAGTTGCCCAAGGTTGTACCACTAAAGCCAAGAGTGGAAGCCAGTGTGTCTGCCAACTCCATACTCATTTAGCCATTCTGCTTTCCTACACTTGTCCCAAAGGGAAGAAACAGGTATTTGCTTCTATCCTGTGCCCTGAGAGTTCTGGATATTTTCTCCTCTCTGTCTCTCTATTTCTTTTGTTTGGATTCACCCGTGCATAGGGCAGGGTGGGAGGGAAAGCATAAGGAGCTGAAGAAAGTACTTTTAGCCCTCTTTTCTCCCACTCAAATAAGCATAATTAAATTCAAGTCCGTCCAATATAGGAGAGTAAAGTTAATTTCCTTCCTTTTTCCGCACACTGAGAGTTTCTTATTCACATTGTCATCTCATTAAATTCCTAGTGTCACTGTGGAATACCAACATCTCCCTTGGCCTCTGCCAGGAAGAAAGGAAAAGAAAAAGTTCAACTTGGGTGACTTTGGTTACGTAAGAATCTTCTGAAATAGTGACTATAATTAATGAGAAAGGAGACCATATAGCTAGACTGTATGGAAAGTCTCTTTGCGTTGAAGACGGTCTGGTAGAAGTTTATCTCCTCGTTTAAAATACTTTGTTCTTGGTATTAACTGGCAAGAAGAAAACTTTAATGATAAAAACAAACCAACAGATGCTTGAAAGTACATTAGCTGTAGCTTGATAGAGAAATTAAACTTGTGTCAGTTCCACAAACAAAAAACCCAAAACACATCCCTCTCACAGTAAGTGCCGGAATTGGATTTCTTCAAAGCAGCCAAATAGTGAACCTCATCAACTCTCTAATCAAACGAGAGAGCTGACAAACGTCCCCAACTGCCTTTTCTCCTCCTCTCACCCACCACGTGCAACTGAGCGAGACAATGACTGAGCAACTGGGGAGG
The DNA here is from genome assembly GCF_020826845.1 of Diceros bicornis minor. Taxonomy (NCBI): domain Eukaryota; kingdom Metazoa; phylum Chordata; class Mammalia; order Perissodactyla; family Rhinocerotidae; genus Diceros; species Diceros bicornis. The sequence goes on along the minus strand of NC_080740.1, from coordinate 72,744,546 downwards.
TCTACTGAGGCAATGCTGCTGGGACAAGCTGGCAACGTTTACACAGAACCAGGAATCCATCATGCTGATATTAAATCACATCTCCCCCTTGCCAAAAGGAAAAGTGTGCGGGGTCCAGCAAATGCCTTTTCCTCCTGCATCAGGAATCAACCCTAAACTTGGGGGGAAAAGCTGAACCATGGAAGCTTATGATGCCTGTGCACAGGGGTGGATGAGGGCATGGAACTAGGCAGTGGACTCACCTAGGCTTTTGGACTGGCTCTTTTTTATTTTTTGGAGAATTATGAGTTGTACTCCCAGGAGCATTTCAGATGAAACCCTATTATTATTTCTCTATTGTAGAACTGTGCTTTTTCTCATTAAGTATCTCTGGTTTATTAAGGTTGAGGTTGTTCATCTGAGACTCTTTTATATTTGGCTTTCTCGCTACATTATTTATGGGAAATGTATCTTTATGATCTAATACATTATTCCTGTATTTCTGTAAATAATAAACTTTGGAGGTGCCAAAGAAGAACTCTACAACTAGCAATTCTTTTCAAATAGTTGAATCCCCAACAGATTGTCTCTGCTGGTGATAACAGAGAGCAGAATAAGGGCACTGGCAAGTTTCAGGTTCCTCTGACTTGTTACCCAAATGTTCCTATTAGATTGGTAAATTCTTGTCTCCTAAGGATCAATGTCTGAATTGTTCAGTTTTCACCAGCACATAGAGGAACTGTGCTCCACTTTCTTCTATAATCCCTCAGTCTCTCTCATGCTTCCTTCCACTCACGGATGAGATACTTCAGAAAGGAAGAGAAAGAAGAGAAAAAGTTGGAGGCAAAGGAAAAGGAAAGAGGAAGAGGTTGTTTATTTAGAACCTACTCTCATTGCCTAAGTGATTCGAGTAACAAAGCCAATAACAGGTAACTGATGGCAAAACACAGCTTAGTCACATCCTAAAGCCATGGGTTCATTCTCATTGCCATGGTGAAACGCAGAGTGGCTTGTGAAAAGCATAAGAATGTGGGATAGGGCCCTCAACTTCTGAGGATGCCTCCAGGGCAGTCATGGCCTCAGGAAGCAGCCCTGGAGCCTCCTTCAGAGAAAGAAATGGGCTGGGGGCTGGGGGCTGTTTGGCTGGCACTGTACTGATGAGCTCCTTTAAGTTCTTGTTCCAGGACACCGTCCTGGGCCATCTCTTCTCCAGAGTCCATCTGTTCGATCTGTGTAGATGACTCTCTGACCCCTCTGCTCAGCGGGGCATCTCTTGTGGGCTTTTTTGCTGGAATTTCCCACTGGACCTTTGGCCTCTCCCTTAGAGAAGTCCTCAGGCAGTAAGACCCAGTGCATCTAAAGCTGAACTATTCATCTCTGATCCCAAACCTGCTGTTGTTCCTATAATTTCTGTTAATGATGCCACAACTGTTTGACTGACAAGGTGCACAACACCAGAGCCTTCCCGACTTCCCTCTCTCTTGACCCTCCACATCCAGTTAGTTGCCAAGTTTCATCAGTTCTACTTTAAGGTGATCTTTCTCATTCATTTTCTCTTTTCTTTCTATCCTAGTTCAGGCCCTTATGAATCCTCAACAAAGGTATTATAATATTCTCTTAACTAAGGTGTAAGGTCTCCCTCCCTCCTTTTCTCTATACTATCAGATTGGTTATAAAATATTCCAACGTTCAAAATCTTTCAATCCTTTCATGCAGCAAATATTACTGAGCACTTACTATGCACCAGGCGCTATTCTAGACTCTGAAGAACAAAATTCCTGCTGTCATGAAGCTTACATTCTAATGAGGAGGGTAGGATGAGAATAAACATACATACACACACTATGTCATGTTATGATAACTGCTCTGAAGAGGAATAAAGCAGAGTAAAGCTACAGACCAGGAATCAAAAAACTTTTTCTGTAAAGTGCCAAATAATAAATATTTTAGGCTTTATGGGCCATGTGATCTGAGTCAACTACTCAACTCTGATGTTGTCGTGTGAAAGCAACAACAGACAATACAAATGAGCATGGCTGGGTTCCAATAAAACATTATTTACAAAACCAGGCAGTGGCTTTACTTCGCCAACTCTTGGTATAGACATTGATAGCAGAAACACGCTCTTTTTATCAGATGGTCAAGGAAGACCTCTGTGATGAAGTGATACTTGAGCCATAAGGGAAGCGGTTCTTTATGCATAGACTGGAAAAGAGGATTCTATGCAGAAGGAAGAGTAAGTACAAATGCTGGGAAGTGAAAATATGCTTAGTGATGAAGCAAGGAGGCCAGTGGATCTGGAGCTGAGCAAGCAAGGGAGAGAGAACTTGCAGAGTATCTCGCATTAATACTTTCACAATCCTGGGTTCCACTTTCTCATGCACAGCGGTCATGATTTTCCATGATATACCTTTGCTTATTATAAGGAATATTTGCTATCTTCTTTGCTCAGCATCCATTCCCTCTCCTGGTAACAATAGCCCGATTTTCCTTTTGAGAACTGACCCCTCTGTCTCACTCTCAGTCATTTCCAACCTTAGCTCTGGCAGTGGGGCTATGACCCAGGCCTTGCTAACCAGCATATCTCATCATCCTGGTCACAATGACTCATTCAGGGATGAGCATATGGCCCCAGTCAGTCCAGTCAGAGTAAAACCCTAGACTTTGCTGGGTTTATATTAGGAAGATAAGCACTCTTTCTGCTCAGAAGCAGAGTTGAAGATAGAATACAAGATTGGAAAACAGAGCTGAGAGATGGTAAGGGAAAGAGAGAGATTGAATTTTGGTCACATTTGAGCCACTGAATTTAGCCTGAAGCTGGCTACCACTGAAGTCTTTCATCACATGAGGCAGTATATCTCCCCACCTCTGGCTCTGAGTTGGATTTACATCGTTTATAACCAACTGAATCCTGACTGATACACATGTGCTATTCCATTTACCAAGCAAGCACTCTCCCTATGTATATTTTTTTCCCTAATCCATACTCAATTTCTAGTTCAAATGCTCCTTTCATTTAAGAAGCTTTCTAAACTCTCTCTTGGATAACACCCCACCACAGATGGATTTTATAATTCTGTAGTCACTTTGTTTCTATCCTTCAAAACAGCTTGTTTCCTGCTTGCGCGCTCAGATTTCTGTATGTGTATGTCATCTCCCCGATGAGACAGACAGCTCCCTGAGAATGCAGGAACGGTGACATTCATCTCTGTATCTCCATGACGCCAGTAGTAGTGATTTGGAGATATCGTACATATATATAAACGTATATATATGACACACACACACACATTTAATGAATGAACACTACGAAGAACACCCTACTCTTTTCATCATAATTATCAATTGCCAGGTTGCAGTAGAGAATTTCATCAAAAACTAATTCAAAAGCCTAAATACATCATCTGATGTGGTCCTAAAAAAGAAGCATCAGACCACATTTAAATTTCTATAAATCTCATGCTAATTCAAATGGCTTTAGATTTAATTAAAAATGTTTTTCAATTGATAATAATGTAACTTGGATAATTAGCATCTAGTGGCATGTAGAGGACATATTTAAAAAACTAATCTAGAGTATAAATAGACCTAATTAACAATTAGAGTAACACTTTATAATTATGCTTTGTTTATAAATGTTATAATGTCCAATTCATTGTTCAATGAAACTGGTCATTAATTAAAATCAAAATTATGTTTTCCCTGGTGTCTCCATGAAGATGCTTCTTAGATGTACTGGCTTTTTCATTGCCTATTTTCTTGCTACTTTTTAAAGACCATTCCTGTCTGATATTTAATAACTTTGTTCTGTAATTAAAGCTAAACTATATCATGCCTCATCTTGCACACTAATTTTACACCTTTTTGGTAATGAAATGGATGGGCCTGACTACAAACCTAAATTCTCTTGTGTCAGACCTAAATAGATACCTTTGTAAAAATGGAAAACCCAAGGCTGGCAAAGACATTCCTGTCCATATGAAGAAAGACAGGGTCTGGTCCCTGAATGAAAGCAAGGTCTTGAAAACTAGGGGAATGGTGGCCCCATACCGACAATTAGGGAAGTGGGTTCTGGAGGGGCAGGGAGTTTGGTAGGAGACATAAGTTCAGCTGTAGGTGATGAAGTGGAAGTGATGGAAAGACACCCATGCAGAAAAGTCCAGGCTGTTGGGAATTTGGAACTAGAATTGAGAAGACAGTTCAAGGCAAATACAGATTTGGGGGTCACCTGAAAAGAGCAAATGTTGAAACTGTATGTAAGTGTGGGATTGCCTCTAGAAAATGTGAAAGGAGAAAAACAAGGACTGAACCTGGGGGGAGTCCACATGTGATGCCAAGTGTGAATCCACGTCATTTACTAGGTGAAAGAAGCGTTAGTGATGGAAGCAGAGAACAGTCAGAAATGTGGGAGAATTGTGGGAATAGCAAGGTCCCCAGAAGCCAAAAAGGAGAGGAATAGCTGGAAAACTTGCTCAGCTTTCATTCATTCTTATGATGATGCCAACATGCCATGGAGTTCGGGGAAGCTGAAGACGACTATGATAGAGGTCATAGAATATAGTGGGTAAGATGCCTGGATTCAGACCCTGACTCCACTAGCTTCTCTCTGTGGAACTTTGGGCAAGTTTTACATCACTCTGTGCCAGTTTGCTCGTCTATATATGAAAGTGATAAGCCAGTGTCCTCTTTGTAAGGTTGTTGTGAGGATCAAATGCATTTATTCGTGGTAAGTGAGTAGTTCAGCATCTTGCATAAAGGAAGCCCTCAATGTATGTTAGCTGTATTTATATTGTAGTTTTTCTAGAGCAAAGTGGTAAAAGCTGAGCCTGAATTCAACTGAGAGCTACCAGCAAAGCTGTGGCAAAATGATTTAGTTGTGATTGTCTTAGGTCAGTCGTTTGCGAACTTGAGTGAGCATCAGAATCCCCTGAAGGGCTAGTGTAAACACCTCGTGCAGGGCCCGCCCCAGAGTTATTCAGTAGGTCTGGGGTAGGGCTTAAGAGTTTCCATGAATAACAAGAAGATCATAGTTGATGCTTCTCATCCAAAAACCATACTTGGAAAACCACTGTCTTAGTAAGTGGAGGGAGAGACCCTACAATTTTGGGAATTTAACCCAGGCCTTCAATCTCTCCATTACCTCAGTCCAACTTGAGAACACACATGTTAGTAAGACGAGCGTTACATGAACCCAGGTTAGTGGGCACTGTAGTACTTTCCAGCCTGTAAAGGTGTTTTCTATTCTGGCCCTAGCTATGTCCAGGAAATCCACTAGTCCAAACTTATCTGATATATGAATACTCCTACAAGTCCTAGCCAATTTCTGAGTATCTTCTTTTGTGAACACACAGGGCTGCATAAAATCTTAAGACTTCTTGGGTCCCCTGAAGCCTGACTGAACCAACAGAAACCATCACTAACACAACAATAGTTAGCACATACTGAGTGATACTGAGTACTATGTGCCACACACTGCTATTCACTCTGCATACATTGTACCATCCAGTTCTCTCCACCACTGTGAGAGCCAGCATTAGTACACTACGTCACAGAGTAGAAGCAAGCCTAGAAAGGTGCAGTGACATATCCAAAGGCACCCGCTGATGAATGACAGAAACCAGGATTATAGGCCAGTGACAACTACAAAACCTGTGCTCTAGGCCTTTCATCTACATAGCTCTTGCCTGCTCTCTTTCTCCCAGAAAAGATGCACATACGTGATAGATCAGCAACTACAGTCCACCTACATTGATTCCCCCACATCTTTTCCTGGATAAAAGTTTCCCGATGGTTGAACCATTCTTTAGGGCTTCTAGTCCCTTTACCATACTATTTAGCGTCCTTTGTGCTCAAGGTAGTCATTGTCCTGATAACTGAATAGGTGGGTGTGGTCATCCAGAGAAGAATTTAAACAACTGAGTTAACCTATTACATTCAAGAGGCATTACCTTCTTAAGCTTATTCCTTATTATTTTTTACTGCTTATTCCTATTCAACTATTAACTAAAATAACTGATTTATTTACATGTTTATTTATATTCATTCATCCTTACTTCCATTCTTTATTTTGCGCCTCTCTCTTTGTCTCATATATGTGGAAACTAAAGCTTATAGAGAAAAATAGACTTGGATAGGGTCACTCAGATCCTAAATGTTTGAGCAAGGATTCAAACCCAGGTATGTTAGACTCCACCATGAAATATGCATCCAGATTCAAACCACCCAAGAGCTTGCACAGCTCAAAAAGACAAACTTCTCATTAAGCTGAAAACGGAATTGCCTAAACTTCTTGTTCCACACCATATGGCTGAATCCCAGCTGACAGGAAGCTCATTTCTGCAACACACTAGGCTCATTTCACTGAGCAGGCTGATGTGAGATTTGTGGGGTGGTCATTTCCCCATCGTTTTAGCATTGGTAGCAGCAGTGGTATTTATTATGATGCTTCCTTTCTGCATTTTTACATAAAAAAGCAAACGTTCTTAATGATGGAGACAGAGAGAGATTTTATCCTAAATTGTTCTCTAAGTGAAATATCACAAGCATAAGCAACAATAACAACAAAAATATCCACCTGCCTTCAAGCGACCAAAAGCTACAATAATCTTCCAGCCCTCAGTCTATGTAATGGTAGGGTGGGGTGGGGGAAAGTTCTTAACTGATACCATCATAGAGTTTTGTACGCTAAGATTAAATTGAAACGTTTGGACATCTAAATTATCCTGTACCTTTGCAAAGTCAGATTTTAAAGCAGTGAGGTGACTCACAAAGCACCAGAGAACTAATGGAAGTGCCAACACCATTTGTACAAAACGATCTTGGCAGGAGATACCACCACTCTTTCCCCTGGGCAATTATTTTAGAGCTGGTATAGCAAGTACTCTTGAACAAGAGGATAACCTGAAGTTTTTGTGTTTTTTCCTCCCCTCCCCAAACTAGAACTAAGGTGGAAAGTGCCATTTCTACAAATAATAGAGAAAAACATTAACTGTTGAGTTGGCAAAGGTCTCAGAATTAACATATTTACATGCAGTTTTGTGCACTGAGGGTGGAACCCACAGTCAAGGACTTGAACATCAGTCCCACTACTTCCTGGCACTTGATCTTGCAAGTTTCTTCATTCTTTCAAACCTTAGTTTACTCATCTGAAAATGGGACAAATTTGAGGAGGCAGCAAAGTAAAGTGCTTGAAAGTGAAGCAGTCTACATTCAAACTACCCGGCAGGAATCCTGGCTCTTACCCTTTACTATGGCTCAATCCTTCCTGTGGCTCAGTTCTGTCACCTGTAAAATGGGGATGATAAAAATGGTGCCCACCTCCCAAGGTGCTGGTGAGGTGTAAATGTAACAATGCATATAAAGCATGGTACCTGGATCATAGCAAGTGGTCATTAGACTTTATTTTAAAGACTATCCACCTAAGAGGTTTTAAAAATAAGTTCTAAGAGGTCTCCAAAGGACATAGAAGGGAAAGAATGAAACTACACAGCTAAGACTCCAATCTCTGACCTCTCCCTTCCAAAGCGCCAGCCACAACCCAGACCAGTCTTGGTCTTTTATATATTTTATTTATGGGGGTTCAGTGTAAAATTTTATTTTTGAAAGTTTCTGTTGCTGAATTCAAAAAATTTATCCTCTAGACAACTGTCATTTTACAGAGAGAAAAAAGCAAGGCCCTGACAGATAAAGGGAACTGTTCTAGATCATGCCATAAGTGAGCGCCTGACCAGAGATTCGACTGCCCCCTGGCTCGCTGCTTCCGCACTCTGCGTACTCACTTCCATCGAGCCCCCTCAGGATGGTCACTTCCATCTTCTGACTCTGCTGAGCCTGATGCTGGTCAAGATGCTGCTGAAGTTTTGAGACTGACAGAAAGGAGCACAGTGGGGCCAGTAAGAGTGACAGGGAAGTCAGGGTGGGAGAGGAGAAGGTGAGGGTGATGAAATGTGTGTATGTGTGTATGTGCGTGTGTATGTTTGACTATGCCAGGCACTCAATATCCACTAAGTTTGAGAGGCTGGTGGAATATCTAGATGAAAAAGAAGACCTAGAACTCAGGCAAGATGCCAGGGCTGGGGATGGAGACCTAGGAGTCACCCAGCAAGGAAGATAGCTATGATCGGGCATTACGTGAGAGAGAGAGAGAGAGACAGATAGACAGTTCAGACAAACTGATTGACTGAGGGTGGAGATGATGACCAGGAGGAGGACAGCAGTAATAGAGAAGAGAGAAGGTGCAGAGTGCAACTAATAATGCAGAGAACAAATAATAATTCCAAGTAAAAATAACTTATAATAATAATAACAATTTAAGATGACAACAGCTAGCACTTAGTGAACACTTACTATTTTTTAGCCAAGCTACTAACCACTTTACATAGATTATTTCATTCAATCCTTCCAACAATCTCAGAATGTAGATACTTCTATTACCTCCATGTTATAGATGAGCAAGCATAGGCACAGAGATGTTAGATAATTTGCTTAAGGTCACATAGCTAGTAAAAGATAGAGATGGGGTTAAAATCTTAGTGGGTTAATTCTGGAGTCTGAGCTTTTAACCACTACGTTTCAGTGACTCTTAGGGAGCAAGAGAAGGAAAAGTCATATTAGTGTTAATTGTAGTAGTGGTGTGAGCAAGAGCAACACCAGCAGCTGCCATTGACTGAGTACTATTTTGCGCTAGGCACTGTGCTAAGCACGTATGACATGATCTCATTTAACCCGACAGACATCTCGAGATGGTAGATGTTCTTAGCCTGATTGAGCAGAAAAGGAAACTGGCTCAGTGATGTTGGTAACTTACCCAAAGTCACAAAGCTAGTAGGTCACAGAGCAGGGATTAAGAGCCAGATCAGCTCCCGCCCCAGGACTTAACCACCATTCTAGACCTTTTTAATGTACGGCCACAGAAGATTAATTTGTTATGTGCTCAAATTCGATGATCCCAACAGTGGGGCCACAGATATTCCTGCGTATGTTTTTACAAACAAATTCTTAGGCCCTCTCACCAGAGCTTCTAATTCAGTAAGTCATGGTTGGATTTATGAACCAAGAATTAAACTTTTCAGAAGTTCTCTAAGTGATTCTTAATTCACAACCTTAATTAGGAATCTCTGTATCACAAATACAGGCCTTGACTGCTTCTAGCAAGACTGTCAGTCTGTGAGGGTAGTCTATTATACTTCTTGGCACGAGCACACATCCCCACCCAAAGCTCAGTGTCAGCAGATGTGACACAAAGATTCATAACTTAAGAAGTTTATACCAGGCTCCAAGGTGGGGGGCGAGGGGTTCATTCGCCTTGCTTTAAGAGAATCCAGGTAATTCGCCTAAATCACTCTTCTACACACCATTTCACTTTTTCTCTAAAATGTACACAGTAGCATCAAACCAATTAAATGATTAAAGCTTCCTTACCTAAAACTCTTAATCTCTCAGCTCCTACTACCACTTCATTGTTATCTGCAGAGAAGAGCAATTTTCCAGAAACTGTCTTTACTTCAAACTTTTTGCCGTAAGCTACTATGGCTTTTGGACCTAGAAGGGGGAGAGAGAGAATACATTAGTCTCATGCATTCAATTACAAAGAGCTTTTCATAGAACATATACATCTGACAAGATTGTACCAGACTTTAATGTAAGTGGATTGGTTTTCAGAAGCCAACCGTGAAAATCAGTCCCGTGACTTTAGCCGTGTCTTGTCAATTACTTTAATCACATGCTGTTGGGCTACGATTTTAAAGATTTTTATTTATTTATTTTTTTCCCCCAAAGCCCCAGTAGACAGTTGTATGTCATAGTTGCACATCCTTCTAGTTGCTGTATGTGGGACGTGGCCTCAGCATGGCCGGAGAAGCGGTGCGTTGATGCGCGCCCAGGATCTGAACCTGGGCCGCCAGCAGCGGAGCACGCGCACTTAACCGCTAAGCCACGGGGTCGGCCCAAGGGCTATGATTTTAAAGACCATCATGTCCTTCCACCAAAATAATGCTTGAATGAGATTTCCCTCAGCTAACCACCAAATAACTGTCAAATACCTGTAAATTTTGGCTTGGACGTATCAAGGCATGGAAAGCTCACCACCTCCTGAAGCAACCAGCATATCTTTGGCCAGCCCTAACTATTGGAAAGGGTGCCTTTAAATTCAGCTGAAATCTGCCTCACTCTGTAGCCTTGACCCACTGGCTGCATTTGACACCAGACAAGTCTATTTCTTCAGTATACAGATCGTTTCCTGGCTGAGAAGGCTACAATGTATTGCAATTAATTGCCTAGGAAGTTGTAGAATGTTTTATGGTAGAATTTCATTCAACAAAAAATATATTTTAGTGGGTTTATCATATGACAACAGATGCAGTTCTTGAAGGTGGGGCTATAGTGGTGGCATCTTCTGATGGAGACAGACAGATATAAATTTAAATATTTACTAATAAATAAATCAGAAAACCACAGAGAGTTTCAGCTACTATGGAAAAAGTAAAACAAGTTAATATGTTAGAATTTCTGGAAAAAAAAAAAAAAGAGAGAGACATTTCAGTCTATCTGAGCTGGAGCTACCTGAATACTTAGAGCTCAGATGGCTCCCAAAAACTGGTCTGCAGAAATGCACCAGAATAATCTGAGGGTGTAATCAATGTCACTGACCCTAGCTCAGATCAAAAGGAATTTATCTTTTGATCTGGAAATTCATACAGAAAAATTTTTGAGGGTAGAAACCAGAAATCTTTTCTTTTTCCAAAACTGCCCAGGAGATTCTGATATAGAATTTTTGTTTCCTTCTAGTTATTTTTCAAGATAGTGTCACTTAATGAAAAGCATTAATGAAAGGGCCCTCAATGCCTTCCAGGCAAAGACCACTAGGAACACACATGTAGGTGAAGAAGTTGGGTTCATTGCAGTGAGGAAGAGCACACACCGTGGGGAACCACAGGGCATCTGAGTAAGAAGAAAGGACTTACATGACCTGACCTTGTGTTAGGTTATTTTGGGCAGGGTTTAAGGAAGTGAGGCTTTGCTCTGGATTAGATGCTGTTAGGAAGTGGGAGTAATTTTATGATTGATATCTTAATAAATCTTATCGAGGAGTAGGGAAGATCAGAACAAAGCTAAGGCTGTAATGGATAAAACAACAGCAGTCCCTCATATTAGCCAGGATAGAGGGACATTTGGTCATTTTTGTGGTTTGGATAAATGTTTCCATTTTTGTCTCTGTTCACACATGATCAGAGTTGTCTTTGTTTTTTGTTTTGTTTTGATCCTTCATGGCCACCAACTGGCCTAGTCTGGTGTTGATGTTCTGTGAAATTACTTATGTTCAAACAGGAAAACACTAAGGCTCAGCTGATGGTGCCAGGCCAGTGCCCAGATGTCCAGGGCTCCTTTCCTTTATGTCAAGACTATCAGACAGAACTCTGATAACATGAGACAAGAATTATGCCCCAAGTCTCTCATTTTCTGGTAATGTGACTTTGAGCAAATCATTTGATCTTTCTGAACCTCATTTTCTGCATGTGTGAAATTGTACAATCACCATTTATTCTATTTACCTCATAGAAAGGTTAAAAGGATCAAATTATACCGTGTTTATAGAAAGAACTTTGCAGGTGGAAAAGTGCTGTGAAATATAGGAGACTGCTCTTGTGATTATCATCATCATTGTGATCATGACCATCACCATCTTTCTAATGCAATGCTCACAACACATTGAAAAGAATTCATGATGAACACCTCTTAGTGCACTTGCCTCGTTCACATAATCACATCAATTTGGCAGACCTGATCTCTTGCCAGGACATCCATACTAGCCCTGTGACAAAAAGAAGGACAACGGAAAGGCTCTTTAATGAGTGGAGGATTGAAATAGCACACATAGCACAGAATTTCCAACTGGCATGGCACTGGACAGTATCTGCTCTGACTGCCTTCATGCTGTAGGTGAGAAGAACAGGTGTCAGCAAGGCCAAGGGCCTTCTCAAGGTTACCAAGTGAGCTCATGGCAGATCTGGGTCCGGAACTGAGCTCTCAGAATTTTTCCATAGAAGAAAAAGTACGTTTATTTATCTACAAAGGAGGAGAAGACTGGAGCCAAAACATGAGGAGCAGCCAGGAGAGAAGCTTCTGGAAAATGAGGGGAAGTAAAAAGCTGGAGACAAGGACCAAAGAGAGATCTTGAAAGAACAGAGATGTACAATGATGGATTTGAATTAGCTTGTTCTGTGAGGGGTAATATGTGGCTGTCTTCTTGATCACACCAAAACCTTCAGTAAAACCTGTATTATTTGTCACTGCTTTGGGGTTGTTACCTTTTTTTTTTTAGGAGGAAGATTGGGGATCAGGAGGTAAAGAAGTGCTAATGCGTGAATGACCTCAGGCTGGGCATAGAGTGAGCACAGCTTGTCCACTCTGGATCTAGTCAGATGGTAAAGTGGCAGTATGACTGGGGGACACAAATGCTTGGACTTTGCCTCCATGGATCTGGACAATAACAAGACACATGGCCCCTGAGGAGTCGAGAACACCCGCCTGTGTATAAACTGAGTTTACTCTGAACTTATGAGCAGTGTTTGAGATAGACAGGAGAGTGTACCGAAGAGACTGCAGCAATCAGAGAACACAAAACACAATTAAGTTATCTTGCTTTTCAGGGCTTCTCAGAACACAGAATGGAATTTACCAAGGGCTAGAACCATTTGGGTGTATAAGGCTCAGTAACTGGGAGTTTCCGCTAAAACCCCACAGAGGGACTGCTGGCTCAATGGTGCAGACGACTTGTCCTTTTGTTGTTTTCACCAGGGGCTGCCAAAGCTCCTTGGACATAGTGAAATCTCAAAAAAACAATTCTAGAAAGAAATGCAAATGGAGCTGGAGACTGCTCAGAGGGTCCCTTGGTGAACACATTGTTCCTCTCTGGGATGGAAAGAAATTATTATTCGTAACCTGAAACTAATCTTCAGATAATCCTCCTCTGTGTGCAGCAGTATATGTGTGAAGTACCTCCTTAATTAATCTCCTCACCAGAAAGCAAGACTGGAATACACCAGGATGCGTCAGCAGTCTCCCAGTTATGCCACTGCCACCAAGCTGGGAGCTGGAAAGGCCTGGAGACCATCCAGCCTAATTTCTCTCCCCAGCTCCATTGATCCTGGGACCCTTCCCCACTCTGGCAAGATGCTGTGGAAGACTACACTACAGCTTTCCTCCTTGCAGGTCAGATCCTGGGCCACCTCTCCACTCTGGAAGAGATGCTGTGGAAGACTACATTACAGCTTTCCTCCTTGCAGGTCAGAGGGTTTCCTGTTTGGACCCAGTGCTGAGATGATACTAAATCAACAGCAGTATGGGTCCAGCATGCATTTGTGGTCTAGCCTGGGAACTTAACTACCATTTAAAGCATTGTTTCATGTGAAAAGATTAGCTGAATTGCTAATATTAGAATTTCTTCTGGGCTTTTGAGACATTCTTTAGGTAAGCAGGAGAACTCTTGAATCCTCAGGATTGCCTTAGCCAACCTGGCCGCTTGGACAGCAGGAGTCATTGCTCTTGGGTAAGTACACCATCAAGTCTAGTAGCAGGTATTGTCTCTTGGAACTGTTCTGTGCTTTCCACCGTGTGTGTAAATGTAAAAGGAGAACTCTGAAGAAAAACTTTAGGGGTGAGTGTGCATGTGTATATGTGCTTAGAATTATATTTTAAACACATCTAGCATCCTCTCTAGAAATCATCTTGAAAGGATTCCCCTGGCTGGTGTTGGGATGGCTTTTTGCCCATCTCGTTTTAATATTAGCTATCTTGTGCCTTACCTAAAGAGATAAGGATAGGTATCTCAGTTCCCAAGACGGACTAACTAGGGCATGGGAGACAGACACAGGAGAGGGGAGGCAAGAGAGAGGAGAAAATGGAAGAGGGAAAGGAGAGAGAGGGGAGGGACAAGGAAGAAGAAAGGGGAGGAGAGAAAGGAGCTCTGAGAGGGAAGAGAGGGAAGGAGAGAGAAAAAAGGAGGGGAGGAGGGAAAGAGAGACAAGGAGAGATGGGAACAGAGGGGGAGAGAGAGAAGAGGGAGCGAAGGGGAGAGAAAAAGGGACTTGGAAGGGGAAGCTAAAGGAGGAGGTGGGGATGGGGAGAGGGGAGGAGGGAGAAGGAGGGGAGGGAGAAATTGACTGACTGACTCTTTTGTTGAACAATAGTCATTTGGGCAGTTCCAGTTTTATCAAAACAAAATCTCTCAAGTAAACCAAATCTCCCACTGCAAATAAATGGCAAATGAGCAACAGGCTAAATAAGTTCTTTTTAAACGTGGGAATCTGGGAGCTGGAGGCTGGATTTATTTCCCTCCTGGAGGCAATTTTCACACATGCTGCTTAAATCATTGCTTACTGAAGCTGTTTATTTAATTATTTAGCATTGTGACTGCGGGCCAGATGTTATATAAGCAGGGCCTACAACCCAGCCGCACGCTGGAACAACATGTTTATGGATTACGGGCTCTGCCGTGCAGCAGTTCCTTCCACCCCCAAGTTGCTCCACTGGTGCAGGGTCTAAGTCACCCCCTGGCTGTCGTCTCCAGACATCCATATGCAGCGCTCCTGCGGGGGAGGCGGAGGCTCTTTCCGCAGCTAGACCCTGGGCACGAAGGCACCTGTTTCCCAGCGGCGTGTTTATTAGTGGGGCCCCAGATGTTTTAGTCATAGCAACGTTTCAGGGCATTTTGGCAACTGGCTTCTCAAAACGTCCATCTGCACACTCCTCTCTCAGCCCGGAAGCCAAACAAATGGCATTTCCTTTCTGGAAGTGTAACAGTGCTGTTCAGGCACTCACCTCTTTTCCCTTCCACTGTAGGGGTACGTAATGGCTCCTGTTTACTGTTGCTCATAACCTACAGAGGGGGCATTAGGCAGACCACTCAACACATTACTATGACCATGAGGCTCGTGTTTATCATTATAATCATTATGATGAATAACCAATCCTTGTTTAAATTTCGGGAATATGCAGCATAAAATCCAGTGGGTGCTTTCCACAGTCGTTAGGAGCAGCTCCGCTATATTAAAAGGAACCACACACACGTGGTTCTGCGGGGCTACATCTGCCTCTTGCAGTTGAGCTAGATTCAAAGTTAGCACATAAAGCAGCTATGGCATGGATTCAAACTCCCATTAAAAATCCCTTTTACCGCCCATAAAGTATGGTGTGCCTGGTTTTGTGTATATTGTGCTTTCTCTCATTTAATCCAACACAGCCAGCTTTTCCTCGAACACTGGAGCAGAGAGCTTTTCCATGGGGATCACTAGATGAAGCAGCTGGTTTGCGTTAGAGCCATGTTACGTGAAACTTGTTTATTTCCTGCCCTAAGTATTATTGGATTTGCATAAGTTAAATGCGTGTATATGATGAGACTCTACTCGTTGGTAGAATCACGGAACACAAGCTATATTCTCTTTCTCTCTACAATAAAATGTGTTAGCAGACATCCTTTTCTTTAGTTCACGTGGTGTTTCACTCAACCTTCGAATCTACATTTTCTGAGTGCTTAGCACGGACCAGGGGCTGCTAAGTTTTGTCTTTTCTTACCTGTTATCAGCTGAGTTAGCACTTTACTCTGGTCATTGAGAATGTTCACTGTAACATTTCTGGCAGATTTGAAGTAAAGGGCATTACCCTGTAACAAGAAAATAAGAGAAACACATGAAAGTGGCAGCAGATTTCTAAACAAAAACCTGTAATCCCAACTCTCCAAGAGGCCGAACTGGTCTTAGCCAAGTTCTAATTGATGTGTCTTTATTTGAAAACTCCAAATGTTTAATGATCCCCACATATGTGATAATTAATTGGCATTCATCCAAGATGGATTTCTCCCAAACAGACACATAGACAGACACACTCAAAATAGATTTTCCTAACACACACACACACATTTATAGTTGAATCAGAGACAACTGGGACATAGAAACCTTTAGATCTTACTGCAGATGTTATTTAATCTTGGTACCCGGAATGGTCAGGAATGACTGATAATCTCCTAATCTCACCCTTTCTAGTTTACAGTTTCTCCAAAGGAACCATGTGGAGTCCCTAATGGAGAGCATTAAGTTTACACAAACTTTCTGCCTCTGGGCAAGTCCACAAGCTATGTGAGTCCAGGTACTCCTTAGGAAGATTGAAATCTTCTCTATGCAGAGATGTTTGCAACACAAGTGTACAAAACCCAGGAGATCTGGCTTCTCCAAGTCAGCCTTTGCCTCCTCCTTCTTCCTTTCCTTGTCTCCAGATTTCTTTTCCTCGAGCCACTCTGTGCCCTCATCCATCCTCCCCTTATCAAAAAGGTCACCCCAATCCTTTTTGCACACTGTGCTAGACATTTCTGAGAATGACTCAGAACAGGGTTTGGCACATTTTTTCTGTTAAAAGCCTCATAGTAAATATTTTAGGCTTTGTGGGATGGATCATCTCTGCAGTAACTACTCAAATCTGCTATTTTGGTGCAAAAACAGCCATAGATAGTACATAGACAAATGAATATGGCTGTATTCCAATAAAACTTTATTCATGGACAATGACATTTGAATTTCATATGATATAATTTTAAACTTAAAATTTAATATAATCTTACTCTGTCATGAAATATTATGCTTCATTTTTTTCTCAATCATTTAAAAACATAAAAACCATGCTTAGATCACTGGCTATATGAGAACAGGCAGAAGGCCGGATTTAGCCCACAGGCCAGTCTGCCAATCCATGGCTGAGATGTTCCCCCTTTCCTGAAGTAAACTAAAGCCATAAACTAAAGGATGAATCTCTGACAGAACATGTCAGTAATCAGAGAGTTATTAGAAAAAAGAAGTGGGTAGTCATTCTCGTCTTTCCAAACCTTTGTTACCACAGGGTATATATCTACCTGAAAATGCAATAACACCACCAAATACAGAAAAACCATCATCCTACGAGTTGTGAGGAAACTGAAGATAGGCAAGTCTTACGTTCACCTGGGAACAATGAGATGGCACACATATAATACCAGGCAGGGGACAGGAAAGGTGATTAGGGAGC
This sequence comes from Diceros bicornis minor, assembly GCF_020826845.1. Lineage (NCBI taxonomy): Eukaryota > Metazoa > Chordata > Mammalia > Perissodactyla > Rhinocerotidae > Diceros > Diceros bicornis. The sequence goes on along the minus strand of NC_080740.1, from coordinate 72,727,518 downwards.
TACAAATGAAGTGTGTGGGGAATTTTCCTGAAGAGTAAGACCTTTCATAGCTTGAGGCTATGGAGTGGGAAGCAAAGGAGATGCTAATACTTGAGCTGAGCCCTGAAAAGAATATAGATGTGATTTTATCTAGTTGGAACTGAAAAAGGAGGTCGTAGAGGTAGGACGGTTTTGGACTGATCGTCTCATGTCTTTTTCATTCTAAAACTGGAGGGGTGTAGGACCGGATTAGTGAGCCTAGCCTAGTACCTGCATATGGCAGAGGGGCAGGTCTGCGCTGACAGGCAGCCAACACCAAGGCCTGAGGTGGTTTTTACAATCGGAGGAGAGGGGAGAAGGGGGCCAGCACCAAGGCATTTTACCATAGCCTGACGGTCCAGAGTCATGGTCTCTCTCACCCAAGGTCAACGGCTAAAATGGATGACTGATACCCATGACCCACTCAGGCCGTGAATACCCAGTTAATCTTGGGTGAGAGCTGCTGTCCTAGGATTAGAGAAAGAGATGATGACATCTGCCCCATCAGGGCAGCCACTGATACACTGTAATCCTCCACAATGGTTTAAAATTAAAATTTTGCCTGATGAACAAAGGTTTTGTTTTTTTTTAATCGGGTCAGGGAAGAAAAAATACACTGAATCTAATATTTCCATCCGTTTTCTTTTTTGTCCATTAGGAAACAAATATTAGCCTAAAATAGTTTCTTTGGCATGGCTTCTGACAGTGCTTAACAGTTCTACTTAAAACTTAAAAACAATTCAAGTAATGTGAGAATTCAGAACCTGGAACGTGGATAGGAGGTTATATGTTTCTAGAAGTTAAGGTTCTAAGATTTGTCTTTATATTTTCAGCAACCTGGCACCCCAGAGAGAAGAATGACCTGGAATCAGAGAACTGGATAAATTCCATTGCCACTGATCAGTGTGTGATCTTGAGCAAACCGTTTAACTGTTCTGTGGTTCATTCTTTGCACCATCAACATCGATACCATCAGCAACCTCACAGCTGACATAACTGGCCCTCACTATGTGCCATATATTGCAGTAGAAGCCCTGGGGTCAGCCTACCTAGTTTCTAATCCCCACTTTACCACTTGCTCTTTGGATGACTTTAGGCAAATTACCTAATTGTTCTAAGCTTCAGTTTCTTAATATGTAGGGTGATGCAAATATTAGTTATTACTACATTATTAAAATACATATATTATTGACATTATTAAATTCTACATGTAATTAACACACATGGCTCAGTGCCAGGCTCACAGTAAGTCCTCCATAGTTGATAGGGTAAGGGAGAGGGGGAAGGAGAAGGAGAGAAACTAGGAAGGACTTTCTTCTGCATTACCTAATCCTCACAATCCATCTGTGTGTGAGTCAGGGTTTTCTTCCATTTCCAACATTCTCTGTTTCCATTTTTCAAAGGATCTCCCTATATGTGGCCGGTTCACCATTATCTTTCAAATCCCAGTATCTTCATATGTTACTGGCCTGCTCTTAATATTATTCAAATAATTCTATCATGGAAAAAATCTCCTAACAGCTTTGATCAAGTTTTACAAAGACATATAATAAAGCACCCATTCCTTTTTATTATCATGTCAAAATATTATAATTTAGCATTAATTGTTCTAATATGCTAACATCCCAGGAAACCCAGTCTTTGCTATGTCAGGGTTTAAACAAAGAGTCTCAGTCTAGCCTGGGACACATTGTTGTAATCCTCCCAAATACCTGATAACAGAAAAATTACCAAGAAAAAAGCATGAACCAGCTAACAAATTCTGAAGTGCCTCCCACGGCAGCTGGGTCAGTGTGATTTTATTTGGCTCCCTGGCTCTGCTTACTGAGACTAAATCAGGAAATACCAGCCAAGCACAGTATCCCTGGGGTCTCTGTTGTATTAGAACAAGTAGGCGAAACACTGTCTTTCATGTCTGAGAAGCTCAATTCAGCTCTCTCAGCTTCTCCTTCCCCTGTCTTCCTCCCACTCACCACTGCAGCCTCTGGGCCTGGAGAGGTTAGTTTCTGCCATGGGATATCCTGCTCTGGGGCCAGTGACTTTCACGAGCTGACCTCAAGGCAACCACCCGAGGACAAGGGGCTTGCAGGGAACCACAAGGATGTTCAGCTCTGCCGGGCAGAAAGAAGACTGGCAGACCTGCGGCTAACGATGAGGATGAGACCTCCGGGCCAGGTCAAGTCCGTCTGTGGCCAATCAGCCCGGGATTCTTCTGGACACAGGGTGAGGCTGCGTGGGAGATGAGGAAAGGAGGCGATGCACCATTTCTCCACATTGGGAGAGAAGAACAGGTCTACATCAGAACTCTCCCCAAATAACAAAAGTGTGTAGCATTTTGATGGAGAAGAATCCCCGTCACATTTGTTTCTCTAAAGCAGAACATGTAGAACAGAATCAACCTTTCCTTGATGACTCAAAACCACTGAAATGAACACTGTTTGTTCCACAGTATCCTCCAGGGTCTACTCTATGCATGTGGCCATTTGAACAGTAAATGCTCCATTATGTTGACATTTAAAAATTATTATATCTTATTTTTTAAAATGTATTATTTATTCTTATATCAGTACATGTAAACGTCAAATACTACAAAGCTTATATTAAAGAGCCAGGGTTCATACCTCATATCCGTGCAAGAGCTTTCAACTTGCCAGGATGCTTCTTTAGGTGTTTCTCACCCTCTGGCCCAAAATATGCTTCTATGGTATCTCCTGATTTATCAACTTCAGCCATTATCTATTGAATTTCTGCAATAGTATGGACTCTTCCATACAACTTTGGTTGAATCAATATTCAGAATGTACATTATTATGATTATGTGTATATTGTCCACAGTTGAGCCAAGTAGTGTTCTTTAACTTCATGTTCTTTTTCTTTCTTGTACATTTTTTTCCTTTTCTTAGAGTCAATAAATGCTTCATTTAAAAATATGCTTTATTTTTTTTTCCTCCTAATGTTCAACCCTTTTTCTTTAGGTTCCATTTTCTGGGAAATATCCTCCAATTTAAGTTCCAATCTTTATGTTGATTATTTTTTTAACTTCTATTGTCATACTTTTAATTTTCAAGAGCTTTTTCTTATTCTTTGAACCTCTCTTTTTATATCAGCCTCTCCTTGTTTGATTGACGCATTATCCTCTCTTAGATGGGAAGAAAAAAGCTGGTTGGAAGCTCTGTAGGGGACAGTAGTGGGGATGTGGCTAATTCAATGGAGAACCTCCAAATGTCAATATCTGTGGGCAGTTGGTACCTCTGGGCTAGTTTCATCAAAGAGGAATTTTCTAACTTGTGCCAGGAAGGTGGTGGGTATATCTTTAGCTGTAAGAGTTCTGAGTTTCAGAGGAGAAGAGGGCTGAGCATTTTGCTGTTGAGACAGACTTTCAACCAAATCTGTTTTCAGTGCCTCATTCCTGACTTCATCTGTGTCTAACATCCAAAGCCCAGAGGTCCTCTGGTCAAATCTTCTAGAAAACAATTCTCTGATCTTCTGCTAGACTGGGAAGAGGTACTTGCCTAGCTGGGTCAACTGGGGATGGGATCTGGGGATAGTTGGAGAGCCTAATTGATCTTTATGCAGATTTTTCAACCAGTCCTCTTTTTCAGCCCCACTCCATGGTGCATTATGACTTTTGTGGGCCCTAGGCACTGCACCTAAAACGCCTCCTGGATAAGTGACCCTGGTCCACTCACTCCATACAATGGCTTTCAATCCTACAGGGACATCTAGTTCTCACCTACCTGCTTTCCATCCTTTTCTTTCCATCATTTTCTATCTGTTTCTCTATGTCCATGTAAGTTCATTTCTTTTCAATTTTGTTCTCCATTTACTGTCTTTTTTAGAAAGATTTTTAAGTGAATCAGAGACATCTCATTTTTCTCTGCTATCAGTTTGTCTACCTCTAGAGTCACCTCATACTACTGTGTTCTTAAGAGGGAAGCAGGTTAAAATTGTGTGTAAGTCAAGAACAGGTAGTCTCTTGCCCAGGACCCAAGAGCTTCCCTTAAGCATTTTATATACACTGATTGAGTGCCTAGAACATGTTATATACTGTTCTGGGCCCTGGAGAATGGGAGAGATATGACCTTTATCTTTGAGAAGCTCCTTGTCCAGGAGGAGACTGAGTCGATGCAAAATAACCATAAGAATAATGTGAGATCACTTCAGTCGAGATCTATGCTCTCCTGGTACGAAAGGCACAGATTTTAATATTTGCCTTTGATGGCAGCCGTTATCACCACAGGCTGTTCTGAAGTGATGTGGCCTCCGCAAGTTTACTTATCTTGATAATCCTACAGGGCAGTATATTTTCCTTGCCCTCTGAGGAGCTAACAATCTGATCTGGGAAAGCAGATAAAGAGGGAAAACCACAAGACAGCTCATAAAGAACTTCCACATTCAGGGAAGGCTTTCAACTCTCAGTGGGAATGAAGTTCAGAGAACGAAGAGATCAGCATGGCTGGAATCCTGAGGAGTCTTCCCAGAGGAGAATTTGGCTGGCTTTTGTCTTTTCCTCTCACAAAAACGCAGAGTGGTTCACAATAGCATAGTTTTCCTCTCATGTTAACTTAGATAACGAGGGGTGCTGGCCTATGGAGTAAAGGTTCAGAGGGTGAGCTTTGGAGTCAGACAGATTTGGGCTGGAATTACAACTCTACTTTTTACTAACTGTGTGGCCTTGGGTAAATCATTTACATTCTTTGAGCCTCAGTTTCTATATTTATGAAATGAAGTTAAAGGCTACCTAATGGTGTTGATATGAGGATTAGGAGAGACAATTTGTGTCAAGTGCCTGGCACAGGAGCTATCAAAATACTTCATAAACTATAACAAAGAAACAAAGCAAACCTACATTAGGAGGGCTCCTTGGAAAATAGCTGATTCTGGGACGGGGGCAAGAAATATAAAAGATGAGCCTGAAGTGTCCTGTAGAGCCAGAAAGGAAGGAAGTGCTGAAAAAACAAATAAAAACAAACAAACAGAAAAACACCTCGCAATTATGGCAGCATGTAAAGGGACACAGGAGACAACTGAAAGAGCTCCCAGTGGTCAAAGTTGGAACAATTTGAACAACAAAATAAATAATGTGGTATTGAATCATAACCCAAAGAATAAAATAAATATCCATCAGTCCACAGTGATATAAACAAATGATTGAAAAGATAAATAAATGGAAGAGAATAAACAAATCTCCCATGTAGAAGAATTGCAAACAATTTTCATAATTAACTCCCTACTCCTTAAAGGTGGATTGCACATAGTGACTTCCTTTCAAAGAATGCAGCATGAAAAGGGGGCTAGTAACTCTACAGTGGAGAAATCTGACAAACACGACCTCAGCTAGGTGATCAAGGCCAACACCAACAGTGGTAAGTCATGTTGACAGTTTGCAGCCTTGATGTATGTTAAGAAATGACACTTTACCTCTGTGGTCTTCCTCTTCAAAACCCATAACTCCCATCTAATCATGAGAAAAACATCAGACAAATCTCAACTGAGGGCCATTTTGCAAAATAACTGACCAGTACTCCTCAAAATTGGTAAAGTCATCAAAACTAAGGAAAATTAGAGAAACTGTCACAGCCAAGAAGAACCTAAAGGAACATGACAACTAAGTGTAATGTATTCTGGATGAGATCCTTGGACATAAAAAGAACATTAGGTAAAAACTAAGGAAATCTGAATGAAGAATGGACTTTAGTTAGTAATAACGTACCAATATTGGTTCATTAATTGTGACAAAAGAACCATACTAATGTTACACATTAGTAATAGGGGAGATGGGGTGTGAAGTATATAAGAACACTGCACTATCTTCACAACTTTTATGTATACATAAAGCTATTCTAAAATAAAAAATGGTTTTTTTGAAAGCTATATTAGGCTGCCAAATTCTAAGATCTGGAATTTCAGGAAGAGACTTTGGAAAGTCACTCATCTCTGAGTAGGCATGAAGCTTAATATATCATGGATATATGGATATATGTGACTTCTCTTTGGGATTGATCATGTTACTTGAAAATTCTACCTTAAACAAATCCATTTCCATAGGATTTAGTCTTTAGGAACGCCAGAATAAACAATAGTGTATGGGCCTCTCACAGCCAGTTCTCCACCCAGGGCTCTCTCTACACTATCATTCTTCCTTGATCAGCTTAGAGAAAACAGAGTAATCAGAAGTTACCGGCTTATTTGCGGTAGGCATCATAATGTATTGGCTGCAGTGATCAATGTTCACTAAATAATACTAACTCTTGATATGACCAGGGAAAAAAACCATCACAAACTTAGATTTGTCATTAAAATTATCTCCAAAGGGTAGTTTGTAAGTTTATCTTCAGCAAGCATCAAATGTCTCTATTATTATCATTATTTTGAATAGGATGCTTTAGTTGTCTCTGAATCGACCCTTTTAAAAGCATGAGAAGTATTTAAAAACAACACTCCAGTATGGTTATTTCTATTTTACTTTGGAACATCTTTTTTTAATGATGCTTGGGTGGACTTCTATTGTTTTGAAAAAGTTTTCCAGTCATGAATAATGACCTACATTGTGAAACACTTACTCAAAATAAGCTGGGAACTGGTTCAGTTTTTCCGTGGTAACATTCCTGTTCAGCTACTCTCTGCGCTGTGCCCAAATTTGGGTGCATTTAGGTCTCTCTTAACATTTAACTAAGTTGGGCTGCTCTGTGCAATGATTCTTTTGAGGTGTCATGTTAGCATGTCAACACTGGAAGGGGACTGCCAACTTTTCTAGTGCCTGGCACATTCCTGGCATCCACTAGGCGTTCAATAAATATTTGCTGAATAACTGAACGCGCAGATCAAATTAAGAGTCAAGAGAGAGTGAGAGTTGTCAACAAAAGAAGTAATTAAATGAAAGTTAACATCAACTGTCAAAGAGAGTTTTTAAAAGGCAAGCCATGAAGCATGGCTGATGTAATAGTTTATACATAGAAAACTGAGTGTGGTGGGAGGAGGCAGTACCGATAGATATTCAACCAATCTTTGTTTCCCACCTAATGGCGTGCAAGGAACTGTAGGGGATACAAATGAGAGTTGAGATGTTGAGTCTCTAGATGACAGGGAGAAGAAGGGCACAAATTGTTACCCCAAACTCTTGCTGACATAAAGGTTAAATCATGCCTGGAATCTTCCCTGGGCTCATAGCCCTCATCTGGCATGTGGTATGGAATGTGCCCTCTTTTAATTGCCCTTTATCAGTTCATTACATTAATATTTTAAAGGCATCTTCTAGGCAGAAAGGACTGTGCCAAGTACTGAGCAGGTGGGCTTCTGCTCTCCTGGAGCTTACGACCTAGTAGGAAGACGGATACTAAATAAAGAGTTCCATAAAGGATTATATAATTGCAACTGCAATGAGTGCAATAAATGCAAAGAAGAAGTTGAAATGAGAGCACACGCAGGGAAAACCTACACTAATTTGGGCAGTCAAGGGAGTCGTTTCTAAGGGAGAGATATTTTGGCTGAGATCACAGGGATGGGGGGGAATTAGTTATATGAACCAGAGGAGAAAAAACTTTTCAGACAGAATGATAGACATGTGTACTGGCCCTGGGGCAGGAGGCAGCTTGGTATATTTAAGAGACAGAGAGAAAGGCCAATGTGTTTGGACTTTGATGATCAAAGGAGGGAGGGAAACACATCCCCAAAGTCTGCCATCAGCTTTGTTAACTGTACCCACACTGTCCTCTGATGAATGGGAATGTTTGATTTTTATGTAAGAAAACTCATTTGTTTGTCCTTAAGGATGGTTTCTTGGGGTTTCATAAAGAAATCCTTTCCTGCCCTAGATCATTCTTTATATTCTCTTTTATTAACATTTGAGTTTTATTTCTCATACTAAGTCTTTATTGCCTCTGGAATCCACTTTTGTATACAGTTTAGGTGGAAATCCAAATGAAGCCATCTTCCTCAACACTATCTACCAAGGGAATGTTATTTTCCCCACTGATATATGATGCCATATTTATCATATATTAATTCCCAAATATACGAGTCTGTCTCAGAGCCTTCTAGTCTGTTCTATTGTCTATCTGTTCTTACATTAATATCATACTGTTTTACTTCTGTAGTTTGTGGTATGTCTAAATATCTGATAGATCTGCCCACCTTTGCTCTTATAGGCCATTTAAACGATATTGAACTTTCCCTAAAAATGGAAAGTCATTGAAGAGTTTTAAGCAGGGGAGTAATTTGAGCTGATTTTCATTTAAACATGATCACTCTGGCTACCTTGTGAGGATTGACAAGAAAGAGGCAATACTTGATGTGAGAGGCCAGGTGGGAGACTATTGCAGTCATCCAGGTGAGAAATCATAGCAGCTAGAACTGGCGTGGGGGTGGGGGAAGACAAGTAGAGAGATTAAACATATATATTTTTAGAATAGACAGGGGTTGATAAGCGATTGGGCTTGGGAATGAGGAATGCACAGAGTCAAGGATGACTCTTATGTTTCTTGGCAATTGGAGAGGTAGTAGGCCATTTACTGAGACAGAGAACAGCTGGTAAGAGAGAGAATATTTGCGAGGAGAGTTTGGGAGATGGGAGGTTGGGAATTTAAGAATTCAGCTTGGGAAATGTTAAGTATGAATTCCTTCGGAGTCTGATATATTGGGGTGCAGAGTTGGCATTTCTTTCAATCTTACATCCTATTTTTTAAGTTCCAGTGTACATCCACAATGAATACTAAAAGCTCCTTTATAAAAATATTCACAATTAAACTATCTCAGCTGACAACTCTCACACAAAAATCTTCATTTCTGTATTGATTCTTTCTGGCAGTTTAAATTTTGCTTGCTGCTTTCTCTAGAAATCATCAGTAAGGATCCTAAGAGAGGTTACGACATATAAAAATGTGATCGTTAACTCAAAGGCAACATCCCAAGTCAAATTTCTCATAGTTTGAGGTTATAAAGAATTGAATGAAATTCTTCAGGAAGTGAAAAATCTGTGGTTCTTCTGGTGGGCGGGTGTGTGCATGTGACCAAAGGCTGGTGGAGGTGAGGGGTTCTAATTACACATACAATAAACAACTCAGCAGGAGACATAAAATTATGAATTAATTTTAATTTGCTAGTCAAGGTTCCTGAAATGTAGCTAACTCCATAGGAGAAAAGAAAATGCTGATACATTTTCGTCTTTTAGGCTAAGGTCAGATATGAGGGTTAAATGGGATGCCTTGGCTAAGAATGACTTCTTCTACATCCCGACCAAAAAGCCCAAAGTGACATATGGTAACCTGGACTCAGTCCTGAGGGCTGCAGCTGTCGCAGAGATTGCTTTGGGATGTGTGAAGAGGCAGATGTGTTATCGTTGCTTGGCTGGGGAAGCCAAGGCCCGAGCTCACCAGTCACCCTTCTATGTGGCCAGCACAGCGTGAGCCATTGTAACAGTAGCGTAAGAGGTAGTCAAGAGCCTTTGCTGTGGTTGGAAAGACAACATTAACATTCAAATAACAATCCAAAACCAATAGGAGATCAGAGACAGATGATGAAGATAGCACTTGACAATGTTCAATGCACTCTACTACATATTATCTCAGGTGACAATTTCATCTTCACAGCATATAAAATGATACCAGCTTCAGTAACTGCCTGAACCTTCTTTCTGGTATTTCTTAGTATCCTGTAGAAATCTTTTCCATAATATGAGAATAGCCATTCTTAAAAATAAAAGAAAATAAAAATCTGTCCCAAAAAGGTTTTGTGGGCAAAAAAATTCAGGAAATTCAAAATACCTTCCTCCTCCTTCTAGCTGCACAGTGCAGGTTAGTATGTTATCAGCTCTGAGAAGTCCTACATCAACACAATTTAGTTAGCTTTGTGCACCAACAGTTCCAAGATTCACTTAATCATAGAATTTTTTTCTTAAACTACATGTTGACAGAAAACACGGCAGGACCCATTTTGGGAAATGCTACTTTATTGATTGCTTTAAATACATACATCTCTAACTTGATTTCTTTAAAACCATGAAAGGGCTTAGCAGGGAACCTGACACATGATAGGCTCTCAACAACACCTGCTGGATTGGCTAATGCCTACAATCCTAGTGAGCAGGAGTTACTGCCATTTTATAGATGAGAAGACTGAGGCTAATTGTGGGGCATGACTTGGCCAGACTTGCATGCTGGTAAGTTGCAGAGAGAGAGAAAACTCAGGACTGAGGATACTACACTTGAGCACTTTCCTCCTGTTCTACTGCTGTGGAACATGTAATCTAAGCTGTAAGTGTAAGAGCTGTGATGAAGGAAAGACTTCGGTCCTGGCTGGCAGAGTTAGGGAAATTGCAGAGTGGGAGAGAGGCATGACCAGGGCTTCTGAGGAAGTCAGTAAACAGACTTTGCAGTATAAGGAGGCAGCTCAGTCTTTCCCCAATGAGGTCAAGCTGATTCTAACATTGCAGCATTAAAACTCAACAGACTACAAGATTAAGAGACACTTTTCTCATGGAAGTTTTTTCTTCCCTAATATGGCAAGTGATATAGACAAAAATGGTTCCATTCTATTCTTTGTTACAGAAACTTTGGAGGCCAAACTTGTCTGGCTGTTGGCCACATTTGCAAATAGGATTCTTCCATGCATGGCGTTCGTGAGCACGTCTAGATCTGGGAGCAGAGGTCCAGGCTGTGTGGCTGGCCCCCACACATTCCTCAGTTCTGTTTGCACATGTTTCCGCCCTCCATCAGTGAGGGCCTTTTGCTTTGGATCTCGACCTTTCACAGAATGGTGTGTGGCATTCCAGGAAGTCAAAAAGCATCTCCCAAGAACAGTCTGGGTACAGATGATGTGAGCCTTTCAGAGGGAAACGAGTGCTAGCAGGGCTGGAAGTGCCACATGGAGAGGAAGACAGTTGCTGCGTAGGCCTGGCTCATGCTGTGGGAGAGCTGCCGTGGGATTTGTTTTTGAAGATATATGCCCAGCCTAATGCTGACTGACTTGACGGAGCCATCGCCTCCTAAAAAATCAGTCTAAGTGACATAGCCCCAAACTAGTAACCTTGGGGTGACTCGAGCCTGTCTCTGCAGTGTGCTGTTGTGGTTATGTCCGGCTTTGGAGAAACACAGCCCTCAGTCGAGACTCCAGCTTTGCCATTTCTCAGCTACTATCTCTAGCTCACACAGTCTCAGTTTCCTCAACTGGAAAATGGGGATAACAACGTGCAAAACAGGGATGATAACAGTACTTCCCTCACAGAGCTGAAAGGATTAACTAAAATAGCACATGTAAGGAATTTAGCATCATGTTTGTACCTTTAAACATATATGTTTTTAAAAGTGTGTGAGATCACTGATGTTGATGGTGGATAAGCTCTGTCGGTCCCAACAAACTGACAGAGATATTAGGACGTGAAACGTTTCTGCTTTGTACAGGGTGGTTAAGAGCCTGAGTTTAGGCAGATGGGCTGGGCATCGAACCTGGCTCTTCCATGCACGAGCAGAGTGAACGCAGGCAGGGAACCTAACCTCTCTGTATCTCAGTCTCCTCATTGTAAAGTGTGAGGAGAGGGGCCGGCCCGGTGGCACAAGCAGTTAAGTGCGCGCGCTCCGCTGCAGTGGCCCGGGGTTCACCAGTTTGGATCTGGGCGCGCACCGACACACCACTTGTCAAGCTATGCTGTGGCGGTGTCCCATATAAAGCGGAGGAATATGGGCATGGATGTTAGCCCAGGGCCAGTCTTCCTCAGCAAAAAGAGGAGGATTGGCAGATGTTAGCTCAGGGCCGATCTTCCTCACCAGAAAAAAAAAAAATGTAAAGTGTGAGCAGAACAGCATCTACCTCATAGGTTGCTGTGAGTAGTAAGATAATATAAGCGAGACATACAACATAGCGCCTAGTAAAGAGTAAGAACTCAGCATGTGGAAACAGTAACTGATATTTAAAAATAAGAAGAGTGTCCTGCATACCATTTGTGTCCAGTCAGAGTAAGTGGCTCTCTGGTGTGGTTAAGAAGGCATGGAAAGGCAACTTAACCACAAAAGGTGTCTGAAGGTCCTATGGTTGATGCCGCTCCTTACATGTAAGCCTTCCTCACCAGCTGCCATGAGAGCCAGGCTTGTGGAGAATGAAGACAGGGTAGGTAACTGTTGATTCCAAGTGAGGACACGAAACACTAATTCCACATGAGGTCCTAGCCCAGGTCCACCTGGGTGGGGAATTCAGGAAGGGTAGGCAGGAAAGGGGGTATTCAAACAAAATATTTCATACTTGAGGCATAGTGTCTGCACTTTGTATCCAAGTAGTTACCAGATTTACAGAAAAATTAAGCAGTAATAATCCCCAGGTCACACAGAACCCGACCCAGAACTCAGGCTCAGTGCTGGGACCTTCCTGCCATGAGTCCTTACAGCTCCTAAGAAGGGGCAGATAATATGTGCTTTTAATTTTCTTGTTCTAAAAAAAGAAATGAGCATGCGTTATTTTCACAACCGTAAAAAAATCATGAATATACAATATGTTCATAATCATGAGTATCATGAATATAAAATATAAACATATATTCATAAAAGAATATGACATATTATTAAATTAAAAAGTATTGAAAAATACAGGCAATATGTAAATGTCTTATTTATTTTGTGTGCTCTTAATTTTCTTCTTGGCAGGTCAAATATGTACCATTTCTTGGGCAGGTCCAAAGGGAGAGAAGAAGAGTGACTTTGTAGTCGTCACTAATTTTTTGCAAAGAAAGCTCAGGTCTTGTAAGAAAAGCACGTGCATTCTCCATTCCCCCTCACTTAACTAAGTAATGTCTGCATTGTATTAGTTTAGTTGAAAAGGGGAGATGTCAAAGGAGGAAATCAGCTAAAGTAACCTTTGATCAAATTAGTGTAAGTCTGTATCAGCTCAGAAAGGTATCCTCTTCCTCATTCTGTAGGAAAGTACAGTATCATGTGGTCAGGTACTTTGGATGCTTAACTCAGTTGTCCACTTAAAAAACATGGCCAGAATAGACATGAGGTTCCAGTTGAAATGGAGAGATCAGTACACGCTTTGATGTACCTTGTGCTCCAAGCCTACAGCAATGTTAGCGTAACAATAACAACAAATGGAAAACCAATAAGTCGTATTTGGACTCAAAAATCAGATAACTCTTCACATCCACTAGGCAGCAATAATCATTACCATCATCATCAACAGAAAATAATAAGTGTTGTCCAGGACGTGGAGAATTGGAACCCTCAAACATTGCTGGCAGGAATGTAAAATGGTGCAGCTCCTACGGAAAACAGTTTATCAGTTCCTCCGTAAGTTAAATGTAGAATTACTATATTACCCAGAAATTCCACTTCTAGGTGTATACCCAAAAGAAATGAAAACAGATGTTCAAACAAAAACCTATACACAAATGTACACAAATAATAGCACTATTCATGATAACTAAAGGGTGGAAACAACACAAATGCCCATCAACAGACGAATGGATCAACAAAAGGTGGTATATTGATACAATGAGACATTATTCAGACATGAAAAGGAATGAAGTGCTGATACATGCTACAACATGGATGAACCCTGAAAACATAATGCTAAGTGAAAGAAGCCAGACACAAAAGGCCACATATTATACAATTTCATTTATAGTCATGTACCATATAACAGTGTTTCAGTCAACAGAAAACCGCATATACAACAGTGGTCCCGTAAGATTAGTACCATATATTAGTACCATACCTACTAGGTGTGTAGTAGGCTATACCATCTAGGTTTGCGTAAGTACACTCTATGATGTTTGCACAATGACAAAATCGCCTAACGACGCATTTCTCAGAACGTATCCCTGTCGTTAAGCAACGCATGACTGTATATGAAATGTCCAGAATAGTCAAATCCATAGAGAAAGAAAGCAGATTAGTGGTTGCCAGGTGCTGGGGGGAGAGGGTACCAGAGAGCGACTGCTTAATGGATACAGGGTTTCTGTTGGGAGTGATAAAAAAAGTTGTAAACTAGATAGATGGTGCTGATGCTTGCACAACGTTGTGAATGTACTTAGTGCCACTGAATTTTACACTTTTAATTGATTAAAACGGTAAATTTTATGTTATGTGTATTTTACCACAATGAAAAAAAATGTGGATAACCATCTTCATGGACCAGAAACAGACACACTAAGTAGAGTATGGGCTTCAGCTACAGGCCTGCTGGTACAAAGGTCTAGAAGCAGCCCATGGCGAGTGTGTGTTTAGCTCAGGCCAAGTAGAAGGAAACTCAAGAGTTCTCAGTGACATGAGAGAGCAAACTCCTGCTGAGAGGTTTGTGTGTTATGGGGTGGGGAGAAGAGGAGGGATGTGTGCTAGGGATATTCATGGATAGTTAAAGTGGACTGATGTCTATATCATATTTAAGAGGGAAGATATAATTACTTAATAAGTATACATGTCAAAGATTAAAATGCTCATTTAAAATAACTGAAATACAATCTGTGGTCCTGAACCAAAAGAGATGAGAGAAAAGGAATAGAAAAAAATTAATCCACAAGAAGAAAAGAAAGAATTTTTAAAAAGTAAAAAGCAAAGACAGAGAATACTAGAGAAGAAACACAAACCAAGATGTTAGAAGTAAAACATACCCATAATATATATAAAAAATTAAAGTAAATGCTGTTTATAAAAGAAATATTTAAGATAAAACCATATGCAAAGGTTAAAAATAAAGATATGCCAAAAAGATATGCCAGGCAAATACCTACTAAGAGAAAGCTGGTGTATCAATATTAATATCAGACAAAATAGTATTTAAGGCAAAAAGCACTAATGCATAAGGTAGATACTATACATAAAATAAAAAATCTAACAAGCTATACAAATCATGACTAAATAATGCAATTATAAATGTAGCTAAAAAAGATTAATTAAAAGTCAGAAGCATAAGGCAAATTTGGCAAACTCTAGTGTGAGATTTTAACAAAAATTTGTTAGAAAATTACAGACTCTGTCAAACAAATAATAGCAAGGATGTGAATGATCTGAATAAGAATATTGAACTAATTTGAACTAATGGATATGTAGAACTCTACACCCAACAAATTGGGGATCTACATTATTTTCAAATACACTAAAGCATTTGCAAAAATTGACACTGTGCTAGTTCACAAAGGAATTTCAAACAACCAGTGTCATACAGAACACATTTTATAACTGTAGTGCAATTAAATTATAAATCAAGTAAAACAGATAATTAAAAACCAGCCTATCTTGGACACGTAAAAGTAGCTGTTGTAGTCCATATTGATTTCCCTGCTTCTACTCTTGCCCTCCTGAAGTCTATTATCCCCAAAGCAGCCAGAGTAATCCTTTCCAAATTCAACACAGATTATGTCACTCACCTGGGGAAAAAAACATCCTCCAATGGCTTTCTATCACGACTAGGCTTACATTCAAACTCCTTACTGCAAGACTCTTCATGATCTGGTCTGCTACTCTCTCTTTAATCTTTAATCCCTAACAGTCCTCCCCTACCCTACATTGTTAATTCTACTCCAGGGTCATTGCCCTCCTTCTGTTCTTCAAACAATCCAGGTGCCTTCCCTCCTGGGGGGCATTTGTACTTCCTGTTCCTTATGGCTGGAATTACCTCCCCCCAGATATCCACCAGGCCAACACAGTAGCCTCTTCATCCTCCATCCTTTAGAGAAAGAGCAGAGAAGCATCCTCTTTCTCCATTTCGCTCAGCACAACCTAACATGCATTATGCATCTATTTGATTGTGTTTTAAAATCTGTCTCCCCCTATTACAATAAGAGCTCGATGAGGGCAGGGAACCTTGTTTTGTTCACCGCTGTATCCCCAGTGCCTAAAACAGTGTCTTGTATAAAGTAGGTATGCAAAGTGAAATAAGTCAGAGGGAGAAGGTCAAATACCGTATGATTTCCTTCATTAAGTAGTAGATAATAACAACAACAAACAAACACATAGGGACAGAGAGTGGATTGGTGGTTACCAGAGGGGAAGGGGGGAGGGAGGAGGGCGAAAGGGATAATTCAGCACATGTGTGTGGTGATGGGTTGTAATTAGTATTTTGGTGGTGAACATGATGTAGTCCATGCAGAAATAGAAGTATAATGATGTACACCTGAAATTTATACAATGTTATAAACCAATGATACTGCAATAAACAAAAAATTAAAAAAAAAAAAAAGTGTTTGTCAGATGAATGAATAGCAAAGTTAACATGAGTTCGTCCAGTTCACTGATTGCCACAAAGGTCAATACACATTTAGACTGTGATACGTAAAAAGACGGGCAGATGGTCCTGTTTTACCATGTATAGTCAGAGCATGTCTGGAATAGTGTGTTCAGATCCAGACTCTACACTTTAAAAAAGGAGACAGAAAAAGGAAAACATCCGATGGTAAATACGGTATGGCCATAAAGTCTGTAAACACTGGCGTATATACATAAAAATGGCTTCATGGTATTATATTACAATACATGATGTGCTCAATGACATTATATGATATGTTCAATGTGTTGGTCCTCATTAGCAATGCATAGTTCAATGAACTGAAAAACTGCAGTAAATGTGGTGTATTAACACATTTTCTTTAACCTTGCACTTATATCGGTGATGCATTGCTTCAGATGTTTCTGGTTTCTACTGAATAAACCTGCACTTTTAGCATGTCACAAGGGTTCAAATCTAGCACACAGGTATCCCACTGCACATGTTCACACATCCATTCCAGGTTTAGAAATGATCAACCAAGCAGTCCCTCAGCACTCTGGTGTGGAGTAGTGGGCCATCCTGTGGGAACCACTCTGAGGGACATTCTAGTCAGTCAACTATAGGTATTAATTGGTCATTTAAATGTTCAGTTAGTCACCTATGTTTCCAAACTTTGTGGTCACCCTGAATATTCTACAATGCTTCTCAATGGTTCACTGGGGGAAGACTAGAGGCTAAGACCAAGTAACGGTTATGATATGGACCCTGGAATTAGACTATTTGAGTCCGAATTCTACCCCAACCTCTTAGAAGCTCTATATAAACCTGGACACATTACTCAATTCTTCTATTGCTCAGGTTCTGTATCCAAACAAAAGAAGTGAAAGTGATCCTACTCTACAGGTTATTATGAGGATTAGATAATGTCAGAAAAGCAGTGAGAACTATGCCAAGCAGATAACATACTCCAAAATCACGTTAACCGTTATTGTCAACATGGCTAATAATAATCATAATATCACTATCATCAAACAGCACCCATCACTTACTGACTGCAATCTCTGGGTTGCTTAGTTCCAATTTTCAGGAAAATAATGAATTTGTCCTGTGCAAGGGTCTACAAATTCCAATAAGGTGTATATCATACTTTGGACAAATTACCTATTCTGAGCTTATTTTGTTAATCATGATACTTAATGCATCCTCCTATACCAATGGCAGCGTGATGGTTACGTTTATGTGTCAACTTGGTGGGTGTTTTTTGATAAGATTCATATTTTAATCAGTGGACTCTGAGTAAAGCATATTGCCACATATAATGCTGTGGGACCTAATCTAATCAGTTGAAGCCCTGAATAAAACAAAAGGCTGACCTCTCCTGAGCAAGAGGGAATTGTGTAGCAGATGACCTTTGGACTTGAACTGCACATTGGCTCTTCCTGGGGCCTCCAGCCTGCCAGCCCACTCTGCGTATCTTGGACTTCCTGAGCCAATTCCTTAAAACTTTATCTACCTACCTACCTACCTACCTATCATCTTTCTATCTGTCTATCCATCCATCCATACATACACCCACCTACCCACCCACTCATCCATCCATCCATCAATCCACCAAGATTGGTTCTGTTTCTCTGGATAATCCTTACTAATATAAGCAGTAAAAAGAGTGAAAGAGCAGAAAGTGGGTGAATACCACTGCAGAATTATTTCATATGAGGAAAGACGGGAAGAACTGAGGGAATCCAACCAAGAGAAGAAAAGGCTAGCTTAGATGTAAGAGCTGTCTTCAAATATCCAAAGGGCTGTCATGGGGAGGAGAGACTGAATTTGTTCTGGGTGGCTCTGAAGAGTGGGATAATTTGGGGGTGAACCATAGATACAGATGGATGTCAACATAATGAGAGGAGAACTTTCTAACATCCAAGTTGTTTCAAAAGATGGAATGAGAGGAAGGAGCATTGTTTCCCAAAGTTTTGGACTCACTGGTATGCAAGATGATTTTACGTGTCACAGATCATGGCATTACATATAAGAGAGTCACTGCCTTTCAACTCTCTTCTACCTTTCATAATGTTAAAGATAATGTCTCATTTTGGGCATACAATAACATTAATACTTCTGCAACACTTCCACATTTCCATTTTTATCAAAGACAGAGTTGGCCTCAAGCTTACTATCTTGTTATTTATAGTTATTTTTTATGTCTGCCTTCTATGCATGGGAAATCATGCTGGTTTTTCACTTGGGAGTATTGTTACATCTCTCTTTGAAAGTGTCAGAGAGAAGTCCTATAAAAAGAAAATATTAAGTGAAACTAGGAAGGAGGACACATAGTTATACCCCAAATCATGCCAGAGGTATTCAGATGACTGAAGTTTGGGTAATGCAGGGCTGAGTATGTTTAAGCAAAGGCTAGAGGACCACAGACCACCAAGTGGATTCAGCCCAGGTTGAGCGTAGGGACCAGATAAGTTTCAAGATATGTTTCTT
Source organism: Diceros bicornis minor (assembly GCF_020826845.1). NCBI lineage: Eukaryota > Metazoa > Chordata > Mammalia > Perissodactyla > Rhinocerotidae > Diceros > Diceros bicornis. Next base: position 72,708,822 of record NC_080740.1, on the reverse strand, counting down.
CCAATATGAGATTTGATGATTTTATGACATGCTAAGCTTTTCAAAGTTGGTGTGATCTTATTCCAATAATAGAAATAAAATAATTGTCCTCTAAAACAGGTAAAATAAGCCATGTAAGTAACTTGAAGAAGCAAATACTGAAAATATCTCTATTTTGGTAGAGATCTATTAGTTTTTTAAGACTAGGTTTATGCAGATTTTATTTTAAAATACAGTCTGAATACAAAAAAAAAAAAAATTAAGTGTTTACTTCTCTGATTCATGTAATTGGTCAACAGGCATGTGTGAGACCATAATGATGGATAGGTCTATGATATGAGTTGAAAGAGAATAATCCAAGGCTGGCAGGTTTTTTTCTTTAATTATTGAAATTGAAATGACTTTCACTTATAATTAGTTTTATAAATTCTTTGAAGAACTGTCAAATAGCATTTCCCCAAGGTTAATATTTGAACAAATCTATTACTTACTGTGGAAAGTAAAATTTTCACAAAATCTAAATACAACCCAAAAAGCAAACTATTGTGCAAACAAAATGATTAGCTTAATTTAGGACAAATAAAACATAATAAATGAGATGAGAATGTACAGTGGGAAACACTCCACATTTACGATTCTATGGAAGAAAAGTCAACAGAAATTTCTGCTCTGTGAACTGTGAGACTGTCCTGTTAATTTAGACAAATCAGTTGCTGAGTCCCTCAGATCTCTCCTCTTTACAGTCTAGGAGCACTCAGGAGACTTTCTACTTTCTACTTATAAAATGATCCTATTTCTAAAATTCAAGCAGTTAAGTCAATATGCTATAAGATTCTTAAAATGTATTTTGACTCATCAACAGATGAATGGATAGGGCCGGCCCTGTGGCTTAGTGGTTAAGTGTGTGTGCTCTGCTCCTGGCAGCCCGGGGTTCGGATCCCGGGCGCGCACCCACGTACCGCTTCTCCGGCCATACTGAGGCCGTGTCCCACATAGAGCAACTAGAAGGATGTGCAACTATGACATACAACTATCTACTGGGGCTTTGGGGAAAAAAAAAGGAGGAGGATTGGCAATAGATGTTAGCTCAGAGCCAGTCTTCCTCAGCAAAAAGAGAAGGATTAGCATGGATGTTAGCTCAGGGCTGATCTTCCTCACAAAAAACAAAACAAAACAAAAAAAACAGATGAACGGATAAACAAAATGTGGTATATACAGACAATGGAATATTATCCAGCCTTAAAAAGGAAGGTAATTCTGACACATGCTACAAAATGGATGAAGCTTGAGATGGATGATGTTAAATGAAATAAGAATCACAAAAGGACAAATATTGTATGATTCCACTCATATGAGGTACCTAGAGAGGTCAAATTCATAGATACAAAAAGTAGAATGGTGGTTGTTGCCAGGGGCTGGGAGAAGAGGGGAATGGGGAGTTAGTGTTTAATGGGTACAGAGTTTCAGTTTTGCAAAATGAAAAGAGTTCTGGAGACAGATGGTGAATATGGTTGCATAACAATGTGAACGTACTTAATTTGAACTGTACACTTAACAACAGTTTATTTTATGTGTATTTTACCCCAATTAAAAAATTTTTAAATGCATTGTGACATTGGGAGAGTAAAAAAGTGTTTTGATATGATTGCTTGTTCTTTACTTTTTCTTATTTTCCAATAAATCAATTCACCAACCAACCAACAAACCAGCATCTCAAACGGCAAATTTTTTTCTATCATTAAGCATCACATTTAGGTTCTCATTCTTTGATAATGATCCCAGAGAGGAAAGATACTGAGTGTGGCGAATCTGTCTTTGAGAGTCTGAAAAACGTGAGCGAGGAGAGAACAGTCTATCGAGTCTTTAGAGGACGCCTCACCCTGCACAGACCACATCCTCACAGCACAGCTCCAGAGTCAGACTGACGGGTTTTGACTCCCAGCTGTAACATTTAGGAAATGTGAGACCTTGAATGTATCACTCAGTCTCTCTGTGCCTCCAATTTGTCGTTATCTATCAAGGAGAGTTAATAGTTATACCCACCTCAGAGGGTGGACTGGTACTTCGTGCTGTGCCTATTTCAGAGTGTGAATAATTATCTCTCATCACCATCTGTCTCCTGTTAATAGCTCTTTAAGTTAATTAGGCAAATATTATTATTGCAATCCAAGAAATTAAAGGTAGGTGGAAAGTGGGACCTCTACATTATATTCAGAATCTGATCCCTTCCTACTACCCCATGGCTCAGACCACTATCACCGGTTACTTGGAATTCTGCAACAGCCTCTATCTGGTCTCCCTGATTTTATCCTTGCCTCCCTCTCCCCGCACCACTGTTGTCCTAAAAGAGCTACCTGAGTGGGGTCTTTCTGAAAATGTAAACCAGATAGATGTGTCCTCTTTGCTCGAAATCTTTCAATGTCTCCTCCTGTTCCTCTGAGTAAAACCTAAAGCCTTTACAATGATCTGCAACGTCCTATCACCCATCTGACCTCATCTCCTGCTGTCCTCCTTGGTCACTCTGCTTCAGTCACACTGGTTTCCCTGTTGTTCCTCAACACGACAAGCATGTTCCTGCCTCAGGACCTTTGCAACTCAGCCAGGAAGCTTCTTCCAACAAATATCCTCATTGCTAATTCCCTCACCTCCTTCATGTCATTGCTCAAATGGCAGCTTCTCAAGAGGCCTACCCTGACCACCCAATTTAATTCTACAACCTCCCCCACTCTTCTGCCCCACTCTCCCTGGCCCTTCATGTCCTGTATACCATGCTACATGTTTCTGTTTGCCCCCACAGTAATTATTACCTTTTCACATAGTACGTAATTTACTTACTTTACTATGTTTATTGTTTATTGTCTGTTTCCCCCCACTAGAAATAAAGCTCCAAAGAACAAGATCTTGGTCTGTTTTTGGTCTCTAACGTATCCCAAGTAGCTAAAACAGTGCCTAGCACATAGTCAGTGCTCAGTAGATATTTGTTGAATGAAAGAATAAATACTCATTTATTTATTTATCAAGTTCCTGGCACATACAACACACGTGCTTGGGGCTCTGCATGAGTTATCTTACTTACTCCTCATGGTAATCCTCTAATAGGAGTACGACTACCCATATTTTATTTTATTTATTTATTTTTTTTTGTGAGGAAGATCAGCCCTGAGCTAACATCTATGCCAATCCTCCTCTTTTTGCTGAGGAAGACTGGCCCTGAGCTAACATCTGTGCCCATCTTCCTCCACTTTACGTGGGACGCCGCCACAGCATGGCCTGACGAGCAGTGTGTTGGTGTGCACCAGGATCCGAACCCGTGCCGCCAGCAGCGGAGCCCGTGCACTTAACCACTATGGCACCGGGCCGGCCCAAGACTACCCCCATTTTAAAAAGAAGCTGAAATTCAGCAAAAAAGGTGAAGTAACTTATCCAAGATCATGGATGTAGGAGCTGGGATTTAGACCTAAGTTCTTGACTCTAAATTTAGTATTCTTTCCATAGACCACATCTTAATACGCCAATGAAAAAAAAGGATGTAATGTGTAACAAAAATTGGTCCATTTGTAGATTGCACCCCTACTGGAAGGAGTGACCTGAGGAACCTGCTCAGATACTGGAAAGCCACTTAAATCCATTCAATACCATTAGGTTAATTATTTCTACCTTCAGAGAAGCAGGGGACCCTGACCCCTACCCTAACAGGAACAGTTCTGATCTCTGTTTCTAACTCATCAAAACTAAGTTATCCAAGCATGAATAGTCAGAGAAACCTTCCTAAGAGTGTTACTGCTTTGCTTATTGGACTAACATAAGGCTGGATAAATTTCAGCCAGTCTCTTGCTACTGTCTTGCTGGTTAATTCCTTTCAAAAGAAGAACCATTCTTTATTTCATATATTCAGGTAAGGATAAATATTTCTATCAATGGCTTAAAAAATGGCTTGGAACAATCCTGGGAGAATCTCCAGAAAGTCAAACCCGGAAAAGTCCTCAGAGGTCATTTACTCTAACTTCTTAATTTGCAGAGAAGGAAAACTGAGGGCCAAAGTTGGAAAATGACTTCCAAAAAGGCCTGTAATGTGGAAGAAGAATCAAATCTTGTCAACAGAAGGACTTTATGTTCTGTAAGCGGGTGGGAGTTACAGAACGGAACATCTCTCCAGGTTTTCTTCAATTCAGTCTTATCCTTCATTAAGACTGGCTTTACCTGTGCATTTCTCTCTCCCCCCTGGAGTGAATTCTAATTAACAAAGTTGTTACTGAACCTCCATGGCTAATAACTAACTGCAATAGCAGCTATTATTATAGAGTATATACTATGTGCTAGAGTTAGAGCTTTACATGCACTGGACCATCTCAACCCAATAACAGTCTCACTGTGGACATTATCCACCATCTGCTTTCCAAATGAGAAAACTAAAGATCAAGAATGTAAACTGACTCATTTAAATTCATCCAGGAACCACAGGCAGAGGACAGATTTGAGTTGGTCAGGAGTTTGTCTAACTCCAAAGCCAATGTTCACAATCACTTTACCACACTATATTGCTTCTTATTAAAATTCAGTTAATTTCATTTGGATGAAACATAGAAGATGGGGGAAAAATATGAAGTATTATCCTAAACTCTAATGATTATCGGCATTAACTTACTAATGGGTTGTAAATTAAATCCATCTCTGGATTTTAAACTGTTTTCTATTATAAAGTCTTTCAGTTTCATGGATTCCACAAGCCTCCTTCATCATGGCACAAATACAGCCCGCAGTCGCAGTAATGCCACCACCGTATGGAAACTCATGGTAACACTTAGCAGGATTTCTGGTTGTAGCTCACAGTAACTTTGAGAAATGGGAGGATTTCTTTCCAGATTCCCCTCTTCAACGGGCTGATGAGACATTAATTACATTCCATCGAGAATAAGGGCTTTTCCACTTCCAACCGGTTTTGTTACTGCTTTGCAGCTGAGAATTTGAGGGAGGGTGCAGTTCTGGCGGAGGGAAGAAAAATTGCATTATAGCATGTTTGCTTCTATTAAGAGATATAAGAGGAAACTGTTACATCTGGCTCCATTTCCTTGCCAAATTGTTTTGTAATTTGAGAAAAAACAAAGGTGATGAGGGAAAACTGATGGAAATAACTAACCATAAATAAAATAAGCTCCTGAGAGAATCCTAACTCCATCACCATGGTAATGCATATCTATATTTCCAACCTCTGACCTCTGTTACCACTGGAGGTGTTTTATGGAAACTTTTGATACTGATCTTCTTCCTCTCCTATTCGAGGGAAAAATATAAAGATACTCATAATTTTTACTCCCTAGGATTGATAAATATTATTAAACAGAAACAGACCCTGCTTTATAATAACACAGTGTTCTCAGTACCTTCCGAATCTAGAGCTAAAATTCCTCTTGAGAAGTATTTGGGAAGGTAAATTCCCTTATACGGGCCAGATCTCTTAACAGACTCAAGATTAGAGAGTGCACGTGTTTCCTATGGAGGTTCAGGAACTCAGTATCTTGCCTAACCACCACTGTGACCGAGAACTAAGCAAAACACTTTAACTCTCACAGTATCCCAGAGAGGTATGCATCATTATTCCCACTTTACAGATAAGGAAACCGAAGAGAAGTTAGGTAACTTGCTCCAGTGTTCACAGCTAGAAAGTGGCACATTTGAAATCTCTTCTTAAGTCTGTGTTTTTAATTATTGTTCTATTCTACCTCTTGTGGAAATATCAGAGACATTGTAGGTTTTTTTTATGCAGAAGTTGCCTCATTGGCCAGCCCCATGGCTTAGCGGTTAAGTGCGCGCGCTCCGCTGCTGGCGGCCCGGGTTCGGATCCCCGGGCGCGCACCGATGCACCACTTCTCTGGCCATGCTGAGGCGGCATCCCACATACAGCAACTAGAAGGATGTACAGCTGTGACATACAACTATCTACTGGGGCTTTGGGGAAAAAAAAATAAATAAAATTATTAAAAAAAAAAAAAGTCGCCTCAATATCCATTTAGACAGCACATATTTTTTGCCTTTGTTTTTAATGTTCCAACATGTACTATACCCAAGCTCCACTTTGCAAGATTAATAATACCAACGAGACGCTGCTCTCTGGCTCCCGGATACCCTTCTCACACTGCACAGCCTGAAGAAGCCACGTGGAGACTGAGCCCAGAGAAGGTCAGGGTGGCAGATGGAGGAGTCCCAGCTTGCTGGCTTCATGATGGAGAACCTCCTGGTCTGAGAGATTCAGCGGCATTTTTTGAAAGTGCACCAGTGTTCCTAAGGCTTGAGGCTAAAACTAAAACCAACCCTCATCTTCCTTCCACTAGAAAAAGGCCCGCCTTCACACACTCCCACTCTTGATAGCTACACAAAACCCAGGTGGCCTTTGCTTTCCTCTCGATGTAACTTCCATCAACATTTCAATGCTAATATTTCCTGAGTTCTCACTATACATCAGACACTATTAATACTTTATGCTATCTCATTTAATCCCACAACGAACTGATGGAGTTAATACTATGACCATTCACATTTTACCGAAAAGGAAACTGAAATATAGAGGGGCAGGGGCCCGCCCAAGGTCACCTAGTTAGTGAATGGTAGAGCTGGGATTCAACAATGTCTGTCAGATTCCAGAATAGGACTCTTAGCCCTATTCTTTGCATAGCAAATGGCCTTGGCAATCCGTCCACCAAATGCCAACTTTTGCCTTCCAGAGTACTGTTAGTCATATCACCTAATCAAAGATCAATGAGTACAGAACTTTTTTCTCAGGTCGGAAAACCTGAGTGTTTTGTTGTTGTTTTTTTACTAGGGCCATCTGCACGTGCAGACAGAAACAGTATCTACAGGCACATTGAGGATCTGGAGGTTTCTCTGCTCCAATCACTGGACTCCTGGGCTGGTATCTGAAATTCCTTAGACACAGCGTCATTTCATTTGCTTCGAGTTTTGTTCCCTCAGTATAAAAACGTAGCAGGGAGATCAATAATCCCTCGCGATGATCAATCTCCGACCCCTCTTTGTGACTGCGCTACACATATCTTTCCTAGCCGGCACATTTAGGCTCAGTGTACCAGATTATGAAAGACTTAAGGATCATAATGACATCTGATTCATCTTTCTATCCCCAGTGATTGGTGCAGTCAGCGTATGACACAATAGGAGTCAAAAAATGGGCTGTTCGTAGGAAGGCTATATTCACGCATACTCACAAGCAATAACTCAGAAGTGTGACAAAACCAACAGTGACATGATAGGGAGTTGACTTTTGGTCGAAAGAAATAATGAGAGTTACCAGTAATGGCCATCATATGTTGAATACTTAGTATGTGTCAGGTGCCATGCTGAAACCTCACATGGATGATATAATTTCCTCTTCCACAAAGACAGAGTAGGCAGGTAGTACTGGTATCTCCATCTTACAGGTGAGGAAGCTGCAGTGGGAGAGGATGGGTAACTTGATCAAAGACTCAGAGCTCATAAGAGGTGCAAATGGAGTTTCACCTCAAGAAATTGGAGTCCAGAGACCACACACGTAACCACTATCCCAAACTACCTTTGAAAGAGAGTCAAAAAATATCTTCTTTTTTGTTAATAACTCATTCAATCCATTCATTCAATCATTAACATTTTTTTGAGTTCATTCAATTTTTGCCCTACGTATTAATATTAGGCACTAGGAAAACAAATACGGCAGAGTCCTTCCCCAAGAATGGTAATGGTTCCTTTTCTTGATGGACAACTATCTAAATCAGACATAATGTGAGAATTTTCACAGGCCTAGAGGAAATAGCAGACATAGAAATTATTTTAGATATTAAGTTATTAAAGATAATAAGATACATGCAGTAATTTAGACCTGCCCACAGTATTAGACGAGGACAGGAAAAAAGCATTACACCCAGCTTAATGGGAAGTGCAATGGAAGTGTCATGGAAGGCTTCCTGGAGGTGGTGATACTCTGTTATTAATGATTTCAAATCTAAAATAGACATGTGCCTCACATGAAGGTCATACAAATCTAGTAACAGTACAAAATTTTCTTCTCATAATCTTCTAATATAAGGGTGGGAACTTTGTCTGGTCAGATAGTAAATATTTTAGGCTCTGCAGGCCATTCAGTCTCTGCCACAGCTATTCCGTTCTGCTATGTCCTGAAAACAGTCAGACAATACATAAATGAATGGGCATGGCTATGTTCCAATAATAATTTATTTATAAAAACAGGCCACAGGCTGCATATAATTCATGATTTTTTTTGTGCGTGTGTGTGAGGAAGATTAGCCCTGAGCTAACATCTGTTACCAATCCACCTCTTTTTGCTGAGGAAGATTGGCCCTGGGCTAACATCCGTGCCCATCTTCCTCTACTTTATATATGGGACACCTGCCACAGCATGGCTTGATAAGCAGCGCATAGGTCCGCACCCATGATCAGAACTTGTGAATCCCGGGCCGACAGAGCGGAGTGTGTGAACTCAACTACTATGCCACCAGGCTGGCCCCTAACACGTGATTTTAGTTTGCTGACTCCTATTCTACTATGAAAAGCTAGAACCCGTGATAGCTGTGTTTTAACTTTTCCTGAATTCGCGAATACCCACATGGCCAGCAGGACTTATTGGTACAGAAATCCTGGTAAATCAAATCAGCTTCTGATCCCAGCATGCAACTTGCCTAATTATGACTAACTCCTCCCATCTTTATCTGAGAGAAAACATTCTGGGAACAACAGATGGTGTTGCTATGGAGTCTTCAACATCCTCCTCAGATGCAGATGTAACCATGCGGGTGGCAGGCTGAAAATGATCAAGCAGCTGATAGCTTCCTGGGAAAATATTGAAAAGATAGAAATATTCTGCAGATGGGAAATTCAGAGCCGTGGTTGATTTTCTCAAAAAAAAGAGTACCCACTAGTAAAAAGAGAAAAGTCAAAGCTACTCATCTTCCACAGCCAGAAAATCGTTAAAGGTGGGGAAAGCACTAACAATTAAGAGTTGACACACCAGGACCACATTATCACTCACAATGTCCTCTTGATTCTAAATCCTGTGACACTAGGTATCTAAACAGTAGAAATTATTATGTAATAAATCATTTGACTCCATGTTTATAAATATGACCCTTTGGTACATAGCTCATAACCACAGTTTCAGAAAAGTGAATATTTCCTTTAAGTCTACAAAAATTCTCACATTATGTCCTGATTTATATAGTTTTCCATCAAAAAATAAAATGTCTAAGAAAGGTCTAACATATTTCCCAGCCAAGCCAAGAGTAAAATGTAAAATTTGATTTCACATTGGTTCTTACCCTACTTTAAACTAGCTTGAGTCTAAAGAGATGATTCCTGTCTTGTTCATTTCACAAATATTTATTTAGCACAACTCCAGCAAAATGGAGGAGCCACAGGGATGTAAAAATTAACTCAATGAAATTACAACCCATGAGGACCTTCTTAGCTAGAAGCCATTTTAAGCCATTGCTAACCATGGATGATTTTTCTGATTGTAGATTAGCATTGTGTATCTATAGCACACAGAGGGATACAGCGGAGGAAGAATACTCTCGACCATGGCAGTAGGACAGTAACAAGGAAGGGCAGACCTGCATCAGAGAAGGATAAATTCTCTTGTAAGGTGTTCTCTGCTCTACTAGGGAACACAGTAAGATCGACTGAGCTTAGCTTATTTGGAGGAAGGTAAATAAGTTATGAAGCCTGACTCTGGGCCCATCCTTGCATCTGTCTTTGTTTGGCATTTATGTCAGAAAATGTTTTAGACATAAGGCATTCAAGTCACTGTTCATGTAATTAAACATGTGAGATGTGATGACTGACTTAAGAAATGGAAATTTTCAGGCAGGAAAGATGAATCTTCAAAAGGAGAAATACCTAAAACTTGAAAGATTATGGAAAACAATTCCACTGATAATAGAATACAAAAAAACAGGAATAAATTTAACCAAAGAAGTGCAAGACACATACACTGAAAGCTTCAAAACATTGTTGAAAGAAATTGAAGATCTAAATAAATGGAAAAACGTCTCATGTTCTTGGGTTGGAAAACTTGATATCATCAACATGGTGATATTCCCCCAATTGATCAATAGATTCACTGCAATTCCTATCGAAATTTCAACTGCCTTTTTTTCAGAAATAGACATGCTGATCTTAAAATTCACATGGAAAGGCAAAGGATCCCAAATAGCCAAAACAATGTTAAAAAAGAACAAAAAATTTGGAGGCCTCATACTTCTCCATTGGAAAACTTGCTACAAAGCTGCAGTAATCAAGGGTGGTACTGGTTTAAGAATAGACATATAGACCCATGGAACAGAATCAAGAGTCCAGAAATAAACCCATACATTTATAGCTGATTTTCAGCAAGAATGCCTAAACTGTTCAGTGGGGGAAAAACAGTCTTTTTAACAAATGGTACCAGGACAACCGGACATCCACATGCAAAAGAATAAATTTGGCCTCCTGCCTCATACTATATATAAAAATTAACTAAAAATGGATTGAAAACCTAAATGTAAGAGCTAAAACTATAAACTATAACAATAAAACATAGGTGTAAATATGAATGACATGGACTAGGGAGTAGGCTTCTCACATATGACACCAAAAACGAAAGTAATCAAAGAAAAAAAGGTAAATTGGACTTCATCAAAAAATAAAAACATTTTTGTGCCAAAGGACATTATCAAGCAAGTGAAGACAAGTCACAGGATGAGAGTAAATATTTGCAAGTCACATATCTTAAAAGGGTCTAGTATCCAGAATACATACAGAACTTTTACAATTGAATAGTAAAATGACAAATAATTGAATTAAAAAGTGGACAAAGGATTTGAATATACATTTCTCCAAAAAACATACACAAATGGCTAATAAGTACATGAAAATATGCTCAACATCATTAGTCATTAGGGAAATGCATATGGAAACTACGAGATACCATTTCATACTCGTTAGGATGGCTATAATAAAAACAACAAAAAAGAAAACATTAAGTGGTGGTGAGGACACAGAGCAATTGGAAACCTCATGCACTGCTGGTGGGAATGAAAAATGGTATGGCCACTGTTGAAAACAGTTTGGCAGGTGGTTCCTCAGTAAGTTAAACATAATATATCACATGACCCAGAAATTCCACTCCTAGGTATAAAAGCAAGAAAACTGAAAACATATGTTCACACAGAAACTTGTACATGAATATTCATAGCAATAATATTCATAATAACCAAGAAGTGGAAATTCAAATGTTCATGAACTAATGAATGGATAAACATAATGTGGTATACCCAAAGAATGGAATATTTAATTCAGCCATAAAAAAGAATGAAGTACTAGTACATGCTATGACAAGGATAAACCTTGAAAACACTGTGCTAAGTGAAAGAAGCCAGACACAAAAAGCCACCTATTGTATGATTCCATTTATATGAAATGCACAGAATAGGCAAATCTATAGATACAGAAAGTAGATTAGTGGTTGCCAGTAGGGGGGGGCCGTGGAGAATGGAGAGTAGCTGCTGATAGGTATGGGGTTTCTTTTTGGGGTGATGGAAATGGTCTGGAATTGGATAGCAGTGATGGTTACACAATACAGTGAAAATACTAAAAACCAGTGAAGTGTATGAGTTAAAAAAGAAAATTTTACATTATGTGAATTACATCTCTATAAAAAGAAGGGTCATGAAGGTATGAATGGGATGATCATGGGCTGGTCTTCAAAAGGATAAAATCAGGGGACCTTTTTCAAAGCGTACTAACAAGTGATTTTGGGGCATCTAAAAGAAGAAATGCTTTTGTATAGCTTGGTATCCTTTAAGGTGTAATGAGATAAATATAAAATTAGGCTTGGGAAGAGTTTAGATAAATTAATAGATGAAAAGAGATTCTGAAAAAAAAACCTAAAAGTATTTCAGGCTGATAACAAACACAGAGGACAGCTGTGTTCTACTGCAAAATGGCCAATGCTATTACTATTGTTATTATTATCATTAATAATATTATTGCTATCTCAGAGAGAAATAAGAGGTGGAGACATCTCAGGTTGACTGCAGGAGGAAATTCTCATTTTCTAATGAGCTGATCCTTATTCTTAGCAGGTTAGATATTTTTCCCCTTTCACAGCACCTCCAAATCCATCTGTACTTGAACCATATATATGGTAGGTAAAGAAGTCTTCTGTTTGGATTTGATTCTAATAAAAGATGAATGATTAATAGAAGTATGCTTGCTTTGAGTTAATTAATCAAAAACAAAAATAAAGGATGTTAGAGCCTACCAAGGTAGGGATAGCAAACACAAAATTGTGCTACCACTGGGTCCCCACTCTCGTGCCTAAGGCAGGCATTGCTAACTGACAACTGCCCACCTCCTCCACTGGGCTCAGATGCAGACTCAGTTTCACAGTTTCTCTTCACACAGAACTCCAGGCAGACAGGACCCAGCCACCCGAGCTGGTAAGCAAGAGGAAATCTATTTACACGTACGTCCTACAGGCGCTCACCCTGATGTCATCAGGGGAAAGGAAGCGGGAAGCAGAGTGCTGGAGAGAAACACGTGCTTGCGTGTCTGTGGCATGAGTTCTAGTTTACCTCAACATCTGAATGGCAAATCTGTAGAGGAGAAGACCTGCATACAGATGTCCATGCTGTGGACAAAGGCCACCCCTTAGAGTTAAATAGGCCAAATAAAATGTCCCAGGGTGCCCTGGTCAGCAGAAGTGAAGAGAAAAATAAAGAACTCCATTCATTCCTATTAGTGGGCAAAGGCTTCATGGCAAGATGACATTTTCATCAGGCCTTGGAAGAATGGGGACAAATTGGTAGAAACTATGGGGAAAAGCAGAATGTGAGAAAGCAGAGAATGGAAGAATGAGGAAATGGTGATTTCTGTACCAAGGGTGGCATGCAGTACATTAGCAAGTATCAATGGGGAGATTGCTAGACCAGAATTATCTCTTAGAACTGAAAGTCACTGCAACACGGTTAACCTAACAAACATGGAAACAGAACAATCATGGATGGTTTCTTTCTTCCTTTCTCTTCCTTTCTTCTTCTTTCTTTCCTCCTTCTCTCCCTTTCTCCTTCATTTCGTTCCACTTCACACTTTCATTCACTCAATGACTATCACGTTTTTGCCATGTATCAGGCGCTGTTCTAGGCATTAAAGGTACAGAACACAAAAGAGAAAAGTCCCTGCCCTCTTCCACATGGACATCTACAATCATGGGGAGCAGCAAGGAAAGACAGACTTGACTGTGACATTGTGAGAGCAATAGTCTGGAAGGTTAGAGAAGATCCAGGGGGTGTGCGTGTGTGTGTGCATGCAGGAAAGGATTGCTGGACAGAAAGCAAATAATTAATAAGTCCAGTAGTGATAAGTGCTGAGAAGAAAAATACAACAAGGTTTAAGTATTAGGAATGGCAAATTTTTTATTGGAAGGATACTCTGAAATTGTGAGAATTTGGGCAGAGATTTGGATGAAGGAAGGGGATGAGACAGATAGATATCTTACCTAAAAACTTCCTGAGTAGGAAGAAAAGTAAGTGCAAAGGCCGTGAGGTTGAGGATGCTTGTGTTGTTGGAGGGGCAAGGGTTAAGGACTGATGAGGTGAGCATGGGGACAAGGTCATAAAAGACCTGGGGGCAGGATTCTGTTTAGGTAGGAGGAACAATAGCTGAGCCTAAGTAGGAATACTGGAAGGGTGAGACAGTCAAGTCGAGAAGGAAGATGTATACTAAGTGGGATGCCTTTCTGGAAAAATGCCTTTCTGTATCTCATAACTATTTACCTCACTGAAGCAAAGAAGATGACTACAAAGGCAGGAAAAGAAAGTGAAAAGTCAGGTGCCATCTTTGTACGGCATGTTAATTCCTAATCTTTCAATCCCACATTTAAAAAGCATGTGTCCCAATTCTTAAATTTCTACTTGCTAATCAAGGATCTTCTTTAGTTCACAGAGGAAAAGGTCTCCAGCAAGTCCTGGTCTGAGCTTTAACTCAGAGGGAATCACAGGCCAAGAGAGGGGGCTCAGGGAGAGGGAATCTAATCATGTTTTATTTCAAAGGACTCTTCCACAACTGAAGCCACTTGTCTGCACACGCTAATGACTAAAATTGAGTCATAAACCTCCCTTCACTGACTCTGGGAGCAGGAGTGCTTGGTGATATATCTGTGGACAGAGGAATCTGAGGATAAATCAATGCACATAAACTGAGCTCTCACAGGGCTGCCAAGGTGTCCCAGGCTTGCACTGCACAGGCATTGATGGTGGCAGTGAGGTGGAGGGTGAAAGGGGGAGCAAAGCCATCCTCTAGCTTAACACTGAACCAACTAGAGTGTGAAACAAATACCACGCATAGGCACCAGCATCTCCTCCCTTTTTGCTCACAGCTGGAAAGCCCTTATCCTGGAATGCCCTTTTCCCCATCTCTGAACAACCTAATCCTCCCTGTTCCTCCAAGACGGGAACAAATCTCACTTCCTCCCCCAAGGGCTTCCCTATTTACTCAGACAAGAAATACTATTTATCTGTACTTCTCTTAGGATCCGTGCACTTGTAGCCTTGTAGTATGGTTACCACATATGAGAGGTGTTATATGAGAGGTAGCACGGTGGTCAAGAGCTATAAGAGAGACTTACTGGTTTTAAATCTTGGATTCACCTCTTCCTAACTGTGTGTCAGCTTTTACTTACGTTTTCTGCACCTCTGTTTCCCCATCTGTGGAACTGGTCTAATAAGGGTAGAAACCTCATGGGGCTTGTTGTACAGATGGAATAAGTTAAGGTATGTAAAACATTTGGATTGGTGCCTGGCTTATAGTAAGGGAGGGGTCAATACTCTTAGCTATTGTTTTTATGATGCTGATAATGGTTATTTATGTTCAGTTTTCACTCACCTATGAGACAGTAAATTTCTTGGTGGCAGTGATAATTTCTTGTCCACCTCTGAAGTAGAGTTATTTAGTGGAAACGGTTTGGACACCATAGTCGGAATTAGACATAAGAATTTCAGTCCAACTGCCTATTAGCTCTGAGGTTAGGCAATGGCATAGAAAGCCAAGAGTATGAGAGGCTATTAATGAACATTTAGCATATGAACAAAGTACCTAAAGTTCATGTAACCAAAGAAAAGCTGATGCCTCCATTGATAGTAGACACAACAAACATAGCGTAGTGCAATGAGGTGGCAAAGTGGATTAGACAAAATAACACATGTATTTCTATCTAGCATATCCTATTTCTAGCTCATTTGCTGGAGCAGAACACATGCCTAGTAAATGTGAAATCCTTCTAGGTCTCTATCTTCTACCCCATCCAGGAATCTCTGTACAGGCAACAAGTCAGTCCACGCCTTGCATATAGTAGGTGCTTGACAAATGTATGTTTGATGTAATAGATGAATATTTGTAGCCAAGTCTGTTAAACAGTAGAATAATATTTTAAATAGGTTTATAAAATCCGGGGCTATAAAATGCCACCACATTTGCATCTAGGCTGACAATCTGAGCACATCCTGCTTTGATGATGGACATACTCTACATTCTGTTTTACTGAAAAAACCCCCCATGGAACAGATGTTTTCCTTTAGTACCAATCTGCAATCAAAGACGATATTGTACCTGGGGCAAGGTAATACCATATTTAAATGCTCATGGAATACTAAATATTCTTAAAAACATTGAGTATATTTCCCAGATTTAGGTTGATTTTTTTGGGGGGAGCTTAAATAATTGATTTTTGTCTTTTGCCATAAGGAAAGGAATGAGGTAGTGTGAAGGGAGAGATGGTCTAAATAACTTCCTGTCTGAGCTGGCAAATTTTGCACATTGACAGGACTTTAAATAGCTCAGGGCTGAACTAAATTTTAAAGTGCCGTGAAGCTTACCTGGAGGTGGGGTATTTTAGAACATTATTGAAAGCTCTCTCAGGATGTTGGAGCAGTCCTCTCCTCCCACAAGATCACAGGCACCTGCCCTCCTCTTCCAATGGCCTCTCTTTACTCCTCTCTGCTCACTCCTCTTACACCTCCCAGCTCAGTGACAGTCACCTCACCTCCCATCACCAGTGACTGTTCATTAACGCTCTCTGATGCTCTGTCACTTGGTTCAGGGCTCTGTGTGCACTGCCTCACTTAATCCTTGCACTAGCGTTATGAGGAAGGTCTTACTTTCTCAATTTTGTAAATAAGGAAAATAAAACAGAAAAAGTGTCTTGGCCAAGATCACATGCCCAACAGGTGGCTGAGCCAACTCTGTTTACAACCAAGACCAAAGCTCTCAAACTATTGATTTACTTAATTACCAATATCCCATTTCCTCCAAGGTTATGGTTTTTCACCCTCTATGCCCATTTCCCTCTTTATGCTTGCTCAGTAAATTCTTCCTTTCAGTGTTTTCATGAACCAACTTACATTCAATGTGGTATTTTCACTGACCCAAATACTAAATTTGTATGTATGGTGATTGGCTCAAAATGCATCAAGTACCACCCTGAACTCACCATATTCCATAGTTATCTGATTATCTCTTTTCCATTGAAAGATTGTCTAGGGAATATTATGGTTAAGAACCCAATATCCACTCTACAAAGCTGATCTTACCCACAGTGTCAGTGAGAGGCTTAGGGAATAGGGTATAGGGTAGGGTGCTAAGTCAATTTGGGCCAGTAATACATGAAGAGAGGATTTCTGGTGGTTCCTGGGAAAGAAGCATTATTAATCTTTAGTGCGTCAGGTTATTTGTCTACTGGACACAAATAAGGAAGCAATTAGACACAGTTGCTGCTGGTAGCCATCTCACAACCCAGAGGGAAATGAGCCCAATGCAATGGGTGACAGGCCCAAAGCCCAGAAAGAACTGAGTCCATGATGACACTGAGAACTCCTGAATCAATCAAACCTGAAGTCTGACTTGCCTCAAGACCACCTGTCAAGTGAGCTGTGGGTTTCCTTCTTGTTCAAGACAGTTTAAGTTTGCATATTTGATACTTGCAGCCAGAAGCATCATAGCTGACATTGTAGTTTTCTTCCATTTACATAGGCCTGAGTCCTTGAAGCCAGTTTTCAGTCTTCCTAGTTTTTTTATTTACACAAAAATCATATTAACATTGCCCTATCTTTTAGTACAGTGATTCCTCTTTATAAAACATCTCTGGAACAGTGGGTCTCAACCATGATGATTATGCCCACCAAGGGAGATATGGCACTGTCAGGAGTTATACTTTTTTGGCGCAACTGAGGATGGGGTGCTACGGGCATCTGGTGGGTAGAAGCTAAGGGTGCTGCTAAACATCCTACAACGCACAGGACAGCCCCGGTAACCATGACTTATCCATTCCCAAATGTCAATAGTGCTGAGGTTGAGAAACTTGCTCTAGAAGGATGCACAAGACATTGTTAATTATAACGGCATCCGTGGAGGGGAAATGGGTAGCTGAAGCAAAAGGGTACCAAAAACTAATACAATTACTTTTAAATAAATCATTAAATTAATTATAAAGTACTTATAAAGGTGGGAGCTTTTTAAAAATTTTTATTTTATTTATTTTTTTGGTGAGGAGGATTGGCCCTGAGCTAACATCTGTTGTCAATCTCCCTCTTTTTGTTTGAGGAAGATTGTCACTGAGCTAACATCTGTGCCAATCTTCCTCTATTTTTCGTACATGGGACAGCATGGCTTGATGAGCAGTGCGTAGGTCCACACCCAGAAACCGAACCTGCGATCTCCGGGCAGCCATAGCGGAACACGTGAACTTAACTACTACATCACTGGGCTGGCCCAATGGGGGGTGCTTTTCAAATAAAAGAACTGGGACACAAATGAAATTTTTCTTATGTGAAATCCAATGTATTTCTTCCTGCATGACAATACCTTACTATATCCAGTCACCTGTCCTGGGATTACACCAAAGGCCTCCCACTGATCTCACATCCCAGATCTCTCTCCACTAAAACTCATTTCCCCCACGCTCTTTCTTTGCTCAAAAACTTATGATGGCTGCTAGTGTCTACTGTACCAAGTCCAGATACTTTTCCTGCCCTTCACATCCTGGCTCCAATCCCTATTTGTTCCATATTATTCCTACCTGACAACATTATATTGCACAAATTTTCCAGGTCTACACAAAATTTCATGTATTCCATAAAGCTTCCTCTAACAACCTCAGCCTATCATGATACCTATTTTTTGCCTTCTATCACATTTAGTGCCACAGAATTCAATAAAATAAAACAATCAGAAAATCGTTCAGCATTAGGTCTTCCCTCATAGATAGTCAAGTCCACAGTGGAGGTTAAAGAACTATATTTTATATTGTTCTTCCATTGTCCATAAAATCTACCACAGTAATAGGCACAGTGCTGTTCAAAATACTTGCTAATAAAATATACACACATATATACATGTCTGCTGGCCCTCCAACTAAGAAGGCGAAGTTAATTTTATGTGAGACATAGAGAGATGACAGAAGAGAAGAAAGAAAAATGATCCCCAATACTTGTAGATGTAACATAGATACAACAGATAAATCACAATCTCTCTTTATAATTCCTCAGAAAAACCACACCATCTAATCCTGAATTTCCCAATTGTGTTTCACGGGATGTTAACAAGTATTCCAGAAAAAAAGAGTTCCATAGTCAACTAAATTTGGCAAATGAGTTAAATAAAACTAAATGAGTTTCTTTACTGTAAAGCATCTCAATATGCTAATGCCAATATTTAAAAGGAGGATAGAGTATGCTGTGTTTTCCAAATCTATATCTCTCAGACATTTTTGAAGGATATTCATCCCTGACAGATAGTTTTAGGAATGCTGATCTAGACCAATGCTTCCATTTTTCAAATGAAGAAACTGACACTCACATGACACATTGGATAATTAGTTAGAGAACAAGGAGCTGAAGCCAGGTTTCCTGCTGTGGACTCCTTCGTCATTCCATTTATTTTGTGACTTCAACACTCTTTCAGCGTCCCCCAGTGCTGGACTCCCTCGCCCACACACGCAAGCTTCCATCTCTAAATCCTGTGTGACAAGTTGGGCATTGTGATTCCCATTTGATAGATGACAAAACTGAGGCCCCAGAGGGGCTTAGTGTCTTGGTCGCAGCAGCGGTCGCAGTGGTGAAGCTAGGACTAGAAACCTGAGGCCCCTGACTCCACGTTAACCCACTGCTTTTGTACACTTCTCTTTTCATTGTAGCAATAGAAATGACTTTTGATAAAGTTTGGGTGTGGGGAGGTATAATCTACTGCCCCTTGGCATTAAATTAAAACACACAGAAGTCTCATTGTCTTATTAGGTATTTCATTTCATGGGATATATACCTAAATAAAAAATTTACTACCTAGAAAAATGAAGATATTAAAGCAAGGAGAGACTTGAAGAACTATCTGGTCCATCCTCTTTATTTCACAAAGAAACTGACATATTAAAAGGAGACAAAATTTAGAGTTACTGGCAGAGTCAGCATTTGAAGACGGCACCCAGTCAGAGGACTGCTTAGACTCCTCTGCTTACCAGCTGTGTGTCCTTAGGCAAGTCACTTCGCCTTACTAAGATGTTATTTCCTTTCCTGAAAAGTGAGGCTATTCATATCTAGCTCTGCGTGTTAAAATTAAGGGAAACAAAGTCAAGGCAAGTTAACATGGCCAATGAGAATAGTAATTATTAGTGTTATTGCTACTATTATTATCTTTATGCATGTACATGTTGAAGTTCATAACTTAGAATAATATCAACAATTATCATCATCACCATTACTTCCTGATAAAACATTCTAGTGCCCATATTTATGGGGAAAATGTTCTTTGTCTAGTGTAGCTAATTTTTCTTGGGCCTTTTAAAAAAGCTACCTTTTACCTTCTTGGCCAAGAGTAAAACCATCCTCACCTTTATTTTTGTTTTGCTAGTCGATTTGTTGCTGCCAGCATGCCAGCAGTGTATTTATTTCAAACTTGGTGGAAACAAGACTCAAATGTCTTCATGAGCCAAACAGAAGTGCATGGTGATGCCTAGGACTGATGGGACTATACAAGATTACCTAAAAACCTTTAAATTCAACATTTTGAAGACACTTGGATGGCAAACACACTGCATATGAAGGCCTCATATAGGGGCTGAACCTGAGATGCCCAATAATGAGAACAAGCCATCTTTACTTTTTGCCCTTGATAAACGTCCTTTTCTTTTCTCCCAATTTCTTGCTAGATTCTTCCTCCAGTCCCTACACAACTGTTACTACAATAATGTCCTGTCTCCAATCTGTAGTGGGTGGTTATAATTCAGAAAATTCTACTTTTAGGGAATGAACAAAATGCTTCCTCTGGTCATCCACAGCCGACCCCTTGTTCTGGAACCTTCCGGAGCCCTCACTTTGGATTATTTGGAAGGCTCAGACTGAGAAATGTGGATTGTGGGAAGACCACCACTCATCTCCAGACATTCCAGACTTGCAGGGAAAGAAACAACTGGAAACTAAATTTCACAATTTGGCAGTTCTCAAATAATTCTCTTATTTAATTGAGAGGTAAACTGATATCCAGGTAGGCTGAGTGATCTGTCCAAGTTCCCACAGGAAATTACTCATCCAACTGAGGATTGGAAGGCCAGCCTTTACTAGCTAGGCTAGCTCTCTACTGCATGATAGTCAAATTTCTCCCCCTGACTAGGGAAAGGAAGGATAATGATGCAACCTGCCTGTTACCTCGCTTTGACATTCTCGCTAATATCACCTGGACTAGGGGATAGCACTTAGACCAAGTAACCAACTTCTTGTTAACTTGAAATTCAGGTCCCCCCTTCCTTATGTCTAAATACACACACGTCTTGCTCCTCAAAGAGGAGATTAAATTCGGAAAATCCCTCTTCACTGGAATACACCCAGCTGAGCTTTCCAAGCTGCTTCCTGAAGAGATGCTGTTAATCTCTTAAATCCTTTAACGACAAAATTGCAGTGGAAATGGAGCCAGATCCACCTGACTCCATAGGCTCTATCAAGTTTGCGAAGTTTCCCTACAATTACAGGAGAACAAACACTGCACTCATCCTAAAAGTAAAGCCACAGAAGTGGGTTCAGCAACTGGCAGCTCAGAGCACCAAAGAGTATCTTTGTGTCCCCCGGATGTGACAGACATCAACTATGATAAGGATCACTTGAGCACTTACTACGTGTCTAGCACTTGGCTCAGCCTCTCACTTTTATTATCCCATTTAATCCTCCCAACAAACCCATGTATTAGGTATTATTATTATTATCTCTAGTTGGCAGAGAAGGACATTGCTGCTCAAAGAGAGTTAGTAACTTGCCCAAGGTAAAGATGCCCAAATGGTAAATGGATTAGACCCAGAACTGTCTGTCCCAGAGCACATGTCCTCCAAAACAATGCCATATTGTCCAAAGTCTCCAGACTAGAACTGTAATTCAAGAGTCCTGTTTTACTGACTTCTTTTATGAGAAACACCTGAAGTCACATGATACTTAAAACTGAGCAGCATTTAGCAAGCATCTGTTGAATGGATGAATGGATTCTCTTACATTCTTTCTACATCTAGATCAGTGGTTGTCAACGGGGGCATTTGGCATAGGTTTTCTAATTGTCATGACTGGTGTATATGTGGGGTGCTACTTGCATCTACTGGGTAAAGGCCAGTGATCCTACAGTGCACAGGACAGCCTCTCATAATAAAGAATTTTCCAGTCCAAAATGTCAATAGTACTGAGGTTGATAAACCCTGGTGTAGACGAAGCCAGTCAGGGCTCCTGCAGATATCACAAAAGCAGCTTGTGCCTGGAGAAGTTTCTTGGAATCAGAATCTCCTTTGGTTTCTAGATCCATGAGCTGGCCTTGCCTTCAACTGGATTTCAGTCTTTTGTCTACACCTTGGATACCTGACTCTATTTTCCTGAATTTACATACCTAAGTTACATGGTCTGCAGGTTCTAATCTCAAAAGACTGAGGACTAGTGCACGGCTCTCCTGTTTTTGGAATTCTTGCTTTGTAGTTGCCCTTGATTTGCTGTGGTGCTCTGGACAATTCTTTATTTTGAGCCAGTGTGCTGCAGGGCAGCCAAGCAGAAGTCATGAGGTTGGTTATTATTAAGGGGAGACAGCACAGACGAGAGGGTAAGGCTTGCTTTAAATGCAGAGTGCCTAAGTGGAAATGTTGGTTATGTAGCTTATTAGCTTTAAGACAAGTTATTCCATCTCTCTGAGGCTCATTTTACTGTTTTCTTACCTGTAATACAGGGATAATTATAGTACCTACTTCACTAGGTTGCTTGGAGCATTACATAAATTAATGTGTAATGCATATTACTTGACAGTATATGAAGGAGTGCTTAACTTAATTTTTTCAGAAAGCTGGTTGCATTCATATAAGCTGGTTCCAGAAAGTCAGGTTGCACTCATATAATGCAGATAAATCATTCTGATAAATTCTTGCATTTAGATGTAGAATTCACAGGTGACTATATTTAACACCTCCAGTGCAAACTAAACTACTTTGAAAGGCAGGATAGTTATTGTAAATAGGTGAAATGGTTGGATTAAAGCAAAAAGGAGTGGCAGGGGCTGTGTCAATCTGCAGAATGGTGTACCTTGCCCAAAGGCATTAAAAAATGAACATCCTCAGCTCCCTCTCAAAACAAACACACACACACACTTACACGTGCATGTGTGCATATGTGCATACACACACAACTTCTTCAAATTAGACCTGTTGTCTTACAATTTGTGAACTCCTCCCCAGAGTTCTAATAACTTTTAGTCTATAAAGGCAACCTCTTTTCCATATAAGCTACCTGCAGTCGCTTGCCCAAGGTAAAGATGCTCCAACTCTAAGTGGATTAGACCTAGCGTAGTCTGACCCACAGAGTGTCATAGACAAACATCTACAAAGCCAAATATAACTGAAGTCATCTTTCCAAATACAGATGTAATTCTCTGACCAGCTTAGTACACAGTGAGTTCTCTCCCTTCCAACACCAACTATTTAGCAATCAACCCTGGAACTTCTGTTAGCATCCTTTAACATGGCTTGTATTTAATGTTTTAAATATTTTGGGGGGAGGGGGAGAATGTATGCTTTATATCACCAGTTCTGCTACAAGTTTATTGGGGAGGGGAGGGAGTGCTTGCACATAGTAGGCATGCAAATAAACTTGGTTTTTTTCTAACTTTGCCATTAATAATCTGTCCACTGTTTTGATCAACCCATCTTGCAATACATTGTATTTTTTAGGTTCACTAGCCTTTGAAACCTTTGCCATTTCAATAAAGGCAAACGTTTGCACTCATAATTAAAATCCATTACTTAACCAGTATATAAAGAATATTCAACAGATGCCTAGCATAATGCTAGTCACTTTTCAAAGAATAAAATATAAAGTTATATGGCATTATCTTAGCCCTCAGAAATAGCATGATATTGTAGAAAGAGATGAAACTCTATGAATAGCTCTGGTTTCAATTTCTGGTTTCCTTATTTGCCAACTCTCTGACCTTTTGGTGAGTTATTTAACTTCTCTAAGGCTTCATTTCCTTGTATGTAAAATGTGTATGTCACAATTTTTACTTTATAGGATTGCTATAAAGGAGAAGATTAAATAGCATATGCAAGGTCAGCCTAGTTCCCGACACACTTTAGGGGCTCCATAAATGTTAGACTCATTTCCCTTTCCTGCCTATGAAGCTTCCCTCCACTGCCCTCCACCCAGGCTAAGGACTTAATTTATCATCTCAGCAAGATGAACACACTTCTTTAAAAAGGTATTCCAACAGAAATCCAAGGAGTATAATTGATTCCTCACTTTCTCTTCCCTTCCCTGCTCCCGGTGGTTATCTCAGCAGTTCTACTCCACTGTACCTCCAAAATACTTCTCATGTCTCTCAACTCTCCATTTTCTCTGTCACCATCCCATTCGGAGTTGCCATCATCTCCCACTTGAACCACTAAGCAGATCCCCTCCTGATCTCCCTGCTCCCACTGTTGTTCCCTCCTTTGGTTCATTTTTTTTACACATCAGTCTCAAAAACAATATACCTCCTTTCCCAGCTGAAAATCCTTCCCTGACTTCCTAGCTCATTTAGGATAAAACCCCAGGCCATCAACATTACCTACACAGCCCTGCTTGTAGTTGTACAACTTGCTCAACTGGCTGTACTTGCGAACAACACATGTAGTAGTCAGCTTGTACAACTGTTTCCTTTCCTTACTCCTCCAAGTGTATTAGCCTTCTCCCTACTCCTTGAGAATATCAAGCTTTTTTGCCTTAGAGTCTTTGCATTCACATTCCTTTGATTTGAAACATCCT
Source organism: Diceros bicornis minor (assembly GCF_020826845.1). Taxonomy (NCBI): domain Eukaryota; kingdom Metazoa; phylum Chordata; class Mammalia; order Perissodactyla; family Rhinocerotidae; genus Diceros; species Diceros bicornis. The sequence goes on along the minus strand of NC_080740.1, from coordinate 72,684,505 downwards.
CCTCCCTGCTCTAGCCATGACTAGCTTCTTTGGGTCTCAGAAATACCCTCTAAAACAACAATGTCTATATTAGACTCCTCTGTAATCTGTCACCATCTCATCACACTTTGTCTTCTTCACAGCTCTTAGAACAATTGATACTTAACTTGTTTTTTGTTGTTTATCTCCTCCACTAGATTATCAACTCCATGGAAGCAGGAAAATGCTTATCTTTTGAAAAACTGTATCCTCAGCTCATAGTCTGCTGCCCAGCACCCAGGGGGTGCTTAATACATCTTTCTGGAAAAAAGTGAACAAATGACTGCCATCAAAATTATGCATGACCAACATGTTGAGTGCAAAGAAATTGGGTGAATACCACACCTCTGCACTACTGCTTCTACCGTGGAGAACATGGCCCATCAGGATTTGATCAGCACTTTGGTATGTGATGAGACAAAGGAGGAAACTAGGATGCAAAGTAAGGATCAATAAATACTCGTTAAATTAATCACAACTTTAAGGTCCACCAACGCATAGAAGCATTTAAGGTCTGGGATTCTCATGTAAATATTCAGGGAGGAATAGGAGTTAAATGTCTATTTAAACGATGTGGCTTAGCTAGAGTTATACATGCAAAATGGAAGCCATCTCTTGGAAGACATCCAAGTACTGCCACAGACGTACGTATGGAGAAAAAACAAAACAAAACCAAAACCATCTGGTATACCAGTTACCTCCCTGAGAGGGAAAGTTGTAATTCTTACCTCTCCCTTAAATAACTTGCTATTAAATACAGAGAGAAATCATAAACAAAATAAATAATAATGCCGTTTGAGTACCTAGCGTGCACTAGGGTCTGTGCTAAGTGCTTTACATTACATTACTTCTATCTTATATCTAGCCGTACCAAGTTTGGCATAATGAGACAATATGACATCACGGTCAAGAATATGGACTTTGGAGTCAGGGAGTCTAGGGTTAAAATCCTAACTGCCTATAAAGCTTTGGACAAATTAAAAACCTCTCAGAACCTGTTTCCTTCCCTAAAGACAGAATTGGCAATCATTCAGATTTTGAAGGGGTGCTGTATATGTAAGAGAAAATGTATTATTCACTTAATGTTCTGCATGGTGCTTTTAATGTTCTTGACTCCATGAACTCATATTCACATTTTACCACTGAAGAAAATGCAGCTTTGACAGGTTCAGCAATTTGTCTGAGACCTATGTGGTCCCAAAGACTGTGATTTTTCCAATACACCTTGTTGCCCTTCAGATGAAATCTATCTTTTAAAATGGGTCAGAGCTGCAACTCATATAAAGAGGCAGACCCAAGTGTGCTAAGTCCAGCAGGCACACTTTCCTTTCTCCTGCAGCTCTCAGAAGCACCATGCAACACACAAGGGTCAGACACAGATATGGGCAGAGTAAGTGGTGTCTTCTTTACCAAGATTCTTCCTTACATGATTTTACTAGGACCACATGGCACCGTCTGTCAGGGTCTCCCCAGAGGCTCTACCAAAGGGTCAAAAAATACTATTTTGATTCTTGAGTCCTCTCTAGTCCTTTGTCATAATGCACACATCCATTGAGTTTAATATGTGAAACTGTTAGCTGTTATCTATAGCTTGATTGGAATTAAATTCCAATTAGGAATTACTTACAAAAGAATTAAGAATGGAACAGAGAAATCGGAAAAGATGAAGGCATAGTGTGAAACTTGCAAAATTGGGCTAGGGCAAGACATCACAGTAGAGGGCGTGCCTCTCTCCCCAAATCCCTTCCTTTCCTCCCCTTCCTCCATTCCTCCTCTCCTTACCTCTTTCCATTGATTCAATAATAATTTTTTGAGCATCTGCTCTGTGCCAAAAAATGTCTCCAAATGCTTAACACAATGCTAAACAAACAGAAGTAGCTCAGCAATGTTTTTTTTAAAGTGTTACATAACAGGCAGTGCCAGGTAAGAAGAAATGAAGGCGGCTTAATTCACATTAAGTCCACAAACCCTCACTAAGTGCCTGCTCTGTATGAGATTCTGGGAGCAAAGCAATCACAGAGCTCTGGGAATAGAGATGAGGGATTGAAATGGCAGCAAACTCATAGGCAGTACCTCCCGTCGATCATGAGAGGGAGGTCTCTAGATACAGGAAGTAAAAGTCACTCTGGCCCCTCATCCTTGAATACTCCAAGATCACAGAGTCAGCAAAGTAAGGTATCAAAAAAAGTCAACAGGGGCCGGCCCCGTGGCGTAGCAGTCAAGTGCGTGCACTCTGCTGCTGGCGGCATGGGTTCGCATCCCAGGCGTGCACCGAGGCACCGCTTGTCAAGCCATGCTGTGGTGGTGTCCCATATAAAGTGGAGGAAGATGGGCACAGATGTTAGCCCAGGGCCAGTCTTCCTCAGCAAAAAGAGAAAGATTAGCATGGATGTTAGCTCAGGGCTGATCTTCCTCACCAAAAAAAAAAAAAAAAAGTCAACAGACACAAAAATGAATATATTCAATTCCAAATTTTCCAAAATTGGAAACAACATCTTTTCATTGAAGTTTTTCTCATCTGCTCTTCAAATATTTGCTTTCTTCCTTACAAAAATAAAGTGAATTGTTCCAAATGACATCCCCATAGCATCCAGTGGTATCAACCTCAGCCAACCACTTAGCTTACCTTACTCAAAGGCAGTTTTTACCAAATGTATTATTCTAAAGACCCTGGGGCTCTGAGAAAGCCAAGAGAGGTTTATTAACCAAGATTCCTTCTGAAAGCGTACCAGAACAGCCCATAGAAACTCAGCAGCAAGGAAATGTACGTCATCTCTCCTTTAGTTAACTCTTATAGGAAGAAAAGTCAGTGTGCTTCTCTGGGCCTTCTGTGGTAAGATGGCAAGGAAAGTCACGAAAAGGCATGAAAGCAGAAACATCTCTCTTCTAGCCACTGGGCTCCTTGTTTTTCTTCCCATTCACTTGGGCATCCTGAGTGGCTGTAAACATTTTCTTCCTTCCATCATGGTGTCAAGAACTTCATATACAGGATAGGGTAGGACTTGTTAAGGCAACACTCCTAACAATTTTACCCTGAAAGTCAGCCAATCACAGGAAATATTTAGGAGGATATTAAGAATAAGGTTTCAACCAGGCATCAAGATATAATTGATGTGAAATTTGAAAGTAAGATATCACATCAAAATATGCAGAATTGACAGAGGAAACATCCAAGACATACTCATTGGTTTTAAGATGCAAGGGCCAAGGATGTGGAGGAGAGGGGATTTGTGAATACATATTTTTGGAGGGTGGCTGCTAGTTTCTAATCTCAAGCCCAATGAGAAGAGGCTTCAATGAATCCACTCTGAGATCTTGACATGTGTCCCCTATCACCAAAGTCATCATAGAGTTCCTACCAGGGAATCTCACGGGTACTGGAGGCAGCAGAGGGCTAATTCAGAAAGAGTGTGTGCTCTCAGAGTTTGTCTGAGGGAAGGGATGTATGACTGTTTGTCACAAAACAGAGGTGGGCCAAGTGGGAGAGAGACTTGTCCTGCAGACATCAGAAGTCCAGCCAATGGGGACTTCCTGTGAGGCAGGAAGTATTTGTGTGGAACAGAAGGAGGGACGAAGTATCCTGTCCAGGAATGGAATGCTTCACTTGCTTTTTCCATAGGAATTGTAGGAGATGGGCTAGGAATCTCCAAAGAATCCATAAAATGCTTCATGAGGGAGGAAATCAGCTTAACCATCTACCAGTTCCAGAGGGCACAAAGTCACCAACCAAGTAACAATTGTCCCATCATCTACCACCACCACCCCACCTCTGTAGAATCTTAAATCAGGAGAAGATGAGAATAGAGACAGCTGAAATGAACCCTACCCCTACTCCCAAAGGTAGGGAGTCACCAACTAAAGGCTGTATCTAAGGAAAAGAAACAAACACTTAACTTTAAATGAGGTTTGAAGTATTGATAAATATCTTGGATGAGACACTTAACATTTCTGAACTGAGCCTGCATTTTGTCCCTTAAAGTACCACCACACTGTTTACAACTTTTAAGTGGGCAGAAAATCCACCAGGAACTGCCCAATTTTTCACGGGGGAGATAGGGGATAAGACCACTCCCAACTCAAATTTCAAAGAATAGTGAAGACAAAAATAAAGTTACATTTTAATTATATTAGGAGTTGTGTTTATTTAACATACCAATTACATATTTATTCAACAAATATTTGTTGAGTGCCAAGCTCTGCGATAGTCAAATGAATACAATGGTGATTAAGTCCTACAACAGGACTCCTGCCTGAAAAGACCTCATTGTGCAGTGGGATAGAATGGGGGCTGCCTTGATATAATATGTTCTCCAAAGTAGATCAATACTGAGATAGAAAACATATGCTTTGGGGTAGTTCATACCTGGATTTGAATTCCAACTGCTCCATATACCGGCTGCAGAAAATTATCTAATTATCTTGTACTTTAGTTCTCCTCACTTATAAAATGGAGATAATATAAGACCGCCAAGAAGATTTAACGAAAATGTACAGAGAGCACATAGTATACTTCTTGACACATAAGATCTCAAAAAGTAGTAGGGGACATTACTGACAAGATAGCCATATGGCTTGTACTCCTTGAGAAGCAAATAGACAAAATAAATGGATATTGCAGTTAAATAGCCCCATTATAAAAGTTAAAATGAAAGATTTAACAGAAAGTGTTAATTCTTCCTAAATAACTTATGTCTCACTACTCTTCTTATACTCTATAAAAATTCCTACTCAACTGATTGTAGTGTTTTGATTTCCTGAAATTTTACTGTATAAATGATCAGTATATATATATACTGTATATATATATGTATATATATATATACTGATCCATATAATCCATATAATTATATGATCCTAGATCCATATAATATAGGACTTAATTGTCTCATTTCCTATGTTTTAATTATCTACTTGCACAAAGTCTTATCTCCCAATTATATTGTAAGAGCTCACAGAAGATGGCAGGCAATAATATTTTGGAATATTTCCTAGAATGTTTTAGATCTTCAACAAATATAGGCAGAATTGAATAGAAAGGACTTAAGTTTTAAAATTTGTCAACCTGTAAAAATGTAGGCTATTCTGAGCTCCCACTGTAAGCACAAACACAAACATGGTAGTCTTTGTAATCTCTTCTTAAACTAGGAACAACTCTCATGGTCAAAGCAGAAACACTTCTTGATACCTGCAAATCACCCTCTAACTGATGAGAAACTTGTTTTGGCCTTGAAGTGAGTTCTACATATTACAAAGACAGGCCGGTAAAGAGTAAACTTTCTCCAACAATTCTTCAAGTTAAATTTCAACATGGAATCTCATTGAGTTTGCCGATGGCATTTCGAAAAGAATTTCATTAAATGTTGCTAACATGTCATAAGCTTCTTTAAATGGAAGGGTAATGGCTCATAACATTTGTAAGCTTTTTAATTTCATGGAATATGAGCAGCATAATCAGGACCTATTAAAGTCAATCAACTGTGCCAAGTGGGGCTACCTACCTTTGCTTTTGTTTCTATTTTCCTTGTGGGTGCACCCCGTGAACCAAGAGGCAACAGCCCCAGTATCATTCTTTAAAGTTAACACTGGGGTGTGATATTCTGAACAACCTCTGGTGAACATTTGCATGTGTGGTTGAATACACACCTCTTGGGAAATGGCTTTTGGCTTCTGGAAAAGAGAGATTTCCCTTTCCATTTTCTTCAGCTCAGAAGGTGCAATTTGGGTAGGATTCAAAATCAGTCATCTGACCAATGTTACTGGAATTAATAAACAGAAATGCACATAAGGAACCTTATTTATATTTTCAATGACACAGAGGTGTCCAAACTACCAATCCTTCAAGACTGGTCTCAGGGTTTTCTTCTACCATGAAGGCTCTAATTACAACAGTGGCCGTTTATAGGGGCTAAGTGCCAGGCACTGTTCTAGGCACTCTGTATATGTTTTCTCATTTAACTTTCAAAACAACTCCATGATACTATCCATTGCCCCATATTACGGATAGAGAAACTAAAGTGTTGAGATGTCAAGTAATACGGCCCAAGTTACAAATTAGCAGAGCCAAGCTTCAAAGTCAGTGTTAGTCTAACTCTAAATCATGTGTATTTTCCTACTACGCTATCTTACCTTCACAATCATCCTGTTACAAGTCTTCCCATGGGAATGCAGATATCCAGAGAGAGCACTTCCACGTGGGAACTAGAGGGGACCAGGCAAGGTGATAATCCAGGATGGCGGAAGGCTATAGAGTCAAACGAGGAGAAGTCACCCCACAGTCAAGGGAGAAAGTATACAACTAAGTTGGAGAAGGAGAACTGAAAGTAAGGAACCAGTTTATGCCAAGGCCACAAGCAGAGGGATGATTTAGAAGTGAGGAAGGCTGCGAACAAGTCAGGAAATGGAGTAGAGGGTGAGCTGGGGCAAGTAGTGTGAGACTAAGACTGTGAACACATGGAAAGGTTAGTTACACTATGATTGTGAACACACGAAAAAGTTAGAGTTCCACTTTTGTGCACTGCTGGCTGTATAGTGTGGGGCACATCTGATAGCTCGATGGAGGTAGGTAGGACCAGACAAGTTCATCATACAAATCTTCAATGCAAAAAAAAAAACCAGAATGACAGGCACATAGATAGTGTCTGCATTTAATTACAAATTATACAAGTGATCAGGAAAAGATTCAGTTATTTCCTAGGCTTCCATTGATGACTACTGGACCAAGAAAATATACAAATTAATAGTGTTACACTGATTGACATGCACACTTAGCATAATACTTGAATGAGATGGAAGAAGAGTATTCATCTTAAAAGGGTAAGAACATTTTATTCAAGGACACTTACCGTATTGGGGGGTTACTTTTTACCCATACTGCAAATATGTCAGTTTCGGTTGATAAGAAATGAAGGAACAGCTCAAGGAATGAGAATGGTAGTGGGATCTTGTACTTACTATATCAGGAGAAATTGAACTGAGAATGAAGATAACAGAATCCTTTCTTCAAAGGGATTCCCAGAGGTAATTAAGCCCTAATGCCCCAAGGCATCCATTATATATGATGAATTAACTTCTCTTACATGAATCTAGGATGGTACTAGATATTTGGAGAATTGGAAGAACTGAGAAAATAATCACTCACATTTTTTGTGCTCCTATAATTTCAGATAAGGAATCAGAGTTAAGAAAGGCCAGATCTTTGGAAATTTGGAATTTCTATAGGTTTTTATAACTTTATATTTGTTTAATTTTGATGGGCTCAGGATGAGAAACCAGTAACTTGTATTCTGAGGTTCTGGACAAAATCCTATTTATAGAACCTAAGATCTCTAGAATATTGTGGCCTTCTTCCTGAGTCAGACTTAATTAGCACGTGGATCCTTGATTATTTCCAAATACATCCTGTAATACAATTCTAACAGAAGGCTATGTGCCTAGAGAGAAGTAATGGTATAGTGGGAGATAGTACAATTTAGGAAATCTGTGGTTTGAATGGAAAAAAAATGGCCTCCATAGGAAGCTGTGACTGCATGAGGGAAAACTACAGAACAGAGGCCATCTGAAGGGGTGTAGGGAATGACCGGAGAAACAGCAATTGGCAGAGAAAGGAAATAAGATGCTATCCTCTTCGTGAAACTGGCAAGGGTCCTGCATGCTTCCTTGGGTTGCAGGGAAAGTAAGCTGGGCCGATAGCACAGGCCAACATCTAACTACTGTCTACTAATCCCAAGATAACATAGCATTCCAGTAAAGAACACAAGTGTTAGAGTCAACATGGGTTGGCATATTAGATATGTTCTTCCTAAACCTTTCGAAGCCTTTGACTGCTCACCTCTAAACAGAAGATCAAAATGATAGGTCCTTCCTACGGTTACTATAAGGAATAAATGAGATAATTTTACATTAAAACTGCGGCTGTTAGGTATGACAGCATGAGGGCCTGATCACACATTATTTAGACTCAAATCCAGCAAACATTTAGGAGCTATTAATATGGGCTGGGCTCTCCACAAGATGCTTTAGCACTTATGAGTGCACTTAGTCTCCGCAACAGCAAATCTTTTAATATGTGTTAAAGTTATAGATATTCAATACTAAAACAGAACAGCAAAAACCCTGCAGTCACTTAGCACACCTTAGAATTTTGTAACCATTCCCCATTTCCTGGTAGCAATTTGTTAGCTATCTCAAGAACAGAATGGTGCAGGCATTTGCCTAGAGTTTTTATTCCTCTGCTGGGCCTAGCCTCAGTGACTCTTCTGGCCATTAAGTTTACTGTACAAGGTTATACATATAAAGCCATGGATACTACACTTTGTGGTGATGTAAGGGCTTTTCAAGGGTAATTTTTAAAGTAGATGCACTTTTTTACCATATGGGCCAACTTTAAAAATCAAAACCATGTAACTTGACCATATAATCAACACTGCTGGATTCCATAGGATCATGAGTCCTGTAACAAGCTGTGGTGCAAGGAACCCTGATAGACACAGTTCCCACTACCTTCACCCCCTGCGAGGGGGCAACTGTTCCCCACAAGCCACGACTGTGTTGGCATTGGCCATTTTTTTATATTAACTCTGTTGTAATCTTGTCAAATCATGTCTTCTTTTCATTAAACTTCCTCCTGTACCTCCCAAACCAGAGTGCTGCTAAGACATGAAGAAAGATACTCTTAGTGATATAGTGATCTCTTTGTGGCAGCAATAGAAAGCATGGGAGTGAATTCTACATCCCAGAAAACTCGCATAATAAGACGAGTCACAAAATTATTGACAATGCTAAGAGATAAATTAAAACCTTGGTTTGTTAGCAACTGAAGTCAGAAACAAACATGGGAACTAAATATCCATCCAATGATATGAATACTCACGCATTTCTCATCTATTAATGAGCTGCTGCTACCTAAGATAATTCATCTTTCCATAACATCCCTCTCATATTTTTTAGCATAACTTCCTGAGACTTAACTAAGAACTAAAACCAATCTACACAGCTCGGTAGTGGCAAACTGCAATTATCGTACCATCTGTATCTGTCTATTACAGTAGAGAGGTGCCACTTTTTATTGCCATGACTCTGATGTTACAAAATGGAAGCTGAGAGAGAAATCTACCTTGTTGCACTAAGCAAAGGAACAAACAAGGTGGTTTGTTTGTCTCATTCTTTCAACGTGTCAATTTTTATTACAGTTTACTTCTCCCTCTTCTCCCTTGAAAATGCAACAAGTACATCTGGAAAATATTTATCAATCTTAAAAGCCTCATTTACTTTGTGGACCATTGGGTATTTGCCTAGAGGCAGAATCATTGCTGATAAAAACAGAATCCTGCATGGAAATGGAAAGTCCTACACTCGTAATTTAGGCAACTGTCATTTAAAACATCACTGGTGGTAATTTATAGAGCACTGCATCAAAAGGTTATGCTCAGCTGCTGATGGAGATCACAAAATCAAAGTAAGCCTAGGTATTTGCTTATAATTTCATAAGGTGAAGAAGTGTTTTTTCAGCCTCTGAAATTACCTCTCCTGAAAAATTATCAGTGCTTTTGACAATGAACAAGTTTTTTAAAATTAAGACTAATAGTACAACACACCCAAAGCAATTATATAAAGCACTGGGTGCGATCAGAGTTGCCAGGAGATGAGGATGCTTTGATTGAAGCATTGAGAAAATAATTTTTTAAAGTGACATTTTTTGCCAACCCTTTAGGAGTGAAGAACAACAAAACTTTTAAGAATGTATTAAAACATCCTTCTTCCTTAAAGCTAGTTTCTCTCTCCATTATTCTCCCCACGTACTCAGCAGGTAGTATCGGCTGTGAGGTGCCACCTAACCAAAGTAGGACACTTCCTACCATTAAAGGAACATAAACCAGACCACAATAGATTCTGGTGTGCACTTTTCACTCTTAAATGTTATTTACAAAATAAGCAAGAAGCAGTCTTGCACCAAGTAGTCATTATAGGCGACTGGGATATTCCTGAAACCAAAAGAGTTAGACGATGCTGATATGCCATAGTGATGATGAAGAGAAGCTCAAAGATATGAAGGGCTAGAAGTTTTGTTCTCTTAAACTTTCCTGCCTGTAACATATAGCTCCCCACTTGGGCACTTTCATTAGCCTGTGGATGGCATGAATCAAGGCTCAGTGCAGAGAAAAACAGCAAAGGAGGGCAAGATGGGTTTCTAGGACCTTTGGTACCACTTCTATTTCTTCCACCTAGTCTGTCCCACTCCCCCATGGCCTCACGCCTTACAGTTACTCATGCCATGCTCTCCACAATCGAATACTTAGTATGCCACTGATATAGATAATTAATCCATCCATAAGCTCCTATGAAAGATAAATTTGTCTTTATTTCTCTGAGAGTCTCTTATAGAATCTTTGAGCCAGAAGGATCCTAAGAGAACATTCAATCATTAAAAAAAAACCAATTTGCTTTCTTTCCATGTGACAGGCACTGGTCTAGGAACTAGGGATACAGTGGTAAACAAAGCAAATAATAATATTAACAAATGTTAATAATAAAGTATTATATTGAAATTTTAAATAATGTTTTAGATTCAAGGTTTTGTTCTATAAACAGTAAAATTTACATAATAAATTTTATATAATTATGTAAAATAAATTAACTCTTAGAATCCTGTAATAAGTTTATGAGGTAGTGCTATTATTATGCTCATTTTACAGATGAGAAGAGTGAAGCAAAGAAAAAGTCAAGTAATTTGGGGGCCGGCCCAGTGGCGCAAGCTGTTAAGTGCATGCACTCCGCTGTGGTGGCCCAGGGTTCGCTGGTTTGGATCCCGGGCGCACACCGACGCACTGCTTGTCAAGCCATGCTGTGGTGGTGTCCCATACAAAGTAGAGGAAGATAGGCATGGATGTTAGCCCAGGGCCAGTCTTCCTCAGCAAAAAGAGGATGATTGGCAGATGTTAGCTCCGGGCCAATCTTCCTCACAGAAAAAGAAAGAAAAGAAAAAGTCAAGTAATTTGCTCACGGTAACACAGCTAGTAAATGGCAGAGGCAGCATTTGAATCGAGGAAGCTGGTGCTCCAGAGCCTGCTCTTAAACATCACTTAGTAACTGCCTTTCTCTCTCCCTGCCATCAAGGAGATTACATAGTAATAGGGAGCAAACAGGAACTATAATATATATGTGTACTATAGAGATATAAATAAATATATCTAGGTAATTGATATGCTATAATATAATGAATAAAAATAAAGCTACCAGGTAAGGGTATATTTTCAATGGAGTGGTCAGGGAAGGTCTCCATGAGGGAGTGCCATCTGAGCAGAGGCCTAGATGAAGCAAGGCTAGGTTTTCATCCAGCCTGGTGGTTCTCATACTGTGGTGTGTGGTACCTCCCTAGGGCCTTGGCATCCTGTGGCGGGTGACAAGGCAGGCAGGGCAATAGGTGCAGCGCCCTATCTCCCACCCAAACCCAGCAGCTCAGCTTCCTTATGGTCCGGATTTTGGAGTTCCAAGTAAAATTTGACTTAAAAAAGATTCCACGGCTTTAAAAAAATGTAGAAAACCAGTGATCACGTCCAACCTCTTCAGTTGACAGATAAACTGAGAGAGAAGAGGAATGACTTGCTCAAGGGCTCAGTGCTGATCAGCAGGACAATACGAAGAGAACTCAGATTCCCTAACATTGAGTCTAGTGTACTTTCTAGAACACCAAACTGCCAGCCTTAACTGTCCTCCCCGTCCAGGATATTGAATTAATCTCTAGAGGGTATAGACAGAAGGTTTTATCCAAGAGACTGTCTCTCTGTTTGGAAACTCCATAACCAAACTCTAACCTTAGCAAGAAAAACTACACAGATGCTCTGGCCTGTCTCCTATATTCTGTTAAACTGCCCCCCACCTCTGCCTCCCATTCTAATTTCTATTTTTCCCGATCTTAACCCATCACATCTTTTCTTACTATATTACGGCACATATTTCTATAAGCTACTTCAAATCCTTTGTGGAAATGTGTATGTACATGGGAGGAAGGAGTATTTGCAGTAGGGGTTTTGACATGAATAAAAATTTCTGTGTTTTCAAATAAATGAAGTTCTACTGGTGGACCTTTGGACACCATGACATAACAGGCAACATGAATGAATTGGAGATCGCCTACCTGCCCAGTGGCCCTCAAACCATACGATTAGACATTCTCAGCCTCATGTGAAGTTTGGACCTACTTCTACCAAAACTCTGTCTGATACAGTCATAACTGAGATCTGACCAAAGCCTTCCATAACTCATATTTCCAGCAAGAACTACATTTAAGAAAAGCACACATAGTCAATTTCTCCCAATTTAAAGAAAGAGCAAAAATCCCTTCAGCCCATTTTAATTCTATGGTAACCAAAAGCCTTTGAATAACTATCTCTGTTTCCCGGATAAACAAACCAACCAACCACAGTAATGTGTCAATCTATTCACAGTTTGTGTGCCTGTTAAAAAAAAAAAAAGTAAGCAGTTGGTTCACGCTACTGTCCAAAATAAATTATAACACTTAAAAAGATAAATACATTTCGGGAATGACAATCAGCTTCACAGTACAGATGGGCTTATAGATGACCCTTCCAATTTTTAATAATCTCTAATTTATGTGTGAGCAAAGAAATGCAAAGATGCCTAATGCACCCCTCTGACTTAGTACAAATCACTTTTATTTACTTGGGCAATACTTCATGGTCCAGTTAACTTCTTAATTAAAGACAGCAAGATGCTCATGTTCCATGCAAGTGGCATGGAAAATACTGTTTTGTGTGCAATATGTTCAGCTGGGAGTTGAAGCTGTTTTGCTTACTGAGGAGAAGCCACCACCATCATTTGGTTTCTAAACTAACCAGAGACACGGCTCTTCTCTTGCAACTAAATTGTCAGTAGAGCCTCTTCAGACAAAGCATGTGCTTGTCTGCCATCCCATGTGACTTCTGTTTTTTTCGCTCATTCAGAGCATGCCAAATCCAAATTTCCAACTGTCTACTCCCTGTCTGCCTCCTCCCTAGTCACGCTTTGTAGTGGTTTGAAGAATAAAGATAAAAAGGAGGTGTGTTCTAGGAGACTTAGGGTGGGGAACGGGTGTGGTAGGCCAGAGGCTCAGCCTCCGGAAGCTCTAAGACTGCTACCCCTGTTCACTGAGCTTGCATACAATTTCAAAACCCACAGGAGCCAGACCACTAGGAGAAACTGGGGCAAGAGAGAAACAAAACGAGAAGAGAACAATGAGTCATGAGTGACTATGAATCTTAAGAAGTCAACCTAAAATCTGAAGTCCTGCATGATGAGATACATACATCCTCAATTCCATCAATCAAGGGCTGCACCCTCAAGGGACTTCAGGGACCCATAATATAAATGGCTTAAGCAGGTTGGGTATGAGACAATAGTGACAGGTAGACACTACGGCAAACTCGAGAACAAATGCCCATCTAAAGGAGGCAGCTGCTACTCAGCTCCAGTCCTTAGGAATGTCAAATCTTTCTGCCAGATTTTCTGTTTTTCCCTAAGAATCAGAAAATATAGACTTTTTAAAAAATATGAAATCTTCAGATATTTAATTATTAGAAACAAATTCACATTAAAAGGAAAATACTGTGTGAGGCAAATAAACTATACCCGTGGGCTGGATTCAGTTTGTAATTTCTGTCATAAGCCTTCATATCACTAGCTTACTTAATGGTTTATAAGGTGGGTCACTTAAGTTACTTCATCTAACCCTCACGATAAATTTATGAAGTAAAGAATATCATCTCAGTGATTATATTAGTCATAATTAAGCTTAGTGTTGTTGCATTATCCACCGTTGTTTCCATTTTCCGTTTTTTAGTACTTTTGAATTCTCTCAGCGACTTAATATGCCTTCTAGTTAGTCCTCACGAGAGGGAAATGGCCATGCATAACTGAAGTTATCATACTGAACACAACGTCATGAGAAAATTAATTACCACATAAACAGTATGTTGATATGGAAGAATACAGCAATCCTGGATTTTTGTTCTGACTTTCGCTTGGTATAACTTGGGTAGGTCATACCTCCTTTCTGGGCCTTTGAGCCCCATCCATTAAATGAAGCGATTGGTCTAATAGAATTCTTAGGGGCCTTCAACTTCCAGCCTAAATATATCTTGGTAATTCAGGCTGGTGGAACAAATCCCATTCACATCACTCTGAAATCTAAATGGAATTTAAAAAACTCATCCTTCCAAAAAACAGAGAGATGACAGATCCAAACGTAAAAATCCATGGTGAGGATGACCAGCTCAGAGTTTCAAGGAGAATACAGGAGTTTCTCAACTTCCATAAATATTGACAAACTTGGGTACCCTCAAACCCCATTTTATACGTACAACTCAGACTTTCATATGAATCAACACTTGGACTGGCTTTTGTAAAACACTGGCATGTGCATGTGTTCTAATCTTTAAATATTTTATTATTTTTTGCTTTTTTATATCATAAAATGAGTGGAAATGTCATTACTGGATCAAAGTGTATAAACATTTTAAGGTACTTGGCATATACTATAAAACTGTTTTTTCAGAAAGAGTGAAAAAAGGAAAAAAAAATAAAAAGAGAGACTGTGCCAGTAATCTATGAGCACCAGGGCTAGCAAAACTCTTTAAGCAGAAGAATGAGAAAAAAGTAAGTAGAACACTAGAGGAATGTAACTCATTAGAGAAAAATTTTAAACTAAAAGCTATTGAATATGAAATGGGTTTCCTTAGAGGGCGCTGAGTTTGTCATTAAGAAGCCATTCAAGAAGAGGATGAAAGACCATTTGGTTCAGAGGAAGTTCAAACATCAGATGAGATTTGGACTACACGATGATGATGTTGCCAGGGAAAACTGTCGTCGTCATCATCATCATCATCAGAAGAAGAAGAAGAATGGGGTGAGAGTAGGAGTTACCATTTCTGGAACACTCACTTTATGTCAAGTTCTGTACTAAGCACTTTACAAATACTATCTTACTTATTTACAACCACTCATGATGCAGGTATTAATATAATTTCAATTGTACAGGCAAGAAATCAAGGATTTGCCCAGTTAAGAAACTGCTCAATGATCATTATTCTGTCAAATGGTAGCACCCAATGGTTGCCACCCAAGTCCAACAATACAGCATATGGGCTTAATCATGGTGCTACGCAGTCTCTTGGTACAGGCAACTTTTAAGAACCCCATTTAGATATGATTTCTTAATTCTATACACAGGTTTTGGCAGGTGAGAACATCTTAAAAGATGTGAGTTTTCATAGGATAAAAGAATTTAAAAGACGTAAATACTCAAGCCTTAAAGAATAATTTTCTACTTTATTCTCTCAAAGCAAATTAATTTTTTGTATCCTTCTTCCAGCTTGTTCTCCGCTCTCCTCTCCTGAACTTCTAAATTCAATATAGCAATAGGCTAGGACCCCTATACTCACCCCAAGTGTAGTTTGAAATGAGTATGGAGATAAATTCACTGTGCAACTTTCCCATTGCTGTAGGCCTGGCACATAGTAGATGCTCAGTAAAAGCTAGTTTCCCTTCCTTTCTCACTTCACATGAAGCTATGCAAAAGCACCAGCTAGTTCCAGCATCATGGGGAGCAAAACAAGAAACCTCTCTGAAGAAGTAACGATCTGCCACTTTATCCAAAATGATACTTTGTGATCAAAAGTCTTTTAGCATTTATTCATTCAGTCTATCTACTAGTAGCTCTTGCCAAAAATTTGTAGTTGTATTTAGCAATTAAAAAGATGCCTACCACACTGAAACTGGGATTTAAACATAGAGTTTTTTGGCATTATATCCCTTAACTTTATAAATTTCTATGCTAGTGCATTCAAGTAGTATTTCTAGGGACATGCTGGTCTTTGGATGTGGTAGAATATTTAATTTAGTGCGTCCTTTTCAATCTATTTTCTGAGCAGCATGATACTTTACCACTTAGAAGCTATGCATCCATGTGGCTAAAGCTAGAAAGTCACAGGGCTTTCATTCAATTCCCAAATGGAGATTTTTATAGAGATGAACATTTTCTCATTAATTTATCTTCCAAAGTGATTGCTATCACACTAATCAATTTGTAGTGACTTTACCAGGGTTGCAACATTCAATAATGAAATCAGATACAGTATTGAACATTGTGTGGATGGCTTAACCAATCTCAATTCCTCTCAGATCAATGAAACACAAACCAAATGAAGTCAAGTGTTGCTTCATTAGTTATCCCCACTTAGAGGGTCTGAGTAATCTTGTTCAATTGGACACTGATCTCTTTTCAATGGGGAAAAAAAAAACAGACGGAGACACCTCATGAAACAGAAGCAGCTGTGATCTATGGAGAAATGATATTGCAGATAATTATTCTAAGAAGAGTCTTCCAGAGGTGGTCTATAAGCAATGGTCAGGTGCATCAGAAAAAACCAATAAGCTGAAGCTGCCAGAGTGGAGAACGGAAAGCTGCTACATGTGAGGTTATGGTTCAATAAGTATGGCAAATTCTATTAATTGCCTACCCAGCAGTCATACCCCCCACCTTCTTTGCTACCAGAACCCCAATTCTGTTCAGCTCTCAATTATCCCTGTGCTTGAGGGCAGGGGAGGCTCTACAGAATAAATCACCAGCTTCTAATTTTGTTTTGCTTTTTTGATCCAACATATCTGTTTTCACTCTTTGTGAAAATTCAAAGAGACTAATTCTACCATTGTTGCCATGCTTAATACATTATTCTCTAATCCCTTCTCAGTGCTCTGATGGCATCAAAAGAGAAATATTAAAGGCCTACGCCCTGAGTCACTTCTAATATCTCTCCCCAGCCAAACCAAGACACAGCTCAATTGCAGGCAAAAAAAAAAAAAAAAAAAAAAAAAAACTTCTTTAAATTAGATATGAAATAGATGGTTAAAAAAAAGATCTTGATAAAATGACAGACAATTTATTCTTAAAATTATTTAGATATGCAAATTGTATGATTTCATTTATATAAAGTTTCTAAGAAATGCAAAGTAATATATAGACAGAAAGCAGTTTAGTGGTTACTCGGGGACAGGGGCGGAGGAAGTAGGGTGGATGCGGCAGGATGGAGAGATTAAAAAGGGCATGGAGGGCCGCCCCATGGCTTAGCGGTTAATTGCGTGCGCTCCGCTACTGGCGGCCCTGGTTCAGATCCTAGGCACGCACCGACGCACCGCTTCTCCGGCCATGCTGAGGCCGCATCCCACATACAGCAACTAGAAGGATGTGCAACTACGACATACAACTATCTACTGGGGCTTTGGGGCGGAAAAAAAAAGGAGGAGGATTGGCAATAGATGTTAGCTCAGAGCCAGTCTTCCTCAGCAAAAAGAAGAGGACTGGCATGGATGTTAGCTCAAGGCTGATCTTCCTCACAAAAAAATAAAAATAAAAAGGGCATGGAGAAACTCTTAGGAATGACAGATATGGTCATTATCTTGATTGTGGTGATAGTTTCACATATATTACGTGAAAACTTATCAAATTTCACACTTTAAATATGTGTAATTTATTCTGTCAATTATACCTCAGAAAAGCTCTTAAACTTTTACATGTTATTTAAATATAGAAAATTTACTGTTAATATATTATTTGGAGGAAAAAAGGTATAGCAGAGTATGCAAAGTATGGTTTTGTTAAAAAAATATACTCATGGAAAATGCCTGAAAAAATAAGCTAAATTGTTAACAGTGCTTGCCCTTGCAAGATAGATTTAATGACACTTACATTTTTAATGATTCATTATTCAATTTCACAAATAATCTACTGAGCACATACTATGCACAAGACATAGCAATAGGGTTGGGAAATACTATATGATGTATGATGACAGTTACAAGATGGAAAAAACCAAGGTGATCCTTTATATGTCGCTGTTGTGCCAAATGAGGAAAGTCTTTCTGAAATGGCAACACTTGAACTGAGACCAAGACACCCAGAAGGAGCCCTCCATGAAAAACATCTGGTAGAGAAGTTTATAGGCCTTAGTGCGGAGTTTGGATTTTATTCCAGGTGCAATTGGAAGTCAACAGAAAATCCTCTGCAGAGAGGTGGACAGACTTGACATTTTAGAAAGACTACTTTAGCTACAATTTGGATTAGGAGGCTAAGAGTGAAAGGCAGCAGAGAGAGAGGAGCCTATTGCAATGGTACAGGTGAGAGATGGTGGCTTGAATAAGGGGTGGCATGTGATGGAGAAGAGCAGATGGATTTGCGGACGTGTTTCAGGTAGAGCTCACGTGACTGATAGATTTTATTATATATGCATATCTGTATATATATGCATGTCTAATAAAATTTTTTTCTTTTTTCTTCAGTTAGAAGATATTTATTTTGTTGTCAGAAACATATAAGGCTAAAAAGCTTTATTTACTATTTATTTTTTGAGAAGAAAATGCTTTCTTCAGAAGGATGGAAAAATAGTCCTAACGCTGTTTTCTTTAAACGGTGATTTGAAAGCATTGAAATTAACTCACTGATTTTTCAATACTAAAATAAGTTTTTTGAGATTATCATTACTTTTTAAGCTTCAATCATGTGTGTCTTTGAGTTGGGATTAGATGACTCTTGATTTTCAGGTAGGCTGCTGACATATTTGCTAAAAGTTCAATTCCTGCATATGGGCCTAAGAGATTACCAGGAACACCTTTTCAAGACTCATAAAACACATTTCTCAATTCTTTTATATGACTCTAATTCTAAACCAAGGAAACTTATTTCAGGATATTTTACTTAACACATATCAACTATTCTACACATGATCTTAAAATCTGCTCTCTTAGGGCCAGCCTGGTGGCGTAGTGGTTAACTACAGGCGTTCTGCTTCCGTTGTAGCCCGGGATTCGCAGGTTTGCAGGCCCAGATCCCAGATCCTGGGCGCGCACTCTTGCACCGCTTGTCAAGCCATGCTGTGGCGGCATCCCATATAAGGTAGAGGAAGGTGGGCATGGACGTTAGCCCAGGGCCAATCTTTCTCAGAAAAAAGAGGAGGATTGGCATCGGATTTAGCTCAGGCTCTTCTTCCTCACACACACACACACAAAAAATCTGCTCTCTTGTACTACATGCAACCTAGCCAGAGCATTTATATATTTATGGAAATACCACTAATATAGGTAAGAGGGGTTAGCAAACTACAGTCTAAAGCCTATTTTTGTGTGGCTCTTGAGATAAGAATATCCTTTACATTTTTGAAGAGTTGTAAAAGAGAAAAAATAAAAGCCTAAAATATTTACTAACTGGGCTTTTACATAAAAAAAGCCAATAGCATTAGAGGAAAATGATCAGTTCAAACTAGTGAGTTAAATAAGTTTAATATAGATAAGATTATTAATCTAAAGTACAACTAATAACTCAAAACGATGATTTAACTAACTAACTTGCCAGGTTGGGAGAAGTAAATACAGATCAAGAGCAATGCATATAACAGGTTGTTTCTTAAATGCTTGAAATCGACTGTCTCCATTCAGTCTCAGGCAGAATCACCACCCAACCCTCATTGTTATAGTCGCATCCCATTACTCCTTCTAGGATGCAGCTTCCTCAAGACAATGGATATGTTTACAATAGTCTTGGTACTTTAAGTACCTAAGCCAGGATGCTATGAGTTCCAGTTAAATTTTATAGTCACCAACTGGGTAGCCAAACTAATTTGCTCTTTTTGATGATTAACGTCATGGCTCCCTCCGTTATACCAGGCACGTGAGGAAGTAAACTTATTGGCAATTCAGTAGTTGAGCCAGTTTAATACATTCAGTAGTTTAGTTAGCATTCAGATAAAATTACCCACTGCATCAAGGTGCTGAATTTCATTAATTACGCAAATCAATGCACACAACACAAATGATGCTTTGGGGAACTTGTGTGTTACTCTTTGCTTACAGGTAGACACAGACCAATTCCAGGCAAAGCAAATGCATTAATAACCCCTTTTTAATCAGCAAATTCCACCACTCCACCAAAAAACAAAAATAAAAACCAAAGAAACAACGACCAGCCCAAAAAAACACTCAAAAACAAAAATTAATTTTGATAATATTGGTTAATAAAAGAAAATATCTAGCAATCACTATTACCATTACAGAAAAAAAAGGGACAGAGAGAGAGAAAGCTACGATAGGAGACTCTTGTTAACAGAAAAGCTTTAGAATTGGATTTTCTGAGTTGAAATCTTTGCTCTCTTACTTCATAAGTATATGGCTTTGGACATACTCTTCTCCAAGCCTCAATTCTCTAATCTGTAAAATGGAGGCAACAATAACCACCAGCCCAGTGGACCAATTAAATTAGATAATGATAGTGCACACAAAGCAGCCAAGTGCACGCAACAGAGCTCACACTCTAGGGTGATATTTAAAATACTATTTCAGAGCATAGTTGTTGATATATTGAATTGATTCTAACTGACCTTGGTTATATTGTCCAAATTCTTAATGAAAAACAAAATTCTAGTTCTTTAAGTTCTGTATTTGCCAAGATGGCCTTGAAGCTCTTGACAATTAAAAAATGATACCACTATTTTCTTGCGTTTGTATAATACTTAAGGCACATTCACATTTATTGTCTTGCCTTACTTGCAGCGTAATCTAGAAAGTTAGTTAGCAGAGGTTATTACCCTCTATTTGACAGGAATGGAAAGAGGCTCAGAGAGGTCACCTCTCTTGGTTACAGTACCACAGCGGTGATTACACCCGAGACTTCTGATGTGAACGCAGCTCACTACCTGCATTATCACCTCCGACCCCAACCCTCTATACTCAGCTGATGGCAAGACAAATTTCCCCAAATTTAGATTCCAGAAGAACAATAATTCCTTCTTCTGTCAGCAGAAACTTACTGGTCGGGACTGGATTTCTTTGGCGTAGAGAGGTTGCAAGAATTCTGAGTCTCCTTCTAGCTTTAGACCTTTTTCTGTGATTCTCAAGTTTCCCATTCCATCCTGAAAGAGACGCACAGAGATAATATTAAAAATGCGATTAGCTAAAATTTCAAAATATCTCAGGTTTTCAAAAATGGAAACAAAGTCATTGCCTTTTTTTTTTTTTTTTTCCCTGAGAGAGTGGAATGAGAGGTGGTCCCAACAAATACACAAAATACTGGGAGGCATTGTTCAATGCAATTATGCCTGTTACCCTTTTTGCCCACTTATTCTGAGAAAATTCTATTCCCGGCAATCTGTAATCCCCCCTAGTCACTCACTAGCATAGATAAAGGAGGTCCTTTTTGCTAGGCAATGCAGAAAGAACTTAGGCATGAGGTGAGCAGGAAAAGAGAAAAGGATGATTCCCCAGGTTAAAGTGAAAGATCCGGTTTCCAAAACTCTATGCAGAAATTACAAACTGGCAGTCTGTTGGTCTAATCCAGCCTTTGACATGGCATGTTTGGCTCACAAAACATTTAAGGAGTCGAATTAGTTACTAACATTTTTACTAGTACTTTATTATGGAAATATTAAAATATGTACAAAAGTAGAAAGGATAAATAGCAAACACCTATGTGCCTATCATTCATGTTCAACAATTATCAATTTATGGCTGTTGTTATCTATTATACTCACCACACCCATCTCCTTTGTTTAAATAACCATAATACCATTACCGCACCAAAAAAAAAATTCATTCCTTAATATCATCAAATACGCAGTGTCAATATTTGAAATTCATTAATATTTATTTTCTCTTTATATTTCGTATTTGAATCAAGTTTCCTACTGAAATTGGTTGATACATAAAATATTTGGTCATCTCCTAAAAACTTCTAAGTCAGTCGGTGATTTTCTCTCTCATACATCCATATATATATGCTTTATTTGATAAACAAAACGTCATTTTACCAATAGCATTGCCCAGAGATTTTGCTGAACCTTCCCATAATTTCATATAATATGTTCCCCTGTCCCTGGTATTTTCTGTAAATCAGTAGTTAGATCAAGAGGCTTGATCAGATTCAGGCTCAGTTTTCTAGAAAGAATACATCCTAGGAAATGGAATATATTAGTTTTCTATTGCTCCCATCACAAATAACCACAAATTCAGTGGCTTAAGACAACACAAATTTATTTTCTTATAGTTCTGTATGTTAGAAGACTGATCCAGGTCTCAAAGGGCCAAAATCAAGGTACCAGCAGGGCTGCTGCATCCCTTTCTGGAGACTCTAAGGAAGAATCCATTTCTCGACTTTTTCTAGCTTCTTGAGGCTGCCCATGTTCCTGGGCTTGTGGTCCCCTTCCATCTTCAAAGTCAGCAATCGCTGGTTGAATCTTTCTCACATCCCTGATACCATTCTGACAATGAATCTTCTGCCTCCCTCTTTCACTTTTCAAGACCATTGTAATTTCACTGGGCACACCTGGATAATCCAGGCTAATCTCTATATTTTAAGATCACCTGACTAGCAACCATAAGTCCATGCATAACTTTAATTCCCCTTTGCCACGTAATATAACATATTCACGGGTTCTGAGATGAGGACACTGACATCTTTGAAGTGGAGGGCATTTTTCTGCCTCCCACATGCTCTATCTTGAGGCACATAATGTCTTTTGCTGTGATATCATCAGCCTTTGGTGATCTTTGCCAAGAGAATCTATTATTTCACTACAGATTTCAAATTGGTGATAAAATAATTCTATTATTTCTACTTAATTTATTAGCTAGGATATTCCATCAAGAGAAATTGCATGGCATCAACGATATGTTTACCCTAAACCATAGTTTATATAGGAACTTGATAGATGCTAGTTTTTCTCTTCTTTATACATTGATCTTCAAAATATTGAATTGGTTACCTAATAACCAAAGATGATCAATGAGGTTTTTATTTTTTTAAATATCATTATAAACATTTTGATTTGTTTTCTTCCAGGGCAGTTTTTATTCCTATTGAAGTTCTAAATGTCCTATCTTTGCTCAATGGAGGCCTCTTTAAATTGACGCCCTAAGTCCTTTTAATATGACCCAGCAGTCTTTGATGGCCCTCTTGCTTCTGGTAGGATAAAATGTTCCAGGGTTATCTTACACTTGTCCTGCCCCAGCCCCAGACCAGCCATTTGTAGTAAGCAGCCCTGGTTCATTTTAGTGGGAACTGGTATTTAGAGACCACAAGCTGAGAGCTGTGGGTGCTCATTGCTCCTGGATTGGCCCTTGTTTCTGTGGACAGAGCTAGAAAATAAGTTGTGTATGTGTGTTTTAAATAGAATACACCATGGTTTCACGTGAAACCTCAGTTCAAACTCAGGACCTGAAGGTTTTCATTTAACCTCATGGATGTTACAATGCTATTACCTTTCTTCCATACCAAAATCTGTGTTCTCAGTAACATCAACATAATTACTCATTTGATTTAACCCACAACACACATAGCATAGGTACAGAACACCAACGCCACTACCATACTAACATTATGATTAAGAACAACAATTTAAAATTTGTCTTTTTAAAAAAAATCTTAGAGTATATCTTACTAGGAAAGTACAATGAAATGACTGGGTTTCAAAGTCACTTGAACTAATTCTGTTCTGTATGGTTAGGCCACCAATCTGATGTCCAGTCAGGTTCAATTGTTTCTTATTTTTCTCCCTCTCAGTGTTTCATGACTGCTTTTTTAAAGTCCAATTTTGTGTGAACTATTTAGATGGCACCAAAGTCAAATCTACAAAACAAAACATACTCAAAGAAGTCCAGCTTCCGTTCTTGTTCCTCCACCGTGTTCCCTCTTCTCCAAGTAAGGGTGTGTGCGTGTGTGTGTGCGCGCGCGTACATATCTGTATCAGGGTTCTCCAGAGAAACAGATCTAATAGGATGTGTGTGAGTATGTACACACACATATACACACTAATTCATTCATTCATTTTGAGGAATTGGTATTAGCAATTTGGAGGGTGACAAGTCCCAAGATCTGCAGTTAGCAAACTGGAGACCCAGCTTAATAAAACAAATCATATATATACACACACAGACAAATACATTATGCTTTTTAAAATTTCATTCCTAAATTTTTCCAATAACATTTGAAAATGGAAAGATTTGAATGAAAAATCCAGGTTTTCAGCTTCTCGTGAAAACCGACAGCCCTGGGAAATCTGAGCCTGCCTTCTCACATGGCCACCATGGGCTGGAGGTTAGTAGCAGCCACTCTGCCTGAACTGTATGCTCTCTGGTTCCCCATAGTTTCCACCCAGCCTATTTCACTAAGCTACATTTTCTCAGACTCCTGAAGTTTCTCACTTGAGTCTACTGTTTCTTCTCTCTGGCACTGTCATGTGCTCTGTATCTTAATACATTCAGTACAGACACCACATGGCGGGGTGTTGAATGACCAAGTGGGAAATGGACACTTTTCCCCATCCCTTCTCCATAACAGCACTTCAGCCTGTGGATGAGAACAGATCTTTCAGGTCAATATTGCTCTCTCGTGGATAGCATGCCATCTGTATACTTCTATTTTGAGTACTTGTGGGGACAGCTCTGACAAGAGGGCCCCAGACTAGGGCATTCAAACCCAGTGTTAGAGGCAACAGGCTGGAGGGCATGTTCATATTACACTAACAGCAAGTAGAAGCCACAGCAAAGGGAAAAAAGAAAAAGAAATATCCACTCAACCCTCCAACCCCCCACAAAAAAGATATGTCAGTTATCTCATTTTGGATTATTCTTGATGATTTCTGTGAGTCAAAGAAGCAGACCTTTTCATAGAAACACATACTAAATGTGACATCTATAAACTGACTAAACTGATTTTTTTATTTGTTTGCATTATGTGTGTTTAGAAAACAAACGAGAACTCCTAAATATTCTTAAATAAACGATTATATTTAGGGCATTTAGCAAACCGATTTCAAATAAAACCTTTCTCCCTCCCTTTACAGTACGTACACAGATCCCCTATCCTAAACATTTATTGATGATTTACCACGTGTCGATTACTATCCTCTGTGCTTTTCATGCTTTTTCTCATTTTCTTTATTATTACTGCAAACTACCATGTTACTTCTTGAATTTAATCACAAGGTAACAATCATATAAATGTTAAAGTACAGGCATACCTCGTTTTACTGTGCTTCACTTTATCGTGCTTTGCAGATACTGTGTTTTTTACAAGACCCTCCACCAGTAGAAAGATTACAACCCACTGAAGGCTCAGATGATGGTTAGCATTTTTTAGCAATAAAGAATTTTTAATGAAGGTGTGTACCTTGTTTTTTAAGACATAATTCTATTGCACACTTAGTAGACTACAGTATAGTGTAAACATGATTTTTATATGCACTGGGAAACCAAAAAATTCAGTTGACTCACTGTATTGTGATATTCACTTTATTGCAGTGGTCTGGAACTGAACCCACAATAACTCCGAGGTAGGCCTGTGTTTGGCTATAGAGCTGTTCTTCACCATGTCAGTCATAAGAGAAAAAAAAAGAACAACTTAGAAACTATCTAAAAGTTTCATGTTAAAAGGGTAATTGCATATGCTATAACAGAATATGATGTAGCTCTTGTAAAGGAATATTTAAGAACATAGGTAAATATTCATATTCTATTATTAAGTGAAAATCATATATAACTATATATGTATATAACTATATATACATCTAACTATATATACATATGCATACACATATACACATATAATCATAACAGGAAAAATTCTAGAGTAAATTTCCTAGGCGAAATATACACTTAAATGTTAATATTGAATATCTTTGCATGCCTAAGATATGAGTACTTTTTATTTTCTTCTTTTTGCTCATCTTCACTTTGTAATTTTCTATAAATACAAGTTATAATAAAAAAAAACTTGTCATAAAAAATTAAGTTCTCACTGGTTTATTTGAAAAACCGACATTTACCAAGAATCTATACTATGTCATATACTAAGTGCTATGCATATGTTATCTCATATCATCTTCTCAATGATCCTATGAGATAGTCATTATTTTCTTTACTTTACATGTGAGCAAATTTATTGTTAAGTAACTTGGTCACAATCCCATAGCTAGTTAATGACAGGATCAGGAATTTGAACCCAAGTCTTTCCAGACTATATACTCTTACCCATTGTTCTAACCCGATCTAATGCATGCAAAAGCAATATATTTAAGGTATCTGCTGGATTTAATGCCACTTTGATTTTCACTTATTTGGTGAGTGTGCTTAGTAATAGTAGAGACGGCCACCTGCTAGCCCAAGACTAATGCCATCCATTCTTATGGTGAATACCTTCATTTCACCATCCCAGGGTCTAGAGGCTCTTTATTACAACCCAACTGCCTCCCCTGCCCAGGAACATAAGCAGAATGAATCACCTGCCATTTCTGGAAAGCCTACTGTGTGCATAATTGTGTGCTGTGAGCCATGGGGAGTCAGAAAAAGAGAAGGCTCCTCTCAACTCTGTCTTCTGAGACAGTTCATAATACAGGTGGCACACAGCCAACAAAGAGTAGTGAGGGTGATATAAGGAAGATCAGCAGTCACCTAATCCAACAGTCAATTAACTTCTTTGTAACAGTAATTTAACCTTTGCTCAAATACCTCTTTTGGTAGGAAACTCACCATAAACTTGCCATGTCTATCATTTCATCCACTTCGTCCTATCCTTGTGCATCGTCACCTCATTTTTCCAGTCTCCTTCCCAATCCCTAGGTCTGCCCAAACGTATTTGGTGGGAACTGTCCACCAAAGACTGTGAATTTTTGTTACTGGCTTCTATTTCCAAAGCATGATGGAAAGCAGATTAGAGCAGCCAACGAAATATGTTGAGACACATCAGAGAGTCCCTTTTACAGCTTTGGAACAATCAGACTGGATTGGATCTACATCAAAACAGCTTGAGAAGAGCCTTACTAAAAACTGTTTCACCGGGCCGGCCCCGTGGCTTAGCGGTCGGGTGCGCGCACTCCGCTGCTGGCGGCCCGGGTTCGATCCCGGGCGCACACCGACGCACCGCTTCTCCGGCCATGCTGAGCCCGCGTCCCACATACAGCAGCTAGAAGGATGTGCAACTATGACATACAACTATCTACTGGGGCTTTGGGGGAAAAATAAAAAAATAAAACCGTTTCACCTTTATGCATAAGAAGCAATGGGTATTATTAAGACAGGAGTTTTAGGTCAGTTTTGAAGCAAAACTTCCCTCCCAGTAAGATGCTAAAGAGGCATTTAGAAGATTCACAGCCATTCCCAACATAATTAGAAAGAAAGAGACCATTTTTTTCCTCTTCAAATGGTAAAACTTCTATATCCTTCAAGGCAAGCATGAAAATTGTAGCAGCCGAACAGCTGGGCTTGACCGAGCCAGCACTGTCCAGTGAATGATCCTGAAGTTTACAAAGTGCACTAGAGACAGAAGTAGGAGGCCAGGATCCCATTGTCATCCCAATGAAGGCAGGGCCTTTCCTGCCCTGCACATTGCAGCATCTCCAGTGCCTACCCCGACGCCTGGCACACAGGAGTTTTCACAAACACATAAGCAGATCCCATTATTTTCCCAGTCCAATTTAGAGTGGCCCCCGTAAGGTCTTTCAGGGGAAATAGGGCCTGGGGACAGGGGCAGAGGTAGGTGCAATCTGGACAATCTCCCTCTAGGCTGGTCCAAGGATAAGGGCATTTGCTCTTTATTCTTTATCTGGTCCAGACTGGCTGGTTGGTTGTTTCGAATGGACAGTTTTTGACAAGATGAGTATAAAATAAACAGAGATTTCAGAGTGGCAGGACAATAGACGGAAATATTAATTTGTTTCTTTCTTCATCTCTCTCTTGTTGGCCTCTAACCCCTTTCATCACCATTTCAGACAGATTCCCAGGCTTTGTAATTACGTGGCTTAGAGATTTTGAGAGCAAAGAAGCAGAGGCAGCCTGACAGCAGTGGGGTTTCCTATCTTCTGTAACAGCAACTGTCATTGAGTGGACTGTGCTAGGTGTGTTGGGAAGGGAGGCAAGAAGGAGAAGAGGAGATATTTTTCAACTTGGGGATGGACAAGAGATCTGTGATTCCCATGCGTTCTAGAGACCACTGTCCTGCCAGTGTCCCCGGGAGGGGTTAGGACCCCAGAGGGAAATGGCTGCAGGGCTCCAGCCTCTCCAAAGTTCCCCTCCCCAGGAATGGCAGATGGGCAGCAGAACTTCCTGACCTAAAGGGACCACGTGAGTGGAACCACAGTTCTCTCAGCCACTGCAATGAAGGACAATGACCTGTGCCCCCAGGGTCCTTCCCACTGGTGCTGGGCAAAACCCCAGTACGTCTGGAAAATCCTGAGCGAGGTGGAACGTCCTGCTGGCCCCTGTGGGAAGGGGGCTGGGAATTAATATTATGTTGATTTTAAAAAAGTGTTATTTCTTGCTCCTCTGATTTTCCTGCTGCATCAGCATCAAACAGGTTTTTAATTCTGTCAGCACACTTTCAAGCTTAAAGTAATGCCAAGTCCTATTTTAGTAGCAGGTCTCCAGACTTTCCTGCTGGAACAGTTTTAATGGCAGGCATTACTTAGTATTGATCAAAGAGAAACAATTTTATCTATACACAGATTGCTCTAGAATGTAAGCCCCATGAGGGGTGGGCTTTTTGCTCATCGTGGTCTCAGTTCCTAACATCGCTCGGCTCATAGTACGTGCTCAGCAAATACTTGTTAAGTGATAGAATTTCTTCATTCCTAAAAAGCTGCATTTTGAAAGGTACTGTGGGGATTACAAAAATGTTAAAACCTAGGCCTAATCCTTGAGCAGACTCCAATATATTAAAGCATGAATTCTCAACCAGGATGATATAGGCCCCGATGGGTGAAAATTGGTGACTGGGGGAAGGTGAAAAAAATGTTACTCTTTTTATGTATAAAGCACAAATACACTTATATACAGAGTACATACACACAGTATATCTGTAGTATTAACATTTCATGGGGGATGGGGGGTACAATTAGGAAAAAATGTCTAAAAATGCTCTCAAGAGAGGGGAGACAATAATGAAAAAAAAAGTTGAGAAATACTGCATCAGAAGGTTATAGATTTTGAGACTGCTCTAACTTCCCTCTCTTTCATCTATAAATGGTCACCTCTGCCATTCCTGTACTGAAGCATCTTCCTTGTAGCTCCTCAGTCTGTAAAATGTAATAGAACAGGAGCAGCACAGGTAAAGAGCGAACTCCTTAATGTAATATTTAACACCTTCATCTGTCACCTGCTCACTTCTCCAGCCTTGTTTCTTGCCAGTGTCCCTTCACTCTGTCACAAAACATGCTAGCAATTTCCCCAAGCTCTTTCCCTTTTTGAGTCTTTGTATATGTCCCTCCTCTGGCCAGCAATGCTCTTGCCAACGCTTCTCTCCAGTCCTCCTCACCATTCCGGTTAGATGTCTTTTCCGGGTCTGGGATCCTTCTCTGAGGTCCCTTCATACTCTGGGTACATCTCTATCATAGCACTTATCACATGGCATTGCAATGACCCATTTACAGCTATGTTCTTCCTCACTGGACTTCAAATTCCTTAGATGAGCGATAGTGTGCCCACTCATTATTCAACCTTCGCAGCCGAGGACACTGTCTATACCTAAATATGTGATCGCAAGTGTATAAAAGAAATAGGCTGAAGTAGAGATTGTTCAGAAAGTGCACATCAATGTAAATTTAAAACAGTAATAATAAAAGCTACCATTCCATATGCATCAGACAAAGCACTTTATCAACATCATCTCCTTTAATCCTCATTATAACTCTAGGGGGTAGGCGCTGTTAGCCTCATTTTCCAGTTGAGAAAACTGATGCTCAGACACCCTGATAGTCTAACTCCAAAACAAAAGTCTTTTACCGCCACACTCCACGCAGCATTGTTAAGCTCTAACTGTGCCCCCAGCCCTGTGCTTAAATGCTAAGTGAGGAGGCATGAAGATAGAGTCCCTCCCTTCCAGAAG
Organism: Diceros bicornis minor; assembly: GCF_020826845.1. Lineage (NCBI taxonomy): Eukaryota > Metazoa > Chordata > Mammalia > Perissodactyla > Rhinocerotidae > Diceros > Diceros bicornis. Next base: position 72,654,579 of record NC_080740.1, on the reverse strand, counting down.
CTTCACGCCCAAAGGAAAAAACATGAGTAACACATGTGATGGCAAGGATGTGGAGATACAGGAACTCTCATGTACCTCTCGTGGGAACACAACATGGTGCAAGCACTTTGAAAACAAAGAGTTACCATAGGTCCCAGAAATTCCACTCTTAGCTACCTGCCCAAGATAAATAAAGAGCTATGTTCACACAAAGACTTGCACATAAATGTCCTTAGTAGTAAAATTTGTAATAGCCTAAAAGTGGAAACAACCCAAATGCCCATCAACTGGTGAATAGATACATAAAATATTCTGTATCTCTGTGCAATGGAATACTATTTAGAAATAAAAACGAATAAAATGCTGATATATACTACAACACAGATAAACCTCAAAAACATTATGCTAAGGGAAAGAAGCCAGCTTCAAAAGACTACATACTGTATGATTCTGTTTATATGTAACGTCCAGTGAGGCAAATTTATAAAGACAGGAAGTAGATTAGTGGTTGTCTCGGATTGGGAGTAAAAAGTGACTGTAAATGGGCTCAAGGAATTTTGTGGAGGTAACATAAATGCTCTAAAATTGGATTGTGGTGATAGTTGCATAACTCAGTAAATTTACCAAAAATCTTTGAAATATACACTTGAAAGGGTAAATCTTATAGTACGTAAATTTAACCTTAACAAGGTTGCCGGAAAAAAAGAAAAATAAAAGGAGTAACCGACATGCAATGATGCTCACAGAAAAGAGGAATCCAATTGAGGAGACATGACATTATGTGATTTGTAATTCGCAAAATCAAGAGAGCTGCTTCCGACATGTGTGCTGAGGGACAGAGGTAGCAGGTTAGAGAGGGGACAGGTAAGAGACAATTTTATTATGTGTCTATAGCTTGTGTGGAGTTATTCAAGGAACATTCTGGCAAGAGTTCTGTTCTCATCAAGGACCAAGCCTGGGGAAGGAGGAGCAGGGGAAGGAAGACAGAGCTGAAGTAGACGCAGGAAGTGTTTTTGTGATCAAGGCAATTAAATTGTCAGATAGTCTACAAAGGTAGCTTCTGATCTTCTTTTCCAGGGAGCATTAAACATGGGGCCATCATCAGTGCTGGGTGATTAACACTAATCTCAACTTCATTCATATTCTCTTTCTTTTACCACTGATGTCAATTTATCATATAGTTTGTCTTTCTTCTCATTACTTCCCAGCTGCCACAAAGCTAAAGCTCATATATCGGTTAGAGCAGTGTGTGTGTGTGTGTGTGTGTGTGTGTGTAAAGGGAGGATATAGGACATATATAATCGTCAAAGTGCTTTGGTGCCTCAGTGGGTCAGAACTGTGATTTCTCACTTATGTTTTATAACATCTCATGAAGTTGCTTTTAATGATTTATAGATCCAAGGCCATGGTATTTGAAGCATTCTATAATTCCTGGTTGCCAGTAGTAATAAATGGATGGGGATTCTTTGCTCTATACTTCTCCTGGGGGTGAGTAAATCAACCATAGAGGGGGCATTCTTCCTAAACACATACACACAGGGAATAAGTCTAATTCTCATCATTTCCAAATTGCTGCCTTCCTACTTGCCCTTTAGGGCACACCTATCAGTTTCTTGGGGAAGTCTTCCCTGATTCTCCTCAACGCTTTAGAAACCCATCTTTCCTCAGTAAGTGGAATACATACACACACACACACACACACATACACACACACACACAGTATTTTGGTATACTGGCTAAGAATATGAGCTCTGGAATCAGACTGCATGGGTTAAATGCTGTCTTGAATTAACTTCTTGGTACCCTTTCTAAGTCTCACGCTTCTTATATGAATACTTAAATAATCAAGATAATTATACCTTCTAAATTTAGCCTTAAATCAGACAATGCAGGTGTATAAGTCAAAAGAGGTTAGGTTACACCATGGTAACAAAAACAAAATTCTTAGTGGCTTCAAACAACAAAAGATTTATTTCTCACCCAAGCCACATGTCTATGGGTTTAACAGTGAAGTTAGGCAGGGACATAGGATGATAAAGAAGCCACCATTTTGAACACTTTGCTGCTATGTCTTTGGACACATGTAGGATTGTTTTTCCCCACCCATTTATGATGCTTTTGGCCCCGAGATATGCTGTAGCTTGTGAAATGTGACATAAGTCAATTCAGAGCAGATGCTGTAACAGCCAGGGCGGGCTTGACCACGCTCTCCTATTTTTTTCTGTCTGTCTAGATTGAAAGCTTCTAGCAGGCAAAGGCAGTATCTTACCTGTCTTTTTATCCCAATCAGCTGTCATAATCCCTGACACAGAGTAGACAGATAGTAAATTTTGATTGACTGCATGAAAAGTCTTCTGTCACCCACAAAGAACCACGAGCACAGCTCCCAAATGAAGTTAAGTCTTGCTGAAAAGTCAACGAGCCCTGGGTACCACTTACCCAGACCGTACTGTGCTTGACAGGCATCCAGGAAAACAGCTAGATCAACATAGGGATTGTTGTGTGCCTCTAGACGTTAATTAAAGATTATCCTTAAAGAATGTTTGTGAGGAAACATAAGCGCATCTTATGGAATGACGAGAAGAGTACAGTACTGGGTGCCGGCCTCGACCCTTCCGCTAGCTCTTAGGGCAAACTTGGACAAGCCTAGCTACTCTCAATCTGTTTCCTCCCCCGCATAATAGGTAGCAGAACAGTATAAACATTCAAGTCTTTTCCACTTCAAAAAATCCTGTTCTATGATGCCCAGGAATGGGATGCTCCTTGGACAACAATGAATTACAGTTGTCAGTGGGAACTGGTGCCTACAAGAGAGGCTGCAATTCGGGCATCCTGTGTGATATGCAGTTTTGCCAAAGAAATTCTTGCAAAACACTCTTGCAAATCACTACAAATGTACACCCAGATTCAGAGAAGATTTAGGCATAAAAACCAATGCCAGCATGCTGTTCTGAAACAAACTTGTAAGCAACCTTTAAAAAGAGACATCGGAGGAGGATTTATCGATTGTTGGAAGGGAAGAAAATGAGAGATGGATAATAAAGTGCAAGTTGCTACATCCCCTGTCCCGGGTGAAAAATGTGAGCTTATGTATCCTGAGCTATTGTTGATAAAGGAGGCGACTCATTTATCTTAAGCAGACACATAAAAGAAAATAAGTGAAATATGATTAGGTCTATGCCAAGTGTTCAGATTAAATTCCTACTGTGGCATCTCTGCTACTCCGTGAGTGCTTCTCGCCATAAAGCCCAATTAAGATGCTGGCCTGAGTGATATTAAAAATGCACGCTGTGAAAATCTCTCCCAAAATAGATCCTTTCGCCAGGGTATACACCCCAAGGGAGCTACCTCTCCTGTCTTCTACTTTCATTAGGAAAAGTTGTCAGTTGTACATGACAGTGTCTTTTATGAGACTTCAAGTTACAGCTTCAAAGGGCCCAGAGCCTTTTTGATACTTGTGAGAAAGGTTTCATGGGATAAGTTCAGAAACAGGAAGGCTAGTACACGTACTCTGGCACTAGAGCTGTCTTACCTATTAATTTGGCCCTTCTGTTCAAGTTTTGATGTCCAAATTGGCCTTCCAAAGGATGGTATCAGATGTATTCTCAGTCTTTCCGATGTATCGCCAATTTCCACAATTACACTTAGCCTTAAACCAACAAGAAACAGCAGTCGTCCAGAGACAACGTTTATTGCTGCTTCCCTTATGTGTATCCCTAAGGCCTAATATTCTTCCCACATTTCACGCATGTATTCTCAAAACAGTAGAACGACTGAATACAGTGCAGGGAATCACTGAACCCTTGGAGAATCCTGTCTGCTCAGTCAACAAAAGCATGTACTTGCCTTTTTTTTGTCTCAGAGCATCACACAGCCAGAGCTCCAAAGTACTGTGAAGAAGAATGATACAGCACAAGAGGGGAGAGTAAGGAGGGAGGGTAGGGGATACTTTAGACAGGAGGTCCAAGAAGTTGTCTCTGAACAGAAACCTAAATGAAGTGAGGGAACCAGTCATGGGAAGATCTGGGGAAAGGCAGAATGAGTCTGGTGCATTTGAGGAACATCAAGAAGGCCAGTGAGACTATAGTGGAGTCATAGTTTCCTCTACATAAGGCGGAGAGCAGTAGGAGATGAATTCGGACAGGTTGGAAGGGATCAGATCAATAGAGCATCTTGGGGAAGATGCTACTAAAGAACCTGGATTTTTAATCTTTATCTGATATATGACAATGGAATGTATTAAGGAAGGGAATGTTGGGAACTGACTTAGATTTTAATTGAGATAAATTCTAACAAGACTTCCCTGAAAGTACTGAACAAAAACACTTTGATGAATCCACTACCTTGGAATTAATTCCGAAAATGATTTTCTGAAAAGAGAACTTGTTGATAATAGATTCTGTAATTTTGTTTGACTTAAATAATTTTTTGGAATGTACTTCCTGCTTCCCTTGCCTAGCCAAATCCAGAGAGCACAACAATGAAGACCATGAGTTTTGGAATCAGAAAGACCCATTTTTGAGTGCAGGTCCCACCACTTACTAGTCATCAGACCTTCCTTGAACCTTTTATATCTGTAAAATGGGGATCAGAGTACCCCTCTTTGAGGAGTATGTGTGTGTGTGCATTTGATCTGCTTAGCACAGCACCTGGCACACAGTGACTACTCAACAGTACCTTATCTTGAACCATCCATCACCCCAGCTCCTGGCTCCCACATCCATCTCCTTCTTCCTTCCTTTTCTGACTACCTTTGGTGATCTCCTACAGCAGTCATACTCTGCCACAGAAAATTTAGCACCTGCTTGGTTTGACATACTCCGAGTGGCCTGTGTAAGAGGAAGGAGAAAGAGCGTCAATAATGGGGCTGCCAGTGTCAAGAGGATGGAGAATGAGGAAATCAGGGGCAGATATGAAGAAGCAAAAAGGAGTTTGCCACTAAATTTGTCTCAGACAGTTCCTAGGAGAAAGTGAAGGGATTAGAACTCACCAATATCTTAAAGCCAGCAATCCAGGAAGAAAGGAAAGGAAAGAGGATATTTGAGGGTTTGTCAAAATTAAGGCTGCCTTCCTCTCTGGTCATGATAGTCTTTAAAGATTTCAACTGCAAAGAACCAAATTATCAAATATTAAGAGACTGAAGCTGGTTAAAGGGATTCCATTTACCTTTTATTTCCTTTTAATTACCATGCCAGGTATTACATATACCCCTACCCAGCCTTAATAAGGGAATCTTTAACAGTCTGGACGGTCTCACAGACTCAGAAGTGAGGTAATTCTCTGGGCAAGAAGAACAGACAGCAAAGGAGATTAAAAATCCACAGTGAATCCAATCACAACCATTTTTTAAACCTTATTTGGGATACAAGTTGTGACAATCAATTTTATGTGTCAAGCTGACTGGCCATGAGGTGACCAGATATTTGGTCAAACATTATCCTGTGTGTGTCTGTGAAAGTGTTTCTGGATAAGGTTAACATTTGAATTGATAGACCTGGTAAAGTAGATTGCCTTCCCCAATGTGGGTGGGCCTCATCCAATCAGTTGAAAGCCTGAGTAGAACAGAAGGGCTGACCCTCCCTCAAGTAAGTGCAAATTTTCCCAGATTCGAACTGAAATACCAGCTCTTCTTGGGTCTTGAGCCTGCTGGCCTTTGGATTGGAACTATGTTATCAACTCTCCTGGGTCTCCAGCTTGCCAATAATGATGGGAATCAATTCCTTATAATAAGTCTCTTCATACACACATATGCGCACACATCCTATTGCTTCTGTCTCTTTGGAGAATCCTGACTAGTACAGTAGTAGAGAAGTTTATCCACAAATTCAGTTTATAGAAAGAGAAGTGTATCAATAAAGCAAGTGAGTATGACTTTGAATTAAAAGAAACTTTCAAAAAGGATTCATCCATGTTATATAATATTCACATCTATCACACACCCCTTAAATATGTGACCAAACCACATTCTTGGAGAAGACATAAGACTTTCTTAGCCCTTGCTTAGGAACAACAGTCACCATTGTCACAGCCTCTTAGTCACTTCTGCTTCCCATAAGAAGGAAACTCCATTACACGACAGTCTTAGGAGTTCTCAAGCACCAAGTCAGAACTTTTCCTTGGATCCTTCATAGAACAGGGTGCCAGGCTTAAGACTATGACGTGGTCATGTAAGAATGAATTATGTCACAACTACAAAGAGCTTAGAGTAATCTTGACCTTGCTGGGAATGGGGCTACCACAGTTACTGGGAAATTAACCCCTTAATACAATGTAAACTTATCTGGCATAGTTTGGTAAGAGTTTATAATTACTGCAGCCAACTAGAAGTTGAAAGTAGGGTGCTTCTTCATATTATGTTTGTATTCCACACGCTTCTAGAAGGGTCTTGAGAGATTTGCCTTTATTTTATTAATGGCTCTCTCTATATACATTGGGTATAAGGAAGATATAGTGAGTAAGATTCACTTTTTCCTACATTCTCTATAAACTTGAGTATGTCAGAGAGGTTAACAAGCAAGCAAGCTCCCTCTCTTATACTGAAAACATGGCAGAAAAAAAGAGAGGCATAAAATGAGTAGAAAGAATACAGTATCCCTCGGGTTATACTCAAAAGGTATGGTAGAGGAGACCTCAAGTTAATTAGAAAATGTTCATCAGAGGACCACCTGTTTTTCAGGAATTTCAGATATACGTACTATGGTAAGAACTTCTTACATTTGCAAAACTCTTTATATTAGAATAAAAACTTGCTCCCAAAGGTTACATGGAAGCTATTGCTCATTTACTTTACTAGCACTTTCAATTTTGGCTGAAATCCTACCATTCAGGAGATATGAATTGGCCAGTGGGAACATTTCCAGCAACGATATTTCAGAATCAAAATCTAATTTAACCAAGATGACCCCTGGAAATCACCAAGCTCAGGTAAAAGGAAACCCTTCAATATAAACTGCCATGTATTATTCACTCCATCCAGAGCATGCGGGTAAACTCAGCAATCATTTTTTATCATCTAAGCCACCTTTCTCATCATACAATGCTTTGTAACAGGCAAGCTCTAAAAGAAAGTATGTGTCGCCATAACTAATATATGTGAGAATAAGACCAGGTCTGGGAAACACAAAAAAGCCATTTCAGAGTGGCTGAATAAGAGGGGAACATGAATAGATTGAAAAAATGCACAGTTTAACAAATAATTACACAATGAAGATGTTAGCTTAGGGAATAACTCAATACTTTCTTCCTTAACTTCAGATTTAAAAATGTCTATTTATGCCAAGCAATACAGTAGCAGCTTTAGCATCAAAAAGACCCATTATCCGGGCCGGCCTGGTGGTGTAGTGGTTGGGTTTCCATGCTCCACTTTGGCGGGTTGGGCTTTGCGGGTTTGGATCCTGAACGTGGACCTGTGCACTGCTCATCAAGCCATGCTGTGGCAGGCGTCCCACATATAAAGTGGAGGAAGATGGGCACAGATGTTAGCCCAGGGCCAATCTTCTTCAGCAAAAAGAGGAGGATTGGCAACAGATATTAGCTCAGCGCTAACCTTCCTCACCAAAAAAAAAAAAAAAAGACCCATTCTCATATTCCAATTCTGCTCTTTATTACCTATGTAACCTTGGGCAAGGTACTTAATATTTTGCACCTCATTTTGCTCTTCTATAAAATATAAACAAGCTACCTAGGTGGATGGGTGTGAGTATTTAACAATGTGTTTAACTCGCCTAACCTACAAAGTGGCAAGCTCTGGATACTTTATAAATGTTGCTTCCCTTCTTTCAGTTAAAAGTAGAAAGAGATTTGGCCTTAACATGCTCTGCCTTTTTAGAAAAAAAGCCTTTTGTAAGGGTAGAGCTTCTTGAGGCTAGGATTATTTCAGGTTTTCCCTTTCTTTCATAATAACGTCCTGTACTAGAAAATGAGTTCTTTAGTGGATCCAGACTGAAGCCCACGGAGTTATTTCCCTCAGGTCCAGGCCTGACATGTGGGACTCACCTGAGTTAGTTTCTGTAGATTGGAAAGGCCTGGTTTCTGGGATGTCAATTTCAGACTAGTGGAAGTATTCCCAAAGTTTCTTTCTGTTGCTGTAGATTTAAGCTTCAAATCCTGAAACATATAACATCCAGGCCGAAATAGCCATTTTAACTGTTTAAGGTCACTCCACGTCTCACCTGGATTTAGCTCCAAAGTCTGGGTTATAGTGTGATGACACCTACTCTAAGCTCTGTCCCCAAGTTGATGAGAATGTTAGTTGAGATGCCCCAAAGCAGGCTCTAATCTCCTGGATGATGCCAACTTTGCAAACTTGGAATAGTGAAACACTATAATGAGTAACAGGGTTATATCGAAATTCAGTACCTAGAAACGTGCTTGCTGTATCAGTTATTTAAAAAACAAAAGTGACATCAAAACCAGACATTTTAAACAAACTGGCTGGCTTGGCAGGGAGAGAAGGGTGCATCTCAGTTTAAATGGAGGAAGTAGCATTTGGCTCTTATTCTGAGGGTCGCAACAACATACTTTACTCCCTACACAGCACGGACAAGGTACCAGGCTAGTTACGGAGACTGTTGCTCTCAGGACAGAGGTTAAGAAATACAGAAAAAAAGAAGGAACCTGAATTTCCACTGAGGCTGACTCCACATACAAATGAAGTTGCAGACTGCCTCGACCTTCCCCTGCATTCAGGTGTCCGTGCACAAAGACAAAAGAGGGTAACACGTGAACAACCCGTGTGCGTAGTAGGAGTCAGTAAGCATTTGAGATGGGCACACTGTGTCAACTGCAATGTGTCAATTCTCTCTCATCAACCTCAGGGTGACTCTCTTCTCCCTCACAGTCAGACATCTAAAATTTGTTGTCTTCTAAAAATGTCACATTCTGACTCCTGTTAAATATCAAGCGTGTATATAAGAAAAGGAAGAATTCTGTCTAAGGCAAGTCTATGATCTTGGGGGCTCGGAGGCAAAGTCGTAAGAACACAACTCCACTTCAGCTACGCTGACCTTCTTGCTTGTCCTCTGACCACATCAAACAGGTCCAACCTCAGGCCCTTTGTATTTGCTGTTCCCTCTGCCTGGCATGCTCTTCCTCAAGCTCTCTGCATAGCTTCTTCACTTAATTCAAGTCTTTGCTCAAACATTAGCTCCTTCCTGAGGCCTTCCTGGGTCACAGTATCTAAAGTAGCACCCCTCTCTCCATCTATGCCAGTACACTGCTCAATACCTAACATTCCACTTTTATTTACTTGTATATGGTTGGTACTCCCACTAGAACGTAGCTCCACGGAGAGAGGGACATTGCTGCTTTGTTTATTGCTGGAACAATGACTGACATATAGTAGGAGGTCAATAATTTTTTTTTAAATTAATGTGTTATCTCCAACAAATCACTAAAGCCAAGTCATTTTTTGTCATCCAAAAATTGAAATAATGATATCTAATGCCATGGAGTTTTGAAAAGGAATTAAAATACTTCGAAAAACTACTTGATAAATCTTAAAATGCACTGAAATATTAATAACTGCTATTATCATCTTTATTGTTAACTAGCTTGTCCATCAGAGCCCCAGGTAGTGATGGATTTTGACGTTTTAGCCTGATTTATAAACTTGTCCAAGATTGGGTAAACGCCTTGAAGGTAGTAATCATATTTCATTTTTTTTTTCTTTAGGCCTGACTTAAAGTACACACAATAAATTCTTGTTGGATGGATAGATGGATGGATGGAGTAAACAAGAAGCCTTAGTAGAGATGTCAAACGAAAGGAGATGGCATCAAGTGTAGAGTTCTGACTCATGACTCATGAAGCTGGGAATTAAGACAAAACGCTAGACATGGTTATAGACCAACACCCAAAGACCCCCAAAGCAAGCATCCTGATGAGGGCCTGGATTGAGCCCCAATCCAGAGGTCCAAGCTGAATCACTGGTCAAAAATCAATACAACTGTCATGATTAATCAAATGCTCATAAACAGGAGGTCAAACCTGAGCCATAATCCACTCTGTTAAATAACAGATACAAAGCCCTAGGGAGAGACAGGAGTTCCTGTACCTAAGGGCATGGAAGGCCTGAAGGCATTGGCAGGGGCATTTTGCTAGAGTGGAAGGAAACAAGCTGATGTAACTGGATTGACCAATGTGTGGGTAGAAATGACAGTGGATTCAGCCCCAAGTGGGTCTGGACACTGGAGATCTCATTCAATAAAATGAACATTTCTAATCACATTTGCTTCTCACATTTTATGAAATCCTTAGTAAATACAGGAGATCCACTCATGTACAATTTATTGTCCATAGTTCTGTTTCATGAAGATAGACTAGATCAGAAATGAACTGAATGTATATCCAGATATAAAACTAAAGAATTTTAGAGCAAGAAGAAATCTTGGAGATCATGTAACCCAACCTTGCTGTTGAACAGAAAAAGAAATTGAGGCTCAAGGCTCTGACGTGACTTGCTTAGTCACACGAGTAGTTGCTGGCAGGACTGGAGCCATGATCTAGGTCTCCTGACTCCTTGCCCAGTGCTCTTTCCTCTCTGCCTTTCTATTAGTACTGATACCCAAATCAGTCAGACCTTTTGAAAGTCGGCACAGAACAGAACAATACAAAATGTCAAGCAATGAATTAAAACAAGGATGGGACCTCACTCCAGAGTTGTGTTTGCAGAATCCTAGAAATTGAATTCATCAGGAAGATCATCCCAGATATACAAAAATCTCAACACTCTTCCAATTATTTATAATTTATTTGAGAGCCAGAAGGCCCGTTAGCAATCATTAAGTAAAATTCCATAACTTTACAGATGATGAATGGATCTGAAAGAGGTTACTTTCCCAGTATCATATATGTGGTTAAAACGAAGACCCAATTTTTTAATAAAATTATTTTTATATTCATCTATATAGGTGGTCCCAACTGTCTGGGAATAGGGGTCCCAGGAATGCTTTGAAAAAATTCCTTGTCATTCTAATCAAACAAAATGGACCTGCCAACAGAAATCGGTACAATGAAAGCCAAAGACACCTAGCATCTAGAAAAACACTGTAGAGATGTTGTCATTTTCTCTATAACAACTGAAAAACAATTCTATTTTTCATCTGATGTGTGAATACACATAGGTCAGATGCAATTCCACAAACCAATGTTTAATGTGGGGCTCAAGGCACTGGGGGGACTTGCCCACAGCCTGACCTAGATCAGACAATTTAATGAATTCTTCTTGGATGGATAGATGGATAAGTGGATGGACAGAGTAAATAAAAGACCTATGGTAGAGATGTAAAAGGAAAGGAAATGGGGCCAAGTGTATAGCTCTGATTCATGAAGCTGGGAATTAAAACAAAACACTGGATCTGGTAACAGACCAGTGCTCAAAGACCCCAAATCAGACACCTCAAAGAGTGCCCCTAAACCAGGGGTTCAAGGTAAATCATTAGTTCAAATGAAGAACTAAGGTCTCTAATGTAATAACAATTGACATGGTGGATGTGGAGGGATGGGGAGGGGGGCAACAAACAAACAAAAAACCTTGCTGGGGTAAGTCTCATCCCCACACTTAGTAAGTGAATAGACTGTGAAAAGTCAAGTTTTGGACTAGACTTTATGAAATCACTTTAACTGGTTTTGGCTATAGAGTTTTGGACAGGTAAGCAATCCTGTTCCAAAACATCCTGATATTTGAATATATGAACTGTACCTGGAAACCAAAAAATTAAGATTGGAACAAAAAGCAATGAGTGGGGTAAATGACTGTGGATTGGCCAGAAGGCCAAAGTAGGCCAGCCAGAGGGTGATGACAAGAACGGATACTTGGGCCAGCTAGACAATCCTAGAAGAGTTGGCTCCCATCAAACTCTCAAGTCGATCCACATCAAATATGGGTACAGATTTTAGTAAGACTCCAGGCAAAAACTCCTGTCTCTTATGTCCATCTAGTTGTCACCGATGGCTTGTAAAACATTGCTTGAAATACCAACATCTCCAGCCCAAGTTTTTAACAGAAATGCACTTATCCTTTTGCTCAGTGGCATCTGCATTAGGTCAGCTCTTCCCCATCCTTCCCACGCTCCTGGGAAAGTCTCCTCCTGTTCACCTGCACATCCCTTCTGCTAGCTCCCCATGACTAAATAACAGTACTCTTTCTGCCTCGTTTTCCCACCCTATTGTACTTCAGCGAGTATCGGAGGAAAGAGAGCAGGATTCTACGACAAGCTCTTCCACTCACCACTGTATGGCCACCAACCAACGCCTCTTAACCAGGGGTGATTTGGCTCCCGAAGTGGATATTTGGCAATGTCTGGAAACATTTTTGGTTGTCATAACTGGGCAGAGGGGGAGCTAATGGCATCTAGTGAGTAGAGGTCAAGGGTGCTGCTAACCATGACACGATGCACAGGACAGCCCCCCACAATAAAGAATCATCTGGTCCAAAGTCCTGAGGTTGGGAAACTCTATCCTTGACGACTCAAATATTGCCGGGTCTCAGGCCTCTAACTGACCAAAAGGATACTGCTATCTGCTCTGCCTAACTTGCTATCTTGATGGAAGATCGATGGGTAATGTGCAGAGGAGTGTTTTCAAAAGTACTTTATAAATGTTACTTTTCTCTTTAGCTCCTGATACTTCTCCAGATTATACAAGGAGGCTTAGAAGGCGCTTATAATCCACTCATTTACAATACAATCTTTGGCCTCTGACTTTAGAGAGGATCTTTACTCCAAAGAGAACATAGAGTTTCTTATTTACCAAAGCCTAGTGAGGAAACATTACTGCCCTTGTTTTTGAGATAAAAGAACTGGCAGAAGGAACATCTGACCCTTTCCTGGAGGAGAAAAACCTGGGAGTTACAGTTATTTTGTTCACTGTTTCAATAATTATTATTTGATCTTAATATGTGTAAAACAGTAACAATAACACAATGATAAAATGTTACCTATCCCTCACAATATACCAGACAACGAGCTAAGTGGTCTATACACACTGACTGCTTACGACAACCCCTCAGGTAGGTCCCATTATTATCCACATATGTAGATGATAAAATTAAGTCTCAGAAGCAGATTATTTGCCCAAGGACAAATAACTAGTAAAAATGGTGAGCTGGGATTTGGAAGCAAGTCTGTCTAACTCTAATGGCTGCACTCTAAAACATTATGCCATATTGTGCTGGGCACTAAGTGCGTGTTCTAGGCGATGAGGGGGAGAAGAATGAAAAGATGAATCAGACATGGATGCTGTCCTCATTAGCTAGCAGTCTCCTAGAGGAGAGGAGACAAAAACACAAAGGGAGATGGTAATACCGAGTGTCAAAGACGGAGCAATGACATTCCAGAATGGGATTCTAAAATTGAGGGCATAAGGCAGAAATTCAAAGTACTGAAATCAGAATTAGGGAGAAAACGAAGCAATGGAAAGGAGGCACCCAGGCAAGGTGGGTTCCTCCAGTGGAGAACAATGCTTAATTACCTCTAGTACTTATGGAGCACTCTCAACTCAGATAGTTCTGTCCATACTGATTAGAACACTATCACGATGAGACCAGAGTCTCTGGGTCACCTCGCTGATGGATAAGTTTCTTTTGCCATAATCCATGGCCACAGACTCGACGAAGGATGGCAAATACGGCCGTGTGTGATGCCATCCCTCTTCCGAAATGCAGAGCAAATTCCAAGAATAGGCCACAGCACCCTTTCATACGTTGTTGGGGAAAGCCTCAGAGTTCTTCTCAACCCTGGCTCCAGGCCTTAATGGAGTTGAGTGGCACATGAAATGAAATTTATTTCACCTCTCTAGGTTTCTTCTACCTGTATGTTATACCCCACTTACAACAAAACACATTTGTAGGTGGGGTATAAATGGTATTAGACAAAGCAAGGAATTTGAACATCATGGAGACCCTGAGAGATGACAGTTAAAATTAAGGTCAAAAGAGAGATGCAAAACCTTTTAACAGAGGGTGATTTTCTATTAAATTTAGTAAGTGATTTTCATATAACTGAGGACTAGATTTGTTTCCTGGCAACCATGGCAAAAAGGGAAATACTATTAGTGACTATCCTTGCCATTTTCTGAAAAAGGGGAAGGCTATAATTAGTTATGAGACATTTTTTTTTTTCTTTTGGGGAGGCACTGAGTCACACAAGAATGTTTCTGCATGGTTCTTCATGTATGGATAATTAAGTAATTTTTAATATAAGTCACATGTTTTAGAAAAAATTATTTGAGGTGATAATGAATAATAGAGATTAATTCAGGGCAGCTGCATTGTGACATGTGCTTTTGGCCACATGGAGACCACCTATGAGAGTGTGTGTATGGCTCACTTCAATCTCACTTCTATCCTAATACTGGAGAAAACAGCTCAAGAGCGTGCTTTCGGAAGACGGGCCTGTAGGGTCAGGAAATACTCTTTTCAAAAAATTATTATTGATAGACTTTCTAGCATAGACTCTTGACCCCTGGTACAGTGCTCTTTCAAACGGAGAAGAGTGTGGTTAAGTTCTAAAGTCAATGCATAAAGTGTAATTAAGTAGAAAAAGTAAAAAATAGTTTTAAAAGTCTCTTAAGTTGCCCATACAGTAAAATATGGAATACATAGCATTTGTATATGACGCTATACATATTTGCATAGAAATATATGATGCTTACAGTGATGTATAGCATAAAACAAAGATTACCTAAGCCAAATATTGAGTACTTTATTATTATTTTTTAACATTCTTTTTATTTATGTATTTTGGTATCACTGAGTATGTCTGTTATTCTTTTTTTTTTTTTTTTTGTGAGGAAGATCAGCCCTGAGCTAACATCCATACTAATCTTCCTCTTTTCACTGAGGAAGACCGGCTCTGAGCTAACATCTATTGCCAATCCTCCTCCTTTTTTTTTTTTTCCCCAAAGCCCCAGTAGATAGTTGTATGTCACAGTTGCACATCCTTCTAGTTGCTGTATGTGGGACGCGGCCTCAGCATGGCAGGAGAAGCGGTGCGTCGGTGTGCACCCGGGATCCGAACCCGGGCCACCAGTAGCGGAGCACGCGCACTTAACCGCTAAGCCACGGGGCCAGCCCATGTCTGTTATTCTTAATTACTACGTCAGAGAATCTGCACAGTGGAAGCAGCACGATTAAAAGTACATTTAAAATAACTTCTCTGTATAGACAGGCATAAGCCAGTGCTGTCCAAAAGAAATATAAATACAAGCCATATGTGTAATTTTGAATTTTCAAATAGCCACATAAAAAAGTAAAAAGAAACAGGTGATATTAAATTTAATAACATTTTATTTAACCCAATATATCCAAAATATTATCATTTCATCATGTAAACAACCTAAAAATTATTAATGAGATATTTTCTCTTACTATTTTTGGTACTAAGACTTCAAAATCTGGTATATATTTTATATTGACCGCACATCTTGATGTGGACAAGCCACATTTCAAGCCCTTCATAGCTTCACATGTGACCATGGCTACCATTTTTACCACATTGGACAGTACAGATTTAGGCATTTTCTACCCTTTGGCTTTTTTTCAGGATTTTAATTTCTGAAGACTTCTTCTTGCAAGAACCCAAGTCACTGTGATCACGTGGGCCTGTGCAATCTCCTTTAGCCTACAACACTGGAATCTAATACTTGATCCCTTGGATCTGGTCTTGGCTCAAAGATTGATATTTAGTCCCAGCGGCTTCCCTGATCTCCCTGACTCAACATCTCATTACAGCCTCAGTCGTCAGACTGAGGAGGCCAGGCAGGAAGGTGGGAAAGGAGGAAGTTCCTCCCTCCAGGGGCTGGGACCAGATGGCCTACTCCATGAGTTGTGCTGCTTTCTGAGTCACCAGTCGCAATGGCCCCAGCAGCGGCCCCACGCAGGTGGTGTGTGTGATCAGTCAGGATTAATGAGGTTAAAGGGTCTCGGCCTCTTCACAGACTTGCTAGTAGGAGCCATGGGAGTAGAGACAGCTGCTCTTGGATCCCCCACCTTGGGTTCTGTGGCCAGGTGTACCCCTTATCTCATGTGCTTCTATGAAATACGCCTCTTTACCAATCTCTTCTTATAACTTGCCTTTGGAACAGATCTGAAACTCATTGTAGAAACATTTCCATTCTCCTTCTTCCCTGAATTCCTGTGGGGGCAGGTACTATTGTTATCTCTCTCTTTTGACAGATGTAGATAAGAAAACCCCAGGCTCATGATGTCAGATCAAGAGAATATAATAGCAGAAGTTCCAAACTAGGTGCCTGTGGGTGATTTTGGACGAGCAGATATAGTTTTTGGATGCAGCCAGTGTTCTAAATAAAACATAAAACAAAACAAAAACTAAGACATTTGGATTGTGCGTTTCTCTTGAAAAATCATAAGATTTAGCAACACGGCCCAAATTCCTCAATGACTACAATTGGCTGAGGCTGAGTAGCCATTTTCCTTTCACATGGTCAGGGACTCCAGGTCTAGAGCATCACAGTCCCCTCCCCCCTAAGTCTTTCCTTGGCCCTCCTTATCCATTTGTTACTGGCCAGTCCTTGTAGGTTTGTGAGCTTAATGTATTAGACTTCAAGGGTGTATACATTTTTTTTTTTTTTTTTTTTTTTTTTTACATTTTTATTGATATTTTAATGGTTTCTAACATTGTGAGATTTTGGGTTGTACATTTTTGTTTGTTCTTCACCCCATATATGACTCCCTTCACCCCTTGTGCCCACCCCCCACCCCCACTTCCCGGGTAACCACAGTCCAGTTTTCTCTGTCCATGTGTTGGTTTATATTCCACATATGAGTGAGATCATACAGTGTTTGTCTTTCTCTTTCTGGCTTATTTCACTTAACATAATACGCTCCAGGCCCATCCATGTTGTTGCAAATGGGACGATTTTGTCTTTTTTTATGGCTGAGTAGTATTCCATTGTATATATATACCACATTTTCTTAATCCAATCGTCAGTCGAGGGACACTTAGGTTGCTTCCACTTCTTGGCTATGGTGAATAATGCTGCAATGAACATAGGGGTGCATAAGCCTCTTTGGATTGTTGATTTCAGGTGCGTTGGATAGATTCCCAGTAGTGGGATGGCTGGATCATAGGGCATCTCTACTTTTAATTCTTTGAGGAATCTCCATACCGTTTTCCATAGAGGCTGCACCAATTTGCATTCCCACCAGCTGTGTATGAGGGTTCCTGTTTCTCCACATCCTCTCCAACATTTGTTGTTTTTTGTCTTGGTGATTATAGCCATTCTAACGGGCGTGAGGTGGTATCTTAGTGTTGTTTTGATTTGCATTTCCCTGATGATTAGTGATGTTGAGCATCTTTTCATGTGCCTATTGGCCATCTGTATATCTTCCTTGGAGAAGTGTCTGTTCATTTCCTCTGCCCATTTTTTGATCGGGTTGTTTGTTTTTTTGTTGTTCAATTGTGTGAGTTCTTTATATATTATGGAGATCAACCCCTTGTCAGATGTATGTTTTGCAAATATTCTCTCCCAGCTGGTTGGTTGTTTGTTCATCTTGATTCTGATTTCATTTGTCTTATAAAAGCTCTTTAGTCTGATAAAGTCCCACTTGTTTATTTTTTCTTTAGTTTCCCTAGTCTGGGTAGGCATGTCATCCGAAAAGATTCCTTTAAACCCAATGTCAAATAGTGTGTTGCCTATATTTTCTTCTATGAGTTTTATAGTTTCAGGTCTCACCTTCAGGTCTTTGATCCATTTTGAGTTAATTTTTGTGTATGGCGATAGCACATGGTCCACTTTCATTCTTTTGCATGTGGATGTCCAGTTTTCCCAACACCATTTATTGAAGAGACTTTCCTTTCTCCATTGCATGTCCTTAGCACCTTTGTCGAAAATTAGCTGTCCGTATATGTGTGGTTTTATTTCTGGGCTTTCAATTCTGTTCCATTGATCTGTGTGTCTGTTTTTGTACCAGTACCATGCTGTTTTGATTACTATTGCTTTGTAGTATGTTTTGAAGTCAGGAATTGTGATGCCTCCTGCTTTGTTCTTTTTCTTTAGGATTTCTTTAGCTATTCGGGGTCTTTTGTTGCCCCATATAAATTTTAGTATTCTTTTTTCTATTTCTGTGAAGAATGTCATTGGGATTCTGATTGGGATTGCATTGAATCTGTAGATTGCTTTAGGTAATATAGACATTTTAACTATGTTTATTCTTCCAATCCACGTGCATGGGATATCTTTCCATTTCTTTATGTCATCGTAGATTTCCCTCAATAATGTCTTGTAGTTCTCATTGTATAGGTCCTTCACCTCCTTGGTAAGATTTATTCCTAGGTATTTTATTCTTTTTGATGCAATTGTAAATGGTATTATCTTTTTGAGCTCTCTTTCTGTTAGTTCATTATTAACATATAGAAATGCAACTGATTTTTGTAGATTGATTTTGTACCCTGCAACTTTGCTGTAGTTGTTGATTGTTTCTAACAGTTTTCCAACAGATTCTTTAGGGTTTTCTATATATACAATCATGTCATCTGCAAATAGTGAGAGTTTCACTTCTTCGTTACCTATTTGGATTCCTTTTATTCCTTTTTCTTGCCTAATTGCTCTGGCCAAAACCTCCAGTACTATGTTGAACAGGAGTGGTGAGAGTGGGCAGCCCTGCCTCGTTCCTGTTCTCAGAGGAATGGCTTTCAGTCTTTCCCCGTTGAGTATGATGTTAGCTGTGGGTTTGTCATATATGGCCTTTATTATGTTGAGGTACTTTCCTTCTATTCCCATTTTATTGAGAGTTTTTATCATAAATGGATGTTGTATCTTGTCAAATGCCTTCTCTGCGTCTATTGAGACGATCATGTGGTTTTTATTCTTTGTTTTGTTGATGTGATGTATCACGTTGATTGATTTGCGGATGTTGAACCATCCCTGCATCTCTGGTATAAATCCCACTTGATCATGGTGTATGATCTTTTTAATATATTGTTGTATTCGGTTTGCCAATATTTTGTTGAGGATTTTTGCATCAATGTTCATCAGCGATATTGGCCTGTAATTTTCTTTCTTTGTATTGTCTTTGTCTGGTTTCGGTATCAGGGTGATGTTGGCCTCGTAGAATGATTCAGGAAGTGTTCCATCTTCCTCTATTTTTTGGAATAGTTTGAGGAGGATGGGTATTAAATCTTCTTTGAATGTTTGGTAAAATTCACTGGAGAAGCCATCTGGTCCTGGACTTTTATTTTTTGGGAGGTTTTTGATTACTATTTCAATCTCTTTACTTGTGATTGGCTTATTCAGATTCTCCATTTCTTCTTGGTTCAATTTTGGGAGGTTGTATAAGTCTAAGAATTTATCCATTTCTTCTAGATTGTCCAATTTGTTGGCATATAATTTCTCATAGTATTCTCTTATAATCCTCTGTATTTCCATGGTATCCGTTGTAATTTCTCCTCTTTCATTTCTAATTTTATTTACTTGAGCCTTTTCTCTTTTTTTCTTAGTTAGCCTGGCTAAGGGTTTGTCTATTTTGTTTATCTTCTCGAAGAACCAACTCTTTGTTTCATTAATCCTTTCTACTGTTTTTTTGGTCTCAATATCATTTATTTCTGCTCTGATTTTTATTATTTCTCTCCTTCTGCTGGCTTTGGGCTTTGTTTGTTCTTCTTTTTCTAGTTCTGTTAGGTGTAATTCAAGGTTGCCTATTAGGGCTTTTTCTTGTTTGTTAAGGTGGGCTTGTATCGCTATGAGTTTCCCTCTCAGGACCGCTTTTGCTGCGTCCCATATGGTTTGATATGGCATGTTATCATTTTCGTTTGTTTCCAGATAGTTTTTGATTTCTCCTTTAATTTCATCAATGATCCATTGGTTGTTCAGTAGCATGTTGTTTAATCTCCACATTTTTGTCACTTTCCCAGTTTTTTTTTCCTGGTTCATTTCCAGTTTCATAGCCTTATGGTCTGAAAAGATGCTTGTTATGATTTCAATCCTCTTAAATTTATTGAGGCTTGCTTTGTTTCCCAACATATGGTCTATCCTAGAGAATGTTCCATGCGCGCTTGAGAAGAATGTGTAGTCAGCTGTTTTTGGGTGGAGTGTTCTGTATATGTCTACTAGGTCCATCTCGTCCAGTTTTTCATTTAAGTCTAATATTTCTTTATTAACTTTTTGTCTGGATGATCTATCCATTGCTGTAAGTGGGGTGTTAAGATCCCCTACTATTATTGTGTTGTTGTTGATTTCTCCTTTTAGGTTTGTTAATAGTTGTTTTATGTACATTGGTGCTCCTATGTTGGGTGCATATATATTTATAAGTGATATGTCTTCTTGATGGAGTGTCCCTTTTATCATTATATATTTCCCTTCTTTGTCTTTCTTAACCTGTTTTATCTTGAAGTCTACTTTGTCTGATATGAGTATGGCAACACCTGCTTTCTTTTGTTTGCCATTAGCTTGGAGTATTGTCTTCCATCCTTTCACTCTGAGCCTGTGCTTGTCTTTAGTGCTAAGATGTGTTTCCTGAAGGCAGCATATTGTTGGGTCTTGCTTTTTAATCCATCCTGCCACTCTGTATCTTTTGATTGGAGAGTTCAATCCATTTACATTTAGGGTAATTATTGAAATATGAGGGTTGAATGTTGCTGTTTTGTCACTTATTTTCTGGTTCTTTTGCATTTCCTTTGTTTCTTGTCCCATTTGTTTTGGACTGCCAATTCAGTTTGGTTGTTCTGTCTTATGATTCTTCTAGTTTTCTCTTTGTTTATCATATGTGGTTTTAATTTGATTATTTGTTTAGTGGTTACCTTGAGGTTTGGGCAAAAAAATCTTGTGTATGAGATAGTCCATTATCTGATAGCCTCCTATTTCCTTATACTAAGTCAATTCAGTCACTTTCCTCTTCCCCTTCTAAGTTGCTCTTGTTATACCTTATTCTATCTTGTGTTGTGGCTGTGTGTTTACAGTGATGAGGTTAAATTTATTTTTGGTGAATTTCTTCCTTTGATCTTTGAGTTTAGTATTTAAGTGGTTGCTAACCTATTCCGGTAAAGATCTACTATTTCTCTGATTTTGTCTGCCTACTTTTCTCCTTACTCCAAGCTTTGTGTTCCCTTTCTCTTCTTGTTTTCAGACCTGAGGGCCTTCTTGAGTATTTCTTGTAGTGGCGGTCTCGTGGCCATGAACTCCCTTAGCTTTTGTTTATCTGGGAGAGTTACTATTTCTCCATCATATTTGAAGGATATTTTTGCTGGATAGAGTATTCTTGGCTGAAAGTTTTTGTCTTTTAGTATTTTGAATATATCATTCCAGTCTCTTCTAGCCTGAAAAGTTTCTGTTGAGAAATCCGCTGAGAGCCTGATGGGAGTTCCTTTGTACGTTATTTTTTGTTTTTGTCTAGCTGCCCTTAATATTGTTTCTTTGTCGTTGACCCTGGCTAGTCTTACCACTAGGTATCGTGGTGAAGGCCTTTGTCTGTTAATATATATAGGAGTCCTGTTGGCTTCGCTTACTGGTATTTCCTGCTCCTTCCCCAGATTTGGGAAATTTTCAGCTATTATTTCCTTGAATAGGCTCTCTGTTCCTCTTTCCCTCTCCTCTCCCTCAGGAATACCTATAATTCTTATGTTACATTTTCTAATAGAGTCCGATATTTCTCGGAGTCTTTCTTCATTTCTTTTTAGTCTTAGTTCTCTCTCTTCTTCCATCTGGAGTATATCTGTATTCCTATCCTCTAAAGTACTAATTCTTTCCTCCATATTGTCAGCTCTGTTCTTTAAAGATTCCAGATTCTCCTTTATCTCCTCCATTGTGTTCTTCATCTCCATCAGCCCTGATAGGTTTTTCTTTATGATTTCAATCTCTTTTGTGAAGAAACTCCTAATCTCATTGAATTGTTTGTCTGTGTTGTCTCGTATTTCGTTGAGTGTTTTTATGATAGCTATTTTGAAATCTCTGTCATTTAGTTTATGGATTTCTGTGTCTTCGGGGTTGATTTCTGGTTGCTTGTCATTTTGTTTCTGGTCTGGTGATTTCATATATTTTTGCATTGTGGTTCCTGTGTTGGTTTTGGTTTTCCTCATCCTGGAAGTCTCTGGTTGCACTTTCCACCTGCCGCCACTGTGTGGTGGTGAAGGGCTGTGTAGTCTAAGCCCCCTGCGCTCTGCCCCAGTTTTTCTGCTGCGATCCGCAGTTTTGTTTTGTTTTGTTTTGTTTCTTTTCCCCACTGCGATCCACGGGTCCAGTCCAATTTATTCAGGTCTGCCTCGGACCGCTAGATCTGGTCGAGCTGCAGACTCCGGGTTGTGGGGAGGGGGGAGCTCTCTCTTTTGCCCTCTGGGTCCCTGACGTGGGAGGCTTCTCGTTTGCCCCTCTTTATCCGCTCTCTGGGTTGCTCAGATGTTGATGGTAGCCCTGTGGCTCCTCTGAGCCCTCTGTGCGGGAGTTTCCCACTGGTTGAGAGCGCCCGAAGAGCTGCAGTTTCCCGCCGAGGGCCGCCCCTCCCCCCTCTCTGGGAGCCGCGCGGACCGGATCGCTGATCTGATGGGGAGGGAGCGGAGTTCTCCTTACCTCTCCCCACTTCCTCCGGGGGCCCAGCACGTTCCGCTCTCAGATGTGCGGCAGTGTGGATCCCTCCGCTCCAGCTTTTGACTGTCTGGGATTCCGTTGTTTGTCTGTGGCTGTTACTTTTGTTGTATTTTGTGGGGGAAGAATTCACGGGAAAGCTCACTCCGCCATGATGCTGACGTCACTATCTCAAGGGTGTATACATTTTTTAAACGGAGTAAACTTTAAGCTACAGGAATAAAGGTCTCATGGTGGAATGTCTAACACCAATACTCTAGGTCAGACAAAAATACTTATTTTTGTTATAGACCTTCTCTATGCCTTAATACTATATTCATTATCCTAATCTTTTCCCCAACATTATGGAATCCATTTTATTATTATGTTCTCGATTTGTCAGATGACAAAACCAATACCCAGAGAGATTTAGAGATGTGTTCAAAACCATGCTCATTTAAAACTGTTAGTGGGTGGGTTGGAATTAGCTCCCCGTGCCATCTTTTTATTACTTGATAGTGTCCCTCTCACCCAATTCTCAGGGAATATTGTGACCTTTATCATGTGTAGTGTTCTGGAGGTATGGCCTTTGAAGGCAATAAAATCTGAATGTTAATATCTAATGGGCCTCTTGAAACCCTGAGCAAACTCCTTAACCTCCTGAGATTTACCTTTCAGAATTTTCTAAAAGGCACAACTGATTTTCAGTAGTAGAAATTGCGAGAAAAATAAAGCACCAAGCATTATTCCTGAAAGAGAGTACAGTTTCAGAAAATGCTGATTTTCTTCCCCTTAAAATCTAGTTAACTAAATAAGCTATTAAAGCAGTTACTGTAATTACACATCTACCATATGTGGTAGCAGTCATACAGTTTCGGTAGAATTGACTCTTTTCCCAGTTCCAAAGGAAGACTCTCATTGACTCAAATCCATCAGGGTCATCTGATTCCCCTTGCACAATTATTGGCTCAGGTTGGACATGAGAAATAAGTTGTCCAATCAGAGTGAAGCCCAGGGTTCTTATTCAAGGTAAGACGGAGAAGAGAAGCTCTTTCGTGCTCTGAATGTGTGATATGCAAATGTGTGCCTGGAGCAGCTGCTGCCATTTTGCTACCATGAGTGAAACCATATGAGGAGAAGCCAACTAAAGAGAACCACAAAACTGAGGGAATTCCAGAAGAATGGAATCAGAACTCCTATCAAAACCTCACTCTCTCTGAACTTTTTCATTACCTATCAGTCATGTACATCTTCTCTAATCAAGGCACAGTTGTTAGGTACAGTTGAAACTTATTTGGACTTATTTAAGTGCAAAATAATGACTGTCAGACAACCCTCGGGACCAAGGGAGCATGCTCACCAGAGTACTTCCCTGACTGCCTAGAGCATTTGTGACAGCAACTTGTCTTGCTGCCACGTCAGCCATCCCAGTCGGGGTAGAGGAACGGTATGAGGCAACGCAGTTGGAGGGCTGGCCCTTCCACCCACAGGGGCTCCTACTGGGCCACCACACTCAGCAGCTGGGGGTGTCTGCTTTAGTTTCACGTTATAGCAACTTCATATATTTGGGTCAAAGTAGGTTATTCCTATATGGAAAGTATTGGGAAAATCAGAAGATGAGATTCTGGCACTTCCTGTAGTATCAGTCAGTGACCTGTGAGTGGGTGGTTTGTGTCAACTGTGCCTTCTCCCTGCTCTAGAAGAACACAATCGTACAAAGAAAGAGGAGGAGTGAAGTCATGCCAAGACTTTCAGAAAAGCCAGGGCTGACTGTTTCCTGAGTGCCTCTTCTGTCTCCTCTACTCTTATGTCATTGTATTGGGGTGAAAAGGGAGCTGCAGGTGTCCTTGGAGTTGTGAACACAAGTAAGATACCACAATGGATACGAGCAAAAGGAGTGAATCCTCCTCAGGTCTTAGTGCTTTCAAGTCTAAGGCAGGGGTCACAAACTCAAAGGCCCACAGAGGCTGGGCAGGTGACTCTGATGAATGTGAGTAGACACCCAGGTAGAGGCCTGGAAAGTACAGACCCTGACAGCCAGAGACATGGCTGCTCAGCTCCAAACCTTTTTAACAAGAATCTTGAAATCTTTTTTTTAACGTAAAATTTTCTTAATTTTAAATTTTCATTTTTTTCCCTCTCAAGATTGAGAAGATCAAATAAAACACTAGAGTGGGTAGATTTGGCTCTCAGGTTGAACATAATGGAGGGAGCAGGCTGGATTACCAGAAAGGAGTAATAGGTGGTAGCCTTTTGATTCCTAGGATTACAAGTGGAGAATGATTGAACAAGATGAGGAAAGTGGATGAAAGTCTGTGGTTCCTCCACAGTGGCCTCAGCACAGATACCTCAGAGGAAAAGGTTTCCAATGGAGATGGCTACTTAGATTCCTGTCAGGACTGGAGCCAACCTCAGTAATCTTGGGAGCTTCCACAAAGATGCCTGTGGCTGAGAGTGAAGTGAGGGAGCAGAGCTGCCCGCACAGCTACCTAATCTCAAAAGGACCTCACTGGTAGAGGGTTGACGTCACCAGCAACCACCATCAGGGTGTGTGGCCAAGGCCATCTCCCAGCTTGGGGAAGGTAGCCCACTCAAATTCCTGACATATGCTTTTCATCAATCTTAGTAAGGGTACACTCATAAATTAAAGAAAGATAAATAACAACAATTAAGAAATTTGACATGCCGTAGTCATGACTGCTACAGGCAGAGCTGTTATTTCCACTTGACAGATGAGGTAAGAATCAGAGTGTCTACAACATTCAAAGCTCACACGGCTAGTAAAGGGCATCATTTGCACTTGAACCCTAGGCTCCAATCTCAAGTCCCCACTGATCCCTGCTGCCTCTCCAAGTGTTCTTCCTGTATTTCCCCCCCTTTTTTTTTTCCTATCCTTCATTATTTCACATGCTACCTAGATGGTGGTGGCAGTTTGATCCAGAGATTCCAAGAGTATTTGACTAAAACACTATTTTTTCTCTAATGTTGGTTAACTGTCTATGGAAGGAGTATTGTACAGAATATATTTTGAGAAATGCTGCATTATGCACCAAATGAAATAGAAAATAAATGATTTAAAGGTAAATTTTCACTGCCCATTTTACCTCCATTACTATTAATTCAGTTCATTACCACAAAATTTAGATGGTCTGTGACTGTGACATCACATTTTTCCGTTGCTCTTAAATATTTTTAAACTGTTTCCTGTGAGATTGAGTCCAGTTACTATGTAATCAGAGCCACTTTCCAACAAAAGCCTTTTCAGATTGTGAAATATCCTGTGTTCTAAAATTTGTACCCATGGGGTTTTAATTTATGGAATTGACTGAGTGATGATATGGAGAGGCCAATGTCACTGAAAGAAGAAATTACTACTTACATTTCCTGAGAGATGGGGGCACCATGCCATGCAGGGCCACATGGAGAAGCATCAGGTTTGGGCAGAAGCAGGAGTGAGGGGGGAGCCTAGACCAGAGCCTTTATTGGGTTTTCTCCAAGAAAGGCAATGCAAGGCAGAAAAAACAGTTTAGGATTGGCTGGTTTGCATAATTCCAGTGGGCTTTGGGCTATAGGCATGGTCTCTGGTAGTCTGGTACCTGGCCCTGGGATGATTTCAGGTGGGGGAAATTGGATTAGTGTGTGAGAGATAGATAAGGAGGTGGCTGGGAGTATAGATTTGGGACTGGTTGATCCATACATGAAAGGTGTGCTCCTAGGTAAGTTGTTCCTATCTTTAGAATTAACTAGCCCTGGGAGGGACAGTCTTTCCCTGGGTTTGTAAGGCCCCCAAATGCCAGAGTATCAAGAATAGAGGAAATAATAAAATATAGTTAATATAACTGGCCCTGTGATAAGTGGATGCCAAATATACAAATACAAAATCTATAAAAAATACATAGTTAGAAAGTCATGGCCATCAGCCAGGAAGATGCAGTTGCTAGTATCAAGGAACCAGCTAGTGAGCAAGCCCCACAAAGTCCTCAGGAGAGAAAGTCTCATTAACAGAGGCCAAGTGCAAAGAACACTGGCACCAGCTACAATAGTGCTAGTCAAGGAAGACTCTTCTGCCCTTCCTCCTCTTCTCCCTGGAATTACCAAAATAAGATTGTTTTAATGACTCATATTGTCCAGATGACTCTTCATGATCTGAGAGTGACCAGAAAAGTCATGGGGCCACCCTACATTCATCCAAGGACAGGGGAAACACTGGGTGTATTGAATGGGTTCTATTGAATGGGTTCTAACAGTTATATTGTGTTTGGGAGAATAACCTTGCTGTCTGATTGCATCTTATGAGTCTCAGTTGCTGAATGTACTGGTTCCATTAGATTATCATATAAAAATATATACATACCTAAACAAATACCATATTTTGTTGGTTCCATTCTACTCAATGGGGCTCAACAATACTGAAAGATTCCTTAAAAGCAAAAACAGAATATAGAAAGAATTGAGTCTGCAATGTTCTTTCAAACTACTTTTCAGTTCATTTAGCATTGACAATTGTATGGGTTCCCTTTCTTTTTTTTTTCTTTTTCTTAAGTTCACTGAATTAACACTCAACATCTAAAATCGCTATTGCTTGCAGTTAAGGATATTGTGAGTTCCAACAAAGCTTTCTGTAGGCCCATAAAATATCTTTCTCTAAAAAAGAAATCCCTGCTGAGATCACAGGGTTACGATCTATTTCAGGATGAACCTGTTACTTAGATTGGTGATATCCGCTGGTCCGATGTGTATTTTGTGTGTGTGTGTGAGGAAGGTTGGCCCTGAGTTAACATCTGTTGCCAGTCTTCCTATTTTTGCTGAGGAAGATTAGCCCTGAGCTAACATCTGTGCCCGTCTTCCTCCATTTTGTATACGGGACACTGCCATAGCATGACTTGATGAGCAGTGTGCAGGTCTGTGCCCAGGATCTGAACCTGCCAACCCGGGGTCGCCAGCCGAAGTGGAGCACACAAACCTAACCACTATACCACTGGACTGGCACCTGGATGTGTATTTTTAAAAGGAAAGGATTTAGTTTACCTATCAGATGACACTTGATTAGGATTCCCAGAGTCATTCTTATAACTGAAGCAGCCAGGATGGGTTCCTCCCTGGGGTGACAATTTTCCTCTACACTGATCCTGCTGAAGAAGTTCAGGATTCACCATTCATCCTATTTCACCTCAGTGCAACATTTAGCTGGAAGGATTACACTACACACCTTATTTTTTGAAACCATTTTTCTTTTCTCCAGTTTCAGATATGGTTCTTCTACATCCTGTTCTCAAAATTAATTTGAAATGCCTCTCTTTAAAAGTTTCAAACTTCAAGTCTGCTTATGGCCACGTTCGAATATAATGTTTACACTAGAATTTAGTCTTTCTGGATGTTAGGGGTGAAAAATGATGATTACTGAGTCTTTTATCTCTTCTGATCCACTCTCTTCCTCAGCTCCTCTATCAAATTCATTCTGCTTCCACTTTGGCTGCTCCCACCTCTGCACGCCCAATTCATATCTGGAATGCTTTCTTTTTCACTTATTTATGGATTTTATTAATTTTTCAAAGATTAACTCAGAACTCACTGTTTTTACTAGGTTAAAATGCAAATCCCAGAACTGCACCAGGAAGGTGCCAAGAGCTAGACAGGCCTGCAGGTCCCTGCAAAACCTATGCTATCCTCTTACACCCCAAGTTCAAGAACCAGCCATGCAGGGGACTAGTCAGAAGTTATCCACTTCTTGGTTTGATGATAAATCACGCGGAGACCTGTGCTAGCCAAGCCTGCTCCAGCATTAGTGATGGGGAAGAGGCCACAGCTGACTGCTGCCTTCAGGCAGGGCGAATCACAACAAAGCAGATGGATTGCCTCTCTCTCGGCTTTCTCACTCTGCAGCCCCTGGGAACTTAACCTTCAAGCCCCACTGCACCCTACTCCAAGAAATGTGCTGCCTCTCCAGCACGTCTTTCTTTCTCCTTCTTTCTGCCTTTCTCAAGTTTGGCCACTTGCTTTACCAAGTGCTTCAACAGTTCCTCTTTCTGTGCCTCCGCCCAATCCTCTGGGATTCTAACAGGCCTCCACATAATCGTAACATGCTGAGTTGGGGGCCTGAAGCTGCCAAAGAAATATACACTTCTGCAGAGCCCTCCTGGAGTTGTTTGCAGCTGTGGAATGTTTGGGAGAGTTTGCTTTATTACAGTGGGACTTACTAAAAGTGTTGGCTTGCAGGAGGGGCTGGAAGAAAATGGGAGTCATAGAGTATTTTGTCTTCTCCCATCTTTTGGATGAATTGAAGCCCCTATGGAGAGACAGGCTACAGGAATAAGCTGATAGAACTAGTCAGCACAGATTTCTAAATAAGAGATGGGCTGCTTTGTGGCCTGTAAGAAAAATAAAAGGCACAGAGTTGCAGGGAGATTTTTCTTCCTCTTCTGCATGGATCCTGGATGTGCTCTGACTTCTTCCAATACCACCAGCCTCAGGAGAACCAATAGCCTGAACCGCCAGCATGAGCTTTGGCATTCTGAAGACGTACCATGACAGAGGAGGGACATCTCCCAATGGGTTTGTGGGCAGGGGAAGTCAGCTCAGGCAAGACGGAATAGAGCTGGGGGTAATGGTGGCTGCAACAGAAAGGGGTCCCTCCCTTGTGAGTACGAGGGAGTAATCCCTTTGTGGATGGTTAAAATAAAGATGAGGGTACATGAAGAGAGGCTAACGCAGTAATTAAGACACAGAGCCTGTGCCAACATACTGTTGGCATAAAAAGGAAGAGGGGGCGCATGCTGGTAGAGGCTGGCATATTTTGGAAATGAATGGTACAGGAAAATAATAGCTAATAGCTCTCATTTATTTAGTGCTTACTGCATGCCAGTCACTACACTACAGCCTTTCTCTACGTGCATTAGCTCATTTAATCTTTATAACAACTCTATGGTATTGGCACTATTATTACCACCATTTTATAGTTGAGGAAACTAAGGCTTAGAGCAGTTTATTAAATTCCTGAGGTCACATAGCTAGGAAGTACTGAGCCACTCAGACTCAATGCACATATATCAAGTTAATATTACCCTAATAGCACAGCAAAAAGTAGGCCAAATAGACTCTGGGCACACACTGAGCATCCATCCTTCCTCATATCCTGAGTAATGAGATTTCCTTTCTACCTGTTACCCCAATTATCCTTTTAAAAATTCCGAATTAGAGAGGGCACATCTCTAAACTGGTTTCTGCTTCAATCAGGACCAAAATTAAATCTGTCTCCATTCAAACCCAGCTGGCTTCCTCTTTCTGTGACCAGCTGGAGCATCTCCCACCTCCCAGAAGAGAGCTGTCAGCAGAGCTGGGGTGGCCCACCTTCAGGATTCCCTGGCCTGCTGCTGGCAGATGCTGTGTCAAAGAATGAGACAAGCTGCCACAGGAGTGCTAAGGAGTCAGCCCCAGCTGCCTCCAGGAAAGGAAAGTCTGCAGCCAGCCTGGGGTTTAGAGCCAGGATGACTGTGAAAAGCACACAGGGTAGCCTCACAAGTGTTTGAGGGCAATCCTGACACGTGGTGCTCACACAAGGATAATTCGTTTTGAAGAGCATCTGGGACCACTAAATTCCACATTGTCTATCCCCTGCCTTCTCCACCTTGCACCATTGACGCTTGGGGCCTGACAGTTCTTTACTGTGGGGGCTGTCGTGTGCACCGTAAAGTGTCTAGCAGCATCCCTGGCCTCTACCCACTAAATGGCAGCCACATGCCCCCTCCCAATTGTGATGAGCAAAAATATCTTTGGACATTGCCAAATGTCCCTCTGGAGACAAATTCACCCCTACTTGAGAACCGTTGCACGTTCCCATCTTGACAAAGGTGTGGTTTGATAAGGAGAACTAGATTAGGTTAGGAGTCAGGAGATGTGCATTCCAGGCTCCATGCAGCTCTTGCTACATAATGACCTTGGGAAAGCCCCTGGTGTTCTCTGGGTCTCAGTTTCCACATCTGTAAAATGAAGGGGTTGGACAAATGATCTTTTAATTTAGGGTCTCTTCCTAGAATGCTATCTGAAATTCTAATAGTGTCATACCAAAAAAAAAACCCAAAAATCTAGCCACAGTTGAAAACTGGTGTCAGAGGGATTCAGACTCATCCAGTTTATTTCTTGGCACATAGCATTCAAGCCTTGTGGACACGACAGAAATGATTCAAATATGATATAGATCAGTGTTTCTCAAAAGATGGTCAGTGGACAACTACCTGGAATGTGACTTAGAAACACAGATTCCTTGGCTCAATGCCAAATCTAACGAATAATTATACCTGCAGGAGGAGGCCTGAAGATATATATATTTAATAAACTCCTTGGTTAATTTTTGTGCATGTTGAAGTTTGAGAATCACTGATGTAGATGATGCTCCCAAGGAATTTACAATCTCTTTGAAGAGAGAGAAAACACTTTTAAAACTTAAACCATACATCTTTAAGGAAAGGTGGTAACTGCTGCCAAGTTGCTAAAAGGGAAGGAAATGGCTGAAACAGTCATCCAAATCTTCAGTGAGACTGAAGGTGGAAATTCTTAGTTGGAATTATCCATTTTAGGCACCAGGTAAATGGACTACATGATATGAGATGACTTTATTTGAATCCTACCAGCCATTTTACTGTTTTTTATTATAAGAAAATTTATATACAGTAAAATGTACAGATTGTAAGTTTGTAATTCAATACATTTTGATAAACATACACGGTTATGAAACCACCATCTCAATTAATACTCTCACTCCCAAAAGTCCCTAGTTTACCTTTCAGTATATTCCCACATCCTACAGACATTGTTCTGATTTCTGTCACATAGATTAGTTTTGCCTATTCCTGAAATTCATAAAAATGGAACCAGACAGTATGTACTCTTCTGTTTCTGGGTTTTTTCACACAACATAGTATTTTTAATTTTTTTAATTTATTTTTATTGCAGTAACATTGGTTTATAAAATTCTATAAAATTCAGGTGTACATGGTTATACTTCTGTTTCCGCATAGGTTACATCATGTTCACCACCCTAAGACTAATTACAATCCATCACCACACACATGTGCCTAATCATCCCTTTCACTCCCTCCCTGCCCGCTACCCCTCTGGTAACCACCAATCCAATCTCTGTCTCTACATGTCTGTTTCCTGTTTTTATCTTCTACTTCGGAGTGAGATCATATGGTATTTGATCTTCTCCCTTTGACTTATTTCGCTCAGCATAATACCCTCAAGATCCACCCATGTTGTCACAAATGGCTGGACTGCATCGTTTCTTATGGCTGAGTAGTATTCCATTGTGTATATACACCACATCTTCCTTATCCATTCATCCCTTGATGGTCACTTAGGTTGCTTCCAAGTCTTGGCTACTGTGAATAATGCTACAATGAACACAGGGGTGCATGTATCTTTACATATGTGTGTTTTCATGTTCTTTGGATAAACACCCAGCAGTGGAATAGCTGGATTGTGTGGTAGTTGTATTCTTACTTTTTTGAGGAATCTCCATACTGTTTTCCATAGTGGCTGCACCAGTTTGCACTCCCACCAGCAGTGTATGAGAGCTCCCTCCTCTCCACAGCCTCTCCAACACTTGTTGTTTCCAGTCTTGTTAATTATAGCCATTCTAAAGTGCGTGAGATGACATCTCATTGTAGTTTTGATTTGCATTTCCCTGATAGTTAATGATGTCAAACATCTTTTCATGTGCCTGTTGGCCATCTGTATATCTTCTTTGGAGAAATGTCTGTTCAGGTCTTTTGCCCATTTTTTAATTGGGCTGTTAGTTTTCTTGTTGTTGAGATATATGAGTTCTTTATATATTTGGATATTAACCCCTTATCAGATATATGGTTTGTAAATATCTTCTCTCAATTCAACATAGTGTTTTTTAGACTCATCTACATTGTTGTATGTATCAGCAATTCTGTGTTTTTTTTATTGCTGAGTATAAATACACGACAATTTATCTTCTATTGACAAATATTTGATTATTTCCATTTTTCAGTTATTATGAAAAAGCTGCTATAAACATTCTTTTAAAAGTCTCCTTGTGGACACATTTTTCATTTCTCTTAGTTACTTAGAAGTATAACTGCTGGGTTATAGAGCAGATATACGTTTAAATTCATAGGAAAATATAAAACAATTCTGCTATGTGGTTGTAATGTTTACACTCTCAGCACCATAAGAGAGTTCCACTTACTCCATATTCTTAACATTTGGTGTAGCCAATCTTTTAATTTTAGCCAGCTAGCATGTATGGAATACTACCTCATTGGTGTTTTGATTTGAATATCCCTAGTGACTAATGATGTTGAGCACCTTTTCATGTGCTTATTGGCCATTCATAAATCTTTCGTGCAATGTTTGTCTTTTGCCCATTTTTTAAATTAAGTTAACCTCTGTTGTTGATTGTAGCAATTCTTTATATATTATTGATATGAATCCTTTATCAAATATATGTATTGCAAATATTTTCTCTAAACCTCTTATTTGCCCTGAGGCTTTTTTTTCCACTTTTTTTTTTTTTTTTTTTTTTTTGCTGAGAATGATTCTCCCTAAGCTATCGTCTGTTGCTAATCTTCCTCTTTTTTTTCTTTTTTTCCTCCCCAAAGCCCCAGTGCATAGTTATATATTCTAGTTGTAAGTCCTTCTGGTTCTTCTACGTGAGCCGCCACCACAGCATGGCCACTGACAGACGAGAGGTGTGGTTCCACAACTGGGAACTGAACCCCGGGCCGCCAAAGCGGTGAGAGCACCAAACTTGAACCACTAGGCCATCAGGGCTGGCTCTGCCCTGCCATATTCTTAATGGTGTCTTTTGATGGGTAGTTTTTATTTTGATGAAGTCCAATTAATCATTTATTCTTTTGTGTTTAGTGCTTTTTATGTCCTAAGAAATCTTTGCCTATCTCAAACTCATGAAGATAATCTTGTATGCTCTCTTCTAGAAGTTTAATAGTTTTAGCTTTTAAGTTTTATTTTATGATCCATTTCAAATTAATTCTGTTGTGTAGTGTGAGGTGGGGCTTACAGTCTTCTTTTTTCAAAAATAAGTTTGTTTTGGGGCCGGCCTGGTGGCGTAAGCAGTTAAGTGCGCGTGCTTCGCTGAGGCAGCCCGGGGTACGCCGGTTTGGATCCCAGGCAAACACCGATGCACTGCTTGGCAAGCCATGCTGTGGCGGCATCCCATATAAAGTGGAGGAAGATGGGCACGGATATTAGCCCAGGGCCAGTCTTCCTCAGCAAAAAAAAAAGAGGAAGATTGGCAGATGTTAGCACAGGGCTGATCTCCTCACACAAAAAAATAAATAAATAAGTTTGTTTTTTCCAAAACCATTTGTAGAAAAGACTTTCTTTTTCCCAGTTGAATTGCCTTGGCACCCTGTCAAAAATCAATTGACTGTATATGTGTTGACTATATATGCATGAGTCAATTTCTGGACTTTCTATTCTGTCCTATCATTCAATTTGTCAATTCTTTTGCTAAAACCATGCTGTCTTGATTCTGTAGTGCTATACTAAATTTGGTAGTGTGAGCTCTTCAATGTTTTTCTTTTCCAAGATTGTTTTGGCTATTCTTACTCCTCTGCATTTCCATATAAATTTCAGAACTAGGGTGTCAGTTTCTACAAAGAAAAAAAAAAAAAGCCAGTTGGGTATTTTGAATGTGATTGCATTAAAACTATACATCAATTTGAGGAGAAATGGAAAAATGGTAGCTTGTTGAGTTTTCCAGTCCATGAATATGGTATATCAGTCTATTGAATTGTCATTTTAAATTTATCTTCTAAAAAATCATCTCTCTCCCATCCCATACAGGTCCTGCTGTGTTTGTCCTTCGAAGTGACATCACAGCTTAGCAATGGGTGAAAAGGTCACCCAGCTAATGCCATCTAATTAATTTCCTCTTTTAGAAATTTAAATTTGAGGAGCGAATTCTTCAGATTCAGTATTCAAAAAAATATATAGTTTAAGGTTTATGACTGAGCTCCACAGAGATGATCTAGCTCCAATATTTCTGTAGACCCAGTTGTTAAGCTTTTCCTTTAATTCAGTGAGTTACCCAATATCCTTCCAAACATTTCCCTAAGTAAGAGAAACTGTTGCTTGTGACTGAGAAACTCTAATGCAACATTTAACATTATTACAGATGAACACAATTTCAATCAAATTAATCCTTATTATGATTCCTTTTGAGATACTCTATGTTGGTTCATGTTCAAATGTTTTGATATGATACAAATTTGTAACTTGGCAAAATGTCTTTTTGAGAAAATTCAGAGCAAAAGAAATGATAGAAAAAAATCTCAAAACCTCAGCCACTTTATGAATTGTAGAGTACCTCATTCTTCATTAACTAGAAGCATAGTCTGTGGAATAATTCTTCTGTTTTAATATTCTTTTCAAATAATATCCCAGAAGTGAGCTGAGAAGCTAATAGTGAACATAAAAATATTTTCATATTTTCTCTTTCTTCCAACATGCTCAAAAAATAAATAAATTTGAATTTGGAGAGGGCTTATTCACATCCAGAAAGAAGCTATTTCCCCACAGAAGCTAACTTCTTTTCCCAAAGCCCTCAGCTCCCTAGCCCAGCTTGGGAGTATTGTATGTAACTTATAGGTAACTCCCCGGTAGAAGCTGATTACATCAGAAAATGTGCCTCTCTCTATGACCAGCATGCTTTCTGAATTTATTAAACCAATATGAACTTGGAAGACTCCAAAACTAGCAGCATTAGAGATCTCCACTTGACCTGCCATGTCTGTGCTTCTTTGAATGTGTTTTTTGACAGCTCTGGCCCTCACAGCATCTCTCCTTACAGCAAGTCGAGTCAAGTAGTCATTACTAACAATAGCTAATTGAATCACTTCTGTTTTTTGCAGCTGCTTTCAGTTCCCATCAAATGGTTGTCTAGGAGCTACTTGATACCAACCCAGGAAAGGACTGATCTCAATCAAGAAACCAGGCATAACTGTGAATTATCCTGGGATTGTGTTGAGGACTAAATGGCATAATACACATGAGTTACTCTTTAGAAAGGTAGCTGGAAAATGGTAAATACATACTAGCTATCGCATTTTACTTTTTACCATGGTGATCACTACCCAGAATCATTAAGGAATGGGTTGTTTCAGTTATAGTGATTTCCCAAAGAACTGAAATTCACACATTTAGATTAATTTCATTTTTTTTACATGAAAATTGGTTGTCTAATATCTGGAAATCTCACTAAACTGTATTACCATACATCCTTGGGTATCTCCTTAAATGTGGTATAATAATTTAAGGGAACAAATTCTTGATAACTCGAATTATCATCACAAGCAATTGTGATACAGGCTATGACCGATGCCCTCAAAGCACCTGGACATGTCTAACAGCACAATTTGTAAAGGCTTTTGGGTGATGTATCCCTCTCAGAAGCAGACGAAAGCTATGAAACTTGAGCCCGGAAAAATGCACATATGGACAAAAAATAAAAACAAAATAAGTTCTGATGTACACAGTTTTACGAGGACTCACGTGCCCTTAAAGGCCACCATGTATCTCTAAGGGGATTCCAAACACTCATGCTTCACACTAAGCAACGAGGAGGAGGAAGGGGATAAAACTTTACAATATGCCAGCATTTTGCACTATGCCAGCATTTTGCCAGGCTTTACATACATTATCATATTTAATATTCCCAACAGCTTCATGAGCTATATTCTATTTATACCTATTTATACTCATTTTGCAGAGGATGAAACTCAAGATCAGAAAAATGTGCAGTGTTGACACAGCTAACAATTGAACAGAGGGAAGATTCAAATTTTACAGCCCAAAGTTTTATCACTTATGATTTCTAGATCCTCCCTTCTCTGTTGTCATTTTTCCCAGCAGTAATTATTGCTACCTCTAATAGGAATTAAAATGCAACCATTTATTGAGCACTTTTTTTGTGTCAATCAATGATATAAGGCCTTTACATGTAAAATCTCATTTAACCCTCTCAGTTGCCATGTACAATGTATAAATAGGTATTCTCAACCCCATTTGATAGTTACAAAACTGAGGCTTAAATTAAAATAACTTGCCTCACACCACAGAGTAGGCAAGTAGCAGACCCTGGATTTGAGTTCAAATTTACTCCTAAAGGCTATGGTCATTTCCCTGTTCCTACCTCTAGGAGCCACCACTATTATATACACACTGCCAACAAATTTCGCTGTTGGTTCCTGGGCCAAAATTGATGAGAACTAAAGTTCTGGCCTCAAGACACTGTGAACAGGGGCCTTCCCTTTACAGCCAAGTACATACTTTTAATGCGTGGGATCACGCTCACCTCTTCAGGGGCACATAGTTCTTTGTACCGAGCTGTGGCTTAATCTTTGAGAGGATATTCCTGTCCCTCGTACATAATTATTACACATCCTCTCTCTCTAAGCAACTGCCTGATCTGCCAAAGAAATCACAGGGAGAGACCTTTTACAGCTTCAAACTACAACGGAGAGCTACAGAACATAACTAGGTATGTTGTCATGTACAATTTCTTTCCAAGCATTTGTATAAATACACACATTAATCCTTAATCGAGATTGTTTGCATTTATGAGTGTTTTATTTTTCCATAAAGGTGGTCTCTGGGAACATCGAGGTGTGACCACAGCATTTTGTTATCTCATGCTTGACTTTCTTCTTTAGTACCGTGAAGAAAACTAGGATGGCTTATTCTAGTTAGCTGAATCCTGAATAATTGAGACTTTAATGGGGTTCTTTTATCCGACTATCTTGAAAACCCCAAAGAATATCACTTACCTCTTCCTCCTCTTGCTCACATTCTCTAGGGAATAGTTCACAGATAATTGAATGAATAAAATTAAAATTCATTTCCATAATAGAAGTATTATTTTAATCAGGAGTCAGCAAACTAAGGCCTATGAACTAAATCCACCTGCAGCCTATTGTTGTAAATAAAGTTGTATCGGGACACTGGCATGTCCGTTTGTTTATCTATTGTCTGTGGGTGCTTCCACAACACAGTTACAGGGGTAAGTAGTTGTAGTAGTTGAGAGACCGGCTGGCCTGCAAAGCCTAAAATGTATACTATCTGGCCTTACGCAGAAAACATTTGCCAACCCCCAACATGCCTGCCATATGCCAGTCACTGTGCTAAGTGATTTATACGCATCCAGGGCCCATTGTGACTTTTGGGGCTCCTAAACATTTTTGCCTTTGTGGCCCCTTCCTCCATAAAAAAAATATTCATAATTATATTTTATGACTACATTGGTACAAATGTAAATATATTACATATTAAAACATTTTCCTTGACTTAAAAGTTGATTTTTTTATTCTGATTTTAAATGAAATTAAAATATTTTTATGGTGCTCCAAAAGTATCATGGGCAGTATGCCCTTTGTGCCTATAGAAATCAGCCCTGCCTACATGCTAAGTTGAGACTTCTCAGCAGCCCCCATTATAGAGATGAGGAAACCAAATCTTAGAGCGTCTGAAGTCCTCTGCGTAAGCCCACATAGCTAGGAGAACTGAGACCCAGGTCTTGCCTGACCCTGGAGGGTGAACTCAGTCACTCTGCCATACATTCTCTCTGCTTTGCCTTGTCCTGAAGTGACCATGGGGAGAGTTAGGTAAATGACTCCAGAATCACCAGAAATAGAAGAAAAGCTTTTCCATTAAGGCACTAGGCTTAATTCGGTGCCTGTGCTCCTCATTATTCTTAAAGCTAATAGGCAGCTTAATTAGTGTTTGCAACGTGTTTTGAAAATAAATAGTTGTGGACAAGGGTTAAATATGTTTATTTCTTGGAATGTTTTCGCTCCCTAGAGTCTTTACCAAGAGTAGAGATGAAATGACTTCCTTGTTATCTAGTCCCCCCCTACAGTTCTCCAGTTAAGGAAACACTGAATTTTTATAGTTGCATCTGTTCACTAAAATATATGACTTGGTGTTTTCACTCTCAAAATTTATTGAAAAATAATTTAAGCTGCCTTCCAGTGTTATCTACAACTTGTATAGGACATTGTTGTCTGTAGAGAAAACTCGGGAGGCTGTACAGAAATGAGAGATTTGAAAGATATTGTCCCAATGGGGAAGGAATGAGTATATTTCTTTCTTTTTCTTTACAAACACATACCAACTAAGAACTTCTGAAACAAAAAGAAAATGTCTGTTAGCACGGAAGCCTGATAGTCTAGAGCAGCAAGTCCAAGGGACTGTCTGCCTAGTAGAAAGAGCAATTGTTCAGTGAGTCCCATCCCTGCAAACAGTAACCAACATCTATGTGGCATGATCTCAAGGGTCCCAGGAATTTCCTCTGCTCCCAAATCTTTCTCCATCCAATTTCCTTGAATTGTTTTTGGATCAAGGCTTTGAACTGATTAGATTGGCACCAGCTGTGAGGTAAGGTTGTGAGAGTGTGGGGCAGGACACAGTTAACTTCCGGTGTGGGTTAGAGAGAGAGAAAAGAGGGAGAAGTTTTAGAGATACGGGGCCATGTGGGAAAGGTGCAGAGATGCTGTCAGAGGTCTCTGGGAGAGAAGAGCTTATACACTTAATGACTCTGGGGATAAGAGTTACAAAAGGGAAGATGATGACATGGTGTATGTTTATATTTAAGATGTCTAAACATCTAAACATAAATTTTGCCAATTTCACAATATTCCCGTGAACCTTACACAACTAATTGTAGCAAGTTGCCCAAGGATCTTCTTTTCCGAAGCTGACATGCTACATCAATTCCTTCCACTAGGATACAGAAGTGTCCTTGACTATCTTGATTCTCAAAAATCTATGCGTAGACCAGCAGTATCAATATCACTTGGCTCCACACTAGACCTACTGAATTTGAATCTGCATTTTCACTGGCTTTCCAGTGACTTGTACGCACATTACAGTTTGGGAAGCACTGTCTAAGGACACACTTGACACACTGATCTACAAGAGGGAGGTGGGTGATTTCCTGGAGGGGATCCTAGAGGGAGTAACCCTGTCCTCCTCTGGTAAACACATGCCTCCGTGGGCACAGCACTGTGAGTGAGCATCCAGTAACATCCAATTTACTCTCAAGTTGCAGCTAAAACACTGGAGACTTTGTTTCAAACAGAGCTCAACAAATCTAAAATGTGCAGAATGACCTTATCCTACATAGCATTTCAGTTCAACTGCAGAAAAATGCTGTAATTAATGCTAGAGCCAGGGAATTGTTGGAGCTTTGACTTTAAAAAATCAATAGCAATACAAAAGCCTTTCAATTATTTGGGGGCCAAAACACCTCTGCTACACTGCCCACTCGTAAATGTCATTACATTATTTGACAAACATAACATGGAACATTCACGAACTGCGGTGTGTTGTACTAGCCCTATTTGTTTAGGGGGAGAGAGAGCTGGAGGAGGAAGCTAAAGCATTATTCCCAGTTTGCTTCTAAAAAAGGGGGATCTGGTAAATCAAGCACTCTTTCTTGCCACTGCTTGGATTTCAACAAGAGTATTTAAGAATGCCACAAGGAGAAAATTCCCTGTATTTCTGTATATGTGTATTCTCAAAATACTTTCATATATAAAATGGTGGTTAGGAGCATAGATTCAAATTTGGTTCTTTCACTTATTAGTTGGTATGATTTTGGGGCAAACTATATAATTTTTCTTAGTCTCAGTTTCCTCACCAGTAAAATGAATATCATAGTAGTAGCTCTTTCCTAGATTTGTTGTGGGTTTTGAGTAAGATAGCGCATATAAAGTGTTTACAACAGTATCTGGCACATAGGAAATGTAACAAAAATTTATCTACCAGCATAAGCAGCAGCTGAGCAGTTTTTAGCAGCCTCCTTTTGAGTGGAGAAAGTGAAACACACCGCAGTTCAGTGACTCATGCAAGGTCATACACTTTTGGGAGGAAGAGAACAAAGATCTCATTTCTTCCTTGTTGTTTCTTCTAGTAAACACCACACTGACCTCAACGCAAACCACACCAATTCTCTGTAAATTCATCCAAAGAAATATACAGTTCAAGTAAAAAATTGTGCCTCGAAGCCTAATTGTCATAGAACCTTATTACAAATTTGTCATTTGCTTGAGAACCAGGAATTATACATCTGCTCCCTAAAGAGGACTTCTTTGGGAAAAGTCAACACCTTTTTTTTGCTGTTCTTAATACATGTTTTACTCTGATGTTTCCCAGGGCTGGTTACAATCTTCCAAAGTGTCATTATAATCTTTCCAAGTGTAAGGAAGTATTTGAAAGAAGAGAGAGACGGGCTTATTTCAGGGCTAACTTTTCTCAAAAATACTAAACTCATCATGAATCAGAATATAATTAATCAGAATTCGTATTAATTATAATTTTCTATTCTTCACAATTCTGCATAAGCTCATAGCCTAAAAAATTACATTATAGCCTTCTTTCCTTTGGGAACATTACTGTGAAAATAAAGAAAAATGTCTATATTCCAATTACTTGTGTTTTATTCATAAGAGATAACATTTCTCACTACTGTCTCTGCTGCCACCTCTACTCCCAGCCACTCCAAGTTCACTTAATCTTCCTTTATACAAAATTCTAGCAAGCTTGGTAGCTGATTTCTAAACACAGTGGAAAGGATACTACATTAGAATTAAGGAGACAAAAATTCTATCTACCCTCTCTAAATTCAGTAAACTTGTTATTTCCTCTCTTTAGGTCTTGATTTTCCCAACAATAAGTAAGGATGGTTAAACTAAATAATCTCTTTGGTTTCCTCCAGTTCTGAAGCTATGTAATCCTATGATTTTCAGTAGAATGGCATCTTAAGGAGGAATAGGTAGGTATTGGAAGTGAGCAGAGAAGGTGAAAATAAAAAATACACATATGTACTGTACTGTCTAAGCCACCTCTGAAATTTTCTTAAATTGCTGCTTAAAGCCAGGAGCTGGACTCTCAGAAACCTAAAAGTTCAAAATTAGCTTCTTTTATTTCTATTTGCATTTTGGCTGTGGATTCCTGGTCCGTGAGACTGTAGAGGCCAAGGTCTCTTTGAACAGGAGGAGGAAAACAATATTTGATCATTTCCCTCTTCTTGCCTCCTCCCCCACCCTGTCTCTCTCTCCATGTCAGCATTATATAATTGAACTTGGCTATATAAAATTCATGTATTATGCTATTCTACTGTATGCAGCTTTTCACATATTTCTTCCTTCACCCACAGTTCTACCCATGGCCTGAATCTGTAATATTTGTAAGAGCTATATAGATGGGAAGCTCAAGGTCTCAAAGCATGATTAGGGCCCAAACTTTCTTGACTTAATATAGATCTCTAAGGACAATGCAAAATTGATTTGTCCAGGAAGGAAGAAAATAAAAAGTGCACTTGATGAATCATAAAGGATATTTTCAGGAGAAGAAAGTCAAACGAATAAGTGTGGGATTCCCACTCTATGACTCCCTCTCTCTTAAGTGGAACCCAAAGGCTTATTGCTCCTTGAGTGTACTGCAAGAAAGGTGACTTGAGATTTAATTATTTGAAATGAGACTGTGAAAATTAACTCCAGAGTAGAGTCCCTGTCCTTCCTGGGAAGAGAGAGGGCAAAGGACCAAGAAAAATAGAGTGAAAACCCATGGCAAAAATGAATTTCCTAACAATATCTCATATATGAAAAGTAATTCATAGGATGGAGGCTTTTTCTCCCAAGAAAACTGAATTTCATTACAGCTGTCTTTAGTCAAATATCAAAATTGTTTTATTTCAGCCAATTGTTTGTCATATTAAAGTTTACTCTTATTTAATAGTAACAGAAAGTTCTCCTTCTTTTCTTTCTTCCAGAATTTCTGATAATGCTATCCTGTTACAGCAACTCCTAGGAGAATAGAGTGTTTATTTGATTTTGTTGGGTTAACTAGACAAGAAAAACCAGACACATCAAATTGCCAAATTATATGTAATTTTTTTTACCATTAAAAAACAATATGTTTTTGAGAATGCAATGCACATCTTACACCACATATTCTGACATTTTCATAGGCTTCTTAGCAACTCACATTGAAAGTTACTAGTAGATTTAGTAAAAGCCCAGCAAAATAAAACTGTTTTTTGTGAGCACTTCCCAAAGTATTCCCTGAAAACACTTTCCATACGAGGGGCTGGCCCAGTGGCATAGCGGTTAAGTTTGCGCACTCCACTTCAGCGGCCTGGGGTTCATGGGTTCGGATCCTGGGTGTGGACCTACACACTGCTCATCAAGCCATGTTCTGGCAGTGTCCCACATACAAAGTAGAGGAAGACTGGCACAGATGTCAGCTTAGGGCCACTCTTCCTCAAGCAAAAAGAGGAAGATTGGCAACAGATGTTAGCTCAGGGCTAATCTTCCTCACCAAAAAAAAAAAAAAAAAACAACCAAACAAACAAAAAAAACCACTTTCCCTATGAGATGCCCTGGAAAAATAAAATCTGTATCTCTGTATCCATCTATCGGCATATGTGTGAAAATACACAAACATATTTAATTAATTTACTTCTTTCTTGACCAAATCATCTTGGGAAATGCTAAATATGCTATTAACTTCTTAGAGAATGACAAGGATAGTAGTCTGCTCAAGATTCTGAGAAGCCTGCAAAAAAGTGTAATCTGTTTAACTTTATTTATCCCAGTGTTTTAAAAACTTATTTCACTATGGAACTCCTTTTCATGAACCATCTTTTATTATCTTATGGAGCACACTGCAGGAAATGTTATTATAACAAACCTCATAATTTGGAAATCTGGGGTTGTAGGGTCCTAGATTGAGCAACCCCTTCGCTCAAGCATTCCAGGTTATAGAATGAATGGCCTTATATCCATTGGTGATACCAAGAATAGCTATCATTCATTCACTCATTCATTCATTCATTCACTCACTCATTCAACAACATTGTCATCACAAAACCTGTTAAGTCTCCCCATGTCCCTCCTTCTGGTCTGTCTGTGGCATGCATCATTGAAAATGGACCCTCCCCTTTCCCATTCTTCCAAATCCCAGTCAAAGCCCATTTCTTCTCTGAATTCTATTGCAATACCTATGATCGAATGGATCTTTCCCTTCTTTGAACTCCAA
The DNA here is from genome assembly GCF_020826845.1 of Diceros bicornis minor. Taxonomy (NCBI): domain Eukaryota; kingdom Metazoa; phylum Chordata; class Mammalia; order Perissodactyla; family Rhinocerotidae; genus Diceros; species Diceros bicornis. The sequence goes on along the minus strand of NC_080740.1, from coordinate 72,611,004 downwards.
ATGCATCTAGCATATCCACAATTATGATAATGATTTCTAAATCTTTTAATATTTCTAGGTCTTGATTTGATGCCTAAGTGTTTTAAGCTTTTAAAAGGCAGGGACTATATTTCATGTATTTCAGACTCATAGACCTAATGTGGTCTTGGTCCAACAAATCATTGTTCACTTGACATATGCGGCAACACTGTACTCTCTTGCCTTATAAATTACAGCATCCTGGACTGTCTGTAGTTGAAAGCAGTTGTCCCCCTCCTTGAAATGTAGCAATCAATACTGCATTTCCTAGTCTGTATTTATAAACAGGAAATTAAATGCCTTCCATCATTGTTCTAATTGACCTTCAGCTCAGGTTTGAAAGGAAAGACCTCAGTCAAACAAGAGGCTTTACTGATGGTATCAATCCATTAGTGGTGCTTTGGTTTCATTATAATGGTGCCATATGCAGTAAAGAAGCACATTTCAGTAGTCTGGGTGGGGTGAGGGGGTTGTCTCCAAAAAAAGGTTTCCCTGTAAGTGAGCAGGGCAACTTTCAGGCCAACAGATACTTATCTCTTGCTTGAATTCAAACCCCCAGGGAAGATAGAAAGGAAATCCTAGCAACTTGCAGAGGGAAACAGAAGTAGGTAAACGTAGGCTATCCAATCAAACCTAGGCCTTTCCAAATCGGTATAGTTAATCCTTAAAAATTACCTCACTTAAAAAAAGTTGTCAGGATGTTAACTGGCCTTTTCTAATTTTCAATACACTGATGGTGTATTAAGTGCATTTTATCTACTTCTTTAAATCACCAAGTACTCATCCAAGTGCTAATAAGTATTTACCAACAGTTCTTTAGAACACAGACTGCTGGGAAAAGATGTGGAAAATAGAGGATCTTTATAGATACGCAAAAGGCTCTTAGTTTCTTCCTATATAAAATGTGGCCACTGAGCTAGAGAGTTTCTGAGGCCCAGAGAAGCAGAAAAATTTCTTCAAGGACACACAGGCAAAATGGGAAATAGCTGCCACATCTCAACTCTTCCTTAGTCCAATGTTTCTTAAATTAAGAAACTATTTTTAATCAAATCCTCCAAGTGATTTTGATGCACATCAAAGTTTGAGAAGCATTATATTAGGGAATTAGGATGACTGGGACAGTGTAATGGACTATCAACTCTCCACTTAGACTATAACCTTTCTTCCAGATGATAGGACACTTGAGTGTCAGGAACCTGTCGATCTGATGTCTACAAGTCCAAGCATTCAGAACAGTGTGAGTCCTATAATATGCACACAATGCTGTATTTATAAAATGGCGGATAGGAGGAAGGAAGAACAGGAAGACAGGAGGGAGAGAAAAAGGGCTGAAAGAGTATTTCAGGGTTGATTTTTTTTTCCTTGTGTTTGGCATCTAATCCAGAATTTTCAGGGCTGGCCCGGTGGTGCAAGCACTTAAGTGCACGCGCTCCGCTGCGGCGGCCCGGGGTTCGCCGATTCGGATCCCAGGCGCGCACTGACGCACCGCTTGGCAAGCCATGCTGTGGCGGCGTCCCATATAAAGTGGAGGAAGATGGGCACGGATGTTAGCCCAGGGCCAGTCTTCCTCAGCAAACAAAAAACAAAAAAAAAGAGGATGATTGGCAGATGTTGGCACAGGGATAATCTTCCTCACAAAAAAAAAAAACTTTCCCCACTCTTATATGCTATCTTTTGAATGAAAAATAAGATAATCTTAACATTTTTTCAAAGAGCTTTATTTTATTCTTCATTATTCAAGTGAAATGCTTTAAAAAACAAAACAAAACACTATCTTTAGCTTCCAATAACCTCCTGCTAAAATGGACATCTTCCTAAATGGTTTCAAGTTTTGAGGGAAAGAAAGAAATTAAAATTTATTGAAAACCTACTATCTGCCATTCACAGGGTTAAACACTTTACAAAGGCCCTCCTGTGTGACACTCACAATACCCTTGAAGCTAAATCACCATCATCCCATTTTACAGCTGATGGTGATGATGATGATAATGGTGAAGATGACTGAGCTCTTACAAGGTAACTGTTTGTATCCTTTATATAAATCATATCATTTAATTCACACAGCATCTGCATGAAATTTTTTTTTTTTTTATATTTTACAAATGAAAATCTGAGGATTAGAGATGTTAATCAAGGTGCCAAAATTCACCCAGCTAGGTTGGAGAAGAGCCAGGCCTGGACTTCAGGTCTAACTCCATTACTCGCAGGCACATACTCCAAACCAGAAAACAAGGTTAGAGGGGTTCAATGGCCTCCCAGCTCCTGAGCTCCCAAATGGGGAATGCAAGTCTCCCAACCAACCATGAAGTAGGGCATGAGGGACACTTCCCCTTCCCCTCGGCTACCTAAGAGTGTGATAGGGAAAGGATTCTGCTTTTGAATCTTCTGAGGTTACTCTGCGTGCCCCAGGCTCAGACACCATTGGGTAGGGGGCTTTGAGGCAAAGGTAGACATGACAGTGGGGTTAAAATAGAAAGGATTTTATTTTGCTTCTGTGTTTTCCATAGTGTGAGCCGAAACAATGGTATAAATTTGGTGCCTTAGTGAATATCGCCAAATACCCTAAGCCCCCATCCAGGGATGTGATATTTGATACATTTTTGGATGAATGTATCAAATATTTACTGTTCCATGCCTTTTATTGAAATGGTTTCTTGTTTATTTAACTTGTTAAAGTTGTAAAAGAAATTAAAATTCCTGTGAATAACTACTGCATATTTAATCAGTAAATGTCAAGTCAGCCTTTTATACATGCCAGAAATTATTTTACTGGACCAAAGGGACAGCAATAGTGACTAACTTGAAGAAACAAAGTAGGTAAGAAAAAGGCTATTTTCAGAACTATTTGCATTATTAAAGAAAAATAAGGTGTCTGTACTGAAATCTTTACTATTTAGAGTAAATACAGCTTCTGAATGGAGTACAATAGTTAAACACAGATTTTGCACACATGGGAAAGCAAATAAGAAAGTCGGCACGGGGCTGGCCCCATGGCTTAGTGGTTAAGTGTGCACGCTCCGCTACTGGCAGCCTGGTTTGGATCCCGGGCGCGCACCGACGCACCGCTTTTCCGGCCATGCTGAGGCCACGTCCCACATACAGCAACTAGAAGGATGTGCAACTATGACGTACAACTATCTACTGGGGCTTTGGGGAGAAAAAGGGGAAAAAAAATAAAAAGGAGGAGGATTGGCAATAGATGTTAGCTCAGGGCTGGTCTTCAACACACACACACACACACAAAAGAAAGTTGGCATAACAAATGTTCTTTGGGTCTGTGTTCCAGTAAAATGCAGATAACTAAAAATGCTAAAACCCAGAAACTGGAAGTATTTCCTCAGGCAGAGGCTCCAATCAAGACATGTTCATTGAAGGCAAATTACTTTGGGATTAATGTAATTTTTTATTACAATATATAAATACAATTTGTCTATATTCTAACCAACAAAGCAAATGTAATTACTAAATGTGTTTTAATTCAAAACCTGAATTAAGGAATGAAACTTGCCAAGTGTGTTCATTTCCTAGAGCTGCTGTAACAAAGTAACTATCAACCAGGTGTGTTAAAGCAACAGAAAGGTACCACCTCACAGCTGTGGAGATTAGAAGTCCAAAATCAAGATGTTAACAGGACCATGAGCCATCTGAAACCTCTAGGGGAGACCCCTTCCTTGCCCCTTCCAGCTTCCTAACCCCAGGAGTTCTCTTGTGATTAACAATTCATTCCTCAACTTAGTTATAAGCTGCAAAGAGGAAGCACGCTGCACCTTGCATACTTTGCATGGAAGTCTCTTCACCCAAATATCCAAGTTCATGGCTTTTAAGTTCTGCTTTCCTCCCAATAGCAGAACATAATTCAAGCAAGTTCTCTGCCACTTTGTAACCAGGATCATCTTTCCTCCAGTGTCCGGTAACACGGCCCTCATTTCTGAGACCTTCCCAAAAGCACCTTTAGTGTTCGCATTCCTAGCAGCACTCTGTTCATGACAATATGGATATTCTCGAAGACAATAGAGGCTTTCTCTACAGCTCTCCTCTCTTCTTTCTGAGCCCTCACCAGAATCGCCTTTAACGTCCATCTTTCTACGAACAATCTCTTGAAGGTAATCTAGGCTTTTTCTGTCAAGTGCCTCAAAACTCTTCCCAGCCTCTACTCTTCACCTAATTCCAAAGCCACTTCTGCATTTTTAGATATTTGTTCCTGGTACCAAAATCTGTATTAGTTTCCTAGGGCTGCCATAGCAAAGTAATACAAACTGGTTGGCTCAAAACAATAGAAATTTATTTTCAAGTTCTGGAGACTAGAATCCAACCAAAGTGTCAGCAGGGCCATGTTCCTTCTGAAACTCTGAGGAGGATGCTTCCATACTTTGGGTGGAGGGCTCAACCTTTGGCATTCCTTGGTCTATAGTTGCATCAGTCCAGTCTCCGCCTCTGTTGTCACATGGTGTTCTTGCTGTGTGTCTCTGTCTTCATATAGCATTTTTCTCTTCTTATAAGGACACCAGTCATATTGGATTAGGGCTCATCCTAATGACTTCATCTCAACTTCATTACACCCGCAAAGACCCTGTTTCCAAATAAGGTTCCAATCACAGGTACCACGGGTTAGGACTTCAACATATCTTTTTGGAGGACACAATCCAACCCTTAACAATAAGTGTGCCAAGTGTCAATTAATTGTCTCTCAATTCCAAATTCACCCTTCAATGCATGCTTTTTAATAATGGCCAGAATTTCTTTAAGCATCTCTTCTTTACAGTGAAGATGATTTTGAGTTTTCTCCTGGGGGGACACTGCAGGAGGAAGGTCTCTTGCTCTTTTTGCCTGCTGTCTGGTGGATCAGCACTGTGAGAGTGAGGACTTCCAGTGGAGTTCTGGCCTGGCCAGAAGCCCGGAGTACCTAGTCCCTCAGCCACACTGCAGCCTCTGCCTGGCCTGACAGTGATAACCTATCAGCAGCTCTCTTGACAGGGACACAATATGCTCCAGGTCTCCTGCCCTCACAGAGTCCTGATTCTCTCTATAGGCTCACAGCCAGCTTTCTTGCCACCAGGAAGGTCCCTACTTTTACCACTGTGCCATCACTTCCTCTGCAGGCCCATGCATGGCTCACCTGTACCCTGAGTCCTCCTCCCTCTGCATAGTCACACCATCAGCTGCTGATCGACTGTACCCTGTCTGCCCTCCAGAAGGTTGCCTGCTGCTTGACCAATGACTGAAGACTAGCTCTGATCCAGACCAACTAGCAAACTTCTCTGCTATCCAGTGGGCTGACCTATATCTTCTCCAACAAAGTCTGAACCCTAACCTTGGGGAGAGGGTCCCCTTTCAAGTTTGGCCTTCCTTGGGCACTCTTCCTCAGCCCTAGGGTCCCATATAGAGCTTCCTCATGTCTTATAGTTACTCTTTCATCAGAATTTAGTAACTCTTTACATTAAATTTCCCCTCTTTAACTTCCTGTGTGGTCTCTATCTCATGACTTAACCCATACTGATACAACAAGCTTTTATACAGACTTCTTGTATGTCTGCTTATAAATTGGTAACACAATGGACCTAAAGAATAAGATAACAGCATCTTGGAGTTGAGAAGCAAAGTAGAAGATCTTGAGTGCAGTCCTTACCAATGTAATACATCCTTTTTTAAAAGAATAATTTTATTGAGGTATGACATATATGGTCAAGTGCATCTTTTTTTAAATTATGCAGTGCAATGAGTTTTGACAACTATATACACCTGTAGAAAGCACACCACAATCAAAATACAAAACATCTCTATCCCCAACACATTCTTCATGACCTTTTGCAATCCATTCCCTCCAATCATCCACGACCTCCAGCAACCACTGATCTCTTTTGTGTCCGTGTTCTTTCACACAGTGTTAATAATTTGGAGATTCGTCCGTATTGTTACATGGATCAGCAGTTCGTTACTTTTTACTGCTGAGCAATGCCACTGTTGATGTACCACAGTATATTTATCCCAGGGTTTCTCACCCTTGGCACTACTGCCATTTGGGCCAAATAATTCTTGTTGGCCTCTGTATTGTAGGATGTATAGTAGCATTCCCAGTCTCAAACCAACGGATGCCAATAGCACTCCCTATCCCCATTATGACAAACAAAAATGTCTCCAGACATTGCCACATATCCCCCTGGAGAGCAAAACTACCCCTGGTTGAGAACCACTGGATTATACATCCACCTATTGACGGAGATTTAGGTTGTTTCCAGTTTTCAACTACTGTGACTGAAGCTACTGTGAACATTCACATTAAAGTATAACACTTCCTTTTATAGCATCCACGATATACAATTTTCCAGTCTCTAACTGAACACTTTTGATGATGGGGTGCTCACTACTTTGCAAAACAGCTAGTTCTATAACTGGACACTGCCATGTGGTTCCCATCATGTTCTCTACATGAAGGGGGAGTATATCCATTTGCTCTACAATAGAGGAATCTATGGATGATCCTGCTTCCTCTTCTATGTGACAGTACTTCAAATGTTAGACTCTCTTATTTCTCCTCTGATTTTTTTTTCCCGTTCAGGATAAAAAGTTTTAGTTTCTTCAGTCTTCCTTCCTATACCAGAGATTCTAAAATCACGCTACTTCTGTTTTCCTTCTCCAGGACACACTTCACTTTGGCAATGATACTTTTAGAATACAATTTTCAAAAATGAATCAAAAGCTCCAAATACTACTTGATAGTATAAATAAAAGCATGAACGTTGATAGCCAATAAATAAAACTATTCTACTTAATGTAGCTTAGGATTGAGTTGGTTCATAGCAATTTATGGTTAAGTCAGTCTATCTTCAATCTTTTTCACATAAATTGCTATTAATTAGAATCTCCTTTATCCCATACATGTACAAATATTTCAGAGACAGCACAAATATAAGATTTCACATTTCTCTACATTACCTTTCACCCTGTTGATATGAACCATCATTTCAACAAGTCAGAGTTCATTTGAATCTTATGTCAATCAGTGTAGTATCTTAGCTTTGCAGCACCTAGAAATTTATTTAGAATAATTTCTAACTCTTTTTCTATGATTTAAAATGAATATTGAATATGAAAAGCCAAGGGCCCTAATGGCTTCTATTGGTTTAGCATTTTTTTCTAAAAATGCTAGTGGCTACAGAAAGAAAAAGCTGTCATCAGGGTCATGGAAGAAGTACCCTAGAACATTTGTTTTCTGCAGAATTAGGGAGCTTTTTCCTATGTATAACCCAAAGAAAGAAGTTTGTTTCTTCCTGCCAAAAAGCTAGCAGACTGAAAAGCTTGTTAACGCTGACAGCATCATCTGAGAAATAGGGAGAAGATGAGTGAAGAATGTGGTCAGAGAGAAACGCAAGGAACTGCAGCTTGCATTATGCAAAGAACAAGCACTGGGTAAGAACAAAACTCCTTAGAAAAACTTGATGAGAGGCTGTACCTAGAACACGACTTCTGAAGAACTGCAGGGATCATGAGCCTTCTGTAATGAGGATGAAACACTGTGATACAAAGAAGCAGACATTGGAACCCAGATGATCATGAGACTAGACTCCAGCAGTGGAGACACTGGGTGAAAAACAGTGAGTAAGGCAGAGTCAGGAGGTAAAGGGAAGGTACTATATGTAGTGATCAGCATCGGCTCTGGAGTCACACTACCTGGAATCAAATCCTTGCCATATCCTGTACCAGCTGTGTGACCTCCGGCAAGATAAGTCACCTCTCTTTGCCTTAGCTCTCTCATCTTAAAGTCCAGAATACTTGTACCACGGGGTAGGGAGAATAAGTGAGATAAGTCATACAAAGCGTTTAGCAGTGCCTGGAACAGATTAGAAGCTCAGTAAAGGTCAACTATTTTATTATCCACCAAGTAACAAGGTAGAGACATTCCTGTTAGCCATACCTAGCTGAGTGTGCCAATGTTTTCTCTGTTGCAGATAAAATGGAGTATAAATAATTACCATGTGACATGTTGTAGTTTGATGTTCCAGTTCACTGTCAGGTTAATTTGGTAGTTCACTCAGTACGGATTCAGCTAATTTTTCTGTCCTTTTGTCTGCTTGATAAAATCCTTAGTTATAAAAACTCCTTCAGGTTTTGTACCAAATCCCAGCAATATCCATAGCAATTTCAGGCCCACCAGCTCCACTTGTGTGATTCCGTTCCTAGAGGACTGCTCCACCACTGGCTAATGGACTTCGATTGAAAACTGCTGTCAGGATTTTGGTGCGAGGAGTGGACAGATCAGCACTTCTTAAAAAAATTCCTTAACAAGGAGTTTTCCTGGGTAGTGTCTGAACGTAATATCTGCTAACATACTTGTACAAACATCACTGGGACTTCCCTACTGGTTGACATCCACGCATTAATCAAGGCCCTTTGGGTACAACTGTTCAGCCAGCTGTGAACTCACCTAATTGTCCTGCCATCCAGACCATATTTCTCCGTCTTGTCCGCAAGTATGTAATAAGAGGCTTTGTCAAATGCCTCACTGAGCCTGAACCCAAAACTTCTATGGTGTGAAAGTGATCTATTAATGAAATCCATCAATTCTTATCTGAAAAAAGCTGTTGGACAAAAAATGATCACACTAAAGAAAAAGAAAGAAAAAATAAAAAAGAAAGGAAGGAAGGAAAAAAAGAAAGAAAGATTATACCAATCTGTCTGCCTATCTCTGGCAAGATAGAAAATAAAAGGCTAATTTCAAGAATGATGAGATTCTGAGTAAATTTTTATTTATTTTTTGCTCATCTGTTTTTCAAAATTTTCTACAGTATGTCTATATTACCTTAATAATCTGAAAAGAAAGTTCTCTCTAAATCCTAAAAAGATGCATAGCATTAATTTGTTTCTACATTGATTTTTTTAGCTACACTCATTTTAATTAGTTTTCATTTAAAAAATAATTGAAATTCTACACAATATTTGAATTATATGATTATAAAATAAATGCCAGTGCTTTGTGAGCAATGAGATTCACCCTATGTCCTCAAATAATAATAGGAAACAACTAGAATATTGGTTTTCCTAATCGCTTAATCTGGAACACAAAGATTCTTTCCAAAGAGGATTCATGGTTAATTCAAGCGATTTTTTGATGACTGTCTCAGCTTGCTGTGTACTACCCTTGTTATCTAACGACTTATTTACATTTCCAGGAAAAACGTAGAATGTGTTTTGGGTGACTTTCTAATACCGTTTTAAGAACTCTCTTTCTGAAGCAAATGTCTGGCCTCTGGCCACTGTATTCTCATCAAGCCTTCCCATCCAGCGGGTCGAGCACAGTGTGTGGGAGCCCCTGCAGTCTTTAAACACCTGTCCACTTTTCCCGGCTCTGCACCTGGGTTCCCATTGACTGTGTAGACATGAAAAATAGACTGTTTCGGGGCAGTCACAGCGCCAAGCTGCCAGCAAAGGTGGCAAATCCAATATCTAGGAGGAAATGGGCCATCCAAATTGCAGGCCACTGAAGTTTTCTGAGAGGAGTAAGACAGAACAATATTGAAATATAGTAGCAACTGTTTACGGAGCTCATCTGACCAGCTGCCAGGGTGTGAAGGGTAGTGAAAAAGTCACCAACTAGAGGCCTAGAGAAACTCAAAGGTGGGTTTAGAAGCAATTAACTGTTTTTCCGAGTTGTTTCTTTTCCTTTGGTATGTTAAGGAGATGTAACTACCAGCCATCTTGAAACTGACCAAGCCTCACCATAAGAGTTATGCCCATGACCTTAGCCTTATTTTTTTTTTTAAGATTTTATTTATTTATTTTTTTCCCCCCAAAGCCCCAGTAGATAGTTGTATGTCATAGCTGCACATCCCTCTAGCTGCTGTATGTGGGACGCGGCCTCAGCATGGCCGGAGAAGCAGTGTGTCGGTGCGCGCCCGGGATCCGAACCCGGGCCCCGAACCCGGGCCGCCAGCAGTGGAGCGCACGCACTTAACCGCTAAGCCACAGGGCCGGCCCTTTAACCTTATTTTTAATGCAAAGATCTCTCCAGGAGGAGCTTGGGCCTCATTATGTGGAAGCATGTTCTCCAACTGAGCCTGTGCAAGCGAATATACGCCTCTCCCTTTTGAATATTCATTCCCCAACCAAATAAAATTTCCTGCTTTCCTTTGTTTGGTAATGCCACGACTTTGGAAATGATTCCTCATGGCCTACTATTTGCTGCAAATACACTTTACTTTGTGAGACAACTTCCACTGGTGTAGAGTCTTATTTAACTCACCAGGAGGGGAGCCCACTTGGTTCGGTATCAAAAAGAGGGCATTCACAGTAAGTTTGCATCCAGATGCTCTCATCTTCCCTCCCATCTGGACAACACACAGCTTCAGGCTTTCAGAACTTGAAAATAAATAGAACCATCCATCTTAAGGAATCTAAACAACCCCAGCCTTGTACACACAGAGTGTAGAGCAGGCCCAGCTTTGGAGAAATTCTAAAGTTAGTAAAGTTTTTTTTTCATTCTCTTGATTGTTCTATTTCCCTCTTCCTGATGGATTCCCAGACCACCTCCTTATTCTTACTTGCCTAACTCCCTTCACTTCATTCCTTTTTTCACTCATTCATTAATTCATTAATTTATTCAGGTCACAAACATATATTGAATGTGTCAGGTGTTGTATTAGGTACTGGAGATTCAGCGGTGAGGAAATTCAGACTTAGTTCTGCCCTCACAAAGCTTATGGTCTAGTGTGAAACAAATATGATCCAAATAATCTGACAAATGAAGAAAAATTAGAAATTGAGAAGAAGTAAAGAAACATGTTGCACTATGTTTAATAAACTTATCTGATCACAGAACCGTTTTTAGAGTAAAACCTACTCAAACCTATTGAACTGATCTTCTGAAGGACACACTATTAGGAAGTGAAGATTCAATCATAAATAAGGAACAGAACAAATGTTTTGAGTGCTTTGATAAGGCTCTTACAGAAAAGCAAAGTAAGGGCTTGAAACCATCTTGCCTGCTTTCAGCATTCCTGTGAATGAGGTTGTTCCTGCCACCTGTCCTTAGAATGGGCAACTGCCAAGACTATAAGCTTGTGTGTGTGCAGAAATGTCCTGCAAACTAATTTCCAGGCAATGTGAGGCTATTTTAAGAATGTCTTTCCAGCTTATGCTGCTGCACTCTGTGAAAAGATTTGATTGCCAAACATGTCCCATGGAGATCTTGCTGCTGTTCAGTGCCATACCTTTGACCACACTAATAAAGAAATTAAAAAACTGCTTTCCATCGTCATGCTCTGATTGAGAAATCAATAAAATTCATCCCTAACAGAGTGTTTTAATTAATGTGATCTCATTTGACTTAGTGCAAACTCAGGCAGGTGGTCAAACTGAAACTGATGTCTTTTGCAACAAGTACCGCACAGGGCTTAGTCAATGCACAGAGCCGCAAACTGAATGGGAGGCATTTGGGGGTGTGAAATTAGGACAAACTTTTAAACAGTTGGGACTATTCAATGACAGTTGTGCTAGAGGAAGTTCTGAGTTCCAGTCACTGGGGGACTGCAAACAGAGAAAGGATGACTAGCGTTGAGGACACTGTAGAATAAGATTTTACAAAGGTAGAATAGAGTGGACATTATAAGTACAGACTTAGATTCACACAGACCCAGGGTTAAATTCTATCCCCTGTATTTGAAAACTGGTTTGATCTTGAGCAAAGTTGCTTAATCTTATTGATGCTAATTTTACTCTCCTGAAAATGGAGATTAAAAACAATGTCTAAGAAAACAAACAATCTGATTTAAAAACGGGCCAAAGACCTTAACAGACACCAAATAAGATATATAGATGGCAAATAAGCATATGAAAAGATGCGCCACATCGTATGTCGTCAGGAAAATGAAAATTAAAACAGCAATGAGATACCGTTACACACGTATTACAATAGCCAAAATCAGAAACACTGACAGCCCCAAAAGATGGCAAGGGCATGGAGCAAGATGAATTCTCATTCACTGCTGTAGAAATACAAATGGTACAGACACTTTGAAAGACAATCTGGTAACTTCTTACAAAACTAAACATACTCTTAGCATATGATCCAGCAATGGTGCTTCATGGTATTTACCCAAAGGAGTTGCACACTTATGTCCAGAAAAACCTGCACATGGATGTTGGCTTTATTTATAATTGCCAAAATTTGGAAGCAACCAAAGTGTCCTTTAGTAGATGAATGGATAAATTGTGGTCCATTCAGACAATGGAATGTAATTCAGCACTGAAAACAAATAAATGAGTTATCAAACCATGAAAAGACATAGAGGAACCTTACATGCATATTACTAAGTGAAAGAAGTCAATCTGAAAAGGATACATAGTATATGATTCCAACTATATGACACGCTGGAAAAGGAAAAACTATGGAGACAGTGAAAAGATCAATGGTTGCCAGGGGTGGGCGTGGGAAGAGGGGAGGGATGAATAGGAGGCTCACAGAGGATTTTTAGGGCAGTGATACCATAACGATGGATCCGTGTCATTACACATTTGTCCAAATCCATAGAATGTACAACACCAAGGATGAACCATAATATAAACTATGGACTTTGGGTGATTATAATGTGTCAGTGTAGATTCATCAGTTGTAACAAATGTACCACTCTGATGGAGGATATTGATGGTGGGGGAGGTTACCCGTGTGTGGGGGCAGGGAGTATATGGGAAATCTCTGTACTTTCCCCTCAGTTTTGCTGTGAACCTTAAATGGCTCTGAAAAAAATAAAGTCTTAAAAAAAACCACAATATCTACACCTCATAGAGCAGTAATGTAAATTAAATACAATAATGTAGATAAAGCATTTGGCATGGTACTTGACATATGGTAAGTACTAGGTAACAGGTAGTGATTATTATTACTTAAAATTTTTAAAAATACATTATTACTTTTTTATATTTTCCGGGTTGCCCATTAGGGTATTTATATTCTACGAGGCACACCAAGATTACAGGAGAAAGATGAATTTTGATTAAGACAACATGACCATAGCAGGACTAGAAAATTTGGTTAGGGGATTCAGGAAGTATGAATTATTCCTGGTCACGCTGCTGTGTTCTTACAATATCAAATAAGCACTCATTTGTGTGTTATATTGCATTAGAGTGAATGCTACAGAAATTTCCATTTCAGTATGTCCAAAATGGTCAGACAGTGGCAATTTTATATGGTTCTATCTATACGGGGACAATATGTCCCAAATCATACCTCCCCATCTTATATTTTAAGGAAAGATTTGATTGTTAATAGAAGTAGTGTCAGTTAACTTCACTAAAATATTTATCTCTGTAATTCTATAAGACTCCCAATAAAACGCTGTGAAATTCTCTGTGGACTTCTTAAAGTTATTTTATTCCGTCTCTAGAATCCTGTCTACATCTGTTCAATACCCTCTTGTACCCTGAGCACTATTCTGGGCACAGTACATATGATCTCTGCCATTGCTTGTGGGGACCTGGGCTAAGGCTCTGGGTCTACCACTATTTAATGCATGACACTAAGTTATTTGCTTAGTTTACCTAGGCCTCGGTCTCCCCATTATCCCACCAAATCAAGGCATGGAGTAGAGGTCGTCTATATCTCTTCCAACTCTCAAGTTCCATGATTCTATAGCTGGGCTCTAGCAGGAGAGGCCTGGATTCATATTCTTTGCCACATTATCCCATTCTCATAAAATCATTCCATTCCAGAAATTTTACCAAGGGCTAATTTGCACAACAATTATTCCTACCCAGCCAGCCTTTTCCTGGACCCAGCTCTTTCGACCAGGGAAGGGAGGTAGAACTCCGGCCATCTGTCTCTTTCTACTACAGACTGTGTTTCTGAATGGCTGCCTAGGATAAATTTAATTAGGAAAGTAAAGCTGTTGGGTGAAATCACAAAATACATTGCAAAACCAGAAAATAAAAGGGACTTTTGAGCAAGATTTGTTTTCCTCTGCAATCCTGAGACTGGCCAAATGTCTGGCCTTTTCCTTCTTTTTCACCTTCCAGTAATAGTGCTGTCCCAGTTCTCTTCAGCCAGCAAATCCCTCCCCACACCTTAAGGTCCATCAAAGTTTTCACTCCTACAGCGATTTTCTCTTACCCTCCTGCCCACTGCAACTGCCTTTGTGACTTACCTTTGCCTTACGACACCTTTTCCCAAACATCCTGGACTTTTCCTGTGTCTGTAGAGGACACTGATTTTTGCTGCCCAGCATGTATTCTGCCTTCTTTTGACAACAGTGAGACCATTTTACTTTGGGGGCAACATCTTCTGTGCTTGTGTTTCCTGGGCCTCTGGGGGTGCAGCTGAGGACCTTGGCTGACCCAATTCGTCCATTCAGCAAGTCTCTTTTTTAGCACCAACCACGTGCCAGGCACTGAGGGTACTGGACTAGAATGACAAGGCTCTTGCTTTTTTGGAATTTGTATCATTTTAGAACTCCTACAGATTGGAAACTGTGTTTTTACATTTTTTCTTTCCTAGCTACTCGCATACTACACGGTACATAGTACATACCACATCCCCCCCAAATTTGGTTAAGAAATTGATGAGTAAAACTTTCTTAAGAGCATGTGATGGTAAAAGCATAGTGTGTGTGTGTGTGTGTGCACGCGCGCACATGCACACGACATTGAGTTATCACTGTGTTAGGACTGCTCCCAGTTTTACATGGATAAATCCATTTAATCCTTACAGCAATCCTGTGTGATAAATACTATTATAATGTCACTTTTCAGAGAAGGAAACCAAAGCACAGAGAGCTTAGGGGACTTTTCCAAGGTCATAGAGGCAGTAGGCAGTGGAGGGAGGATTTAAACCCAGGAGTCTAGCTCCTTAGACCACACTTATAGTCATGCTGCTATGTTCTCATTCTCAGTCACGGACTCCAGACCGAGGGAAGTGACAATACAATCAAGCTAGGAAGTTATATTTTTACTTCTCCCTTCCCATCTGAAAGGTCATATTTTGTATTTTACATTTTTTTCTCATCTTCAAATCAAATAAATACACTTCAAAATAAACTTCAATTTTCTAAAAAAGATTTATAGTTTGGCCCAAATATACTAATTTTGATAAAAATAAAAAAGACAAAGACCAACATTGGAGATCAAAGCACATCAGTGCATATCAAACACACACTCATACACATAACACATTGAAAACCGAGGTATTTGCCATCTCCTTATGGAGCCCAACAAGATCTTTCTGAAATCCTCTGGATCAGAGGAGTCAAAGATAAGGACTGGAAACCAGCAGAGTTTCTAGGGTAACCTTTTAAGTTAGGGCCTCTTAGTGGCAAAAGAAATTCATCAGTTAGCATTCCACAGAGGCCTGTTTACAGTCTGCAGGAACATTCATTGGGCTATTATGAAGAACGCTAATGCTCTCAATTACACCTAAATTAAGATAAAGCAGTAACCTAGTTACTGTAAAAGTGGTTTTATTTATAGACAGCAATTTAATCTTTAATATGCAACCACCATCTGTAAAACTACTTAGCCCCATCTATCCCATTTATGTCTTTATTATCCTCTTGTAAAAACACATGGAGCATTCTTGGTTATAGATGCGAAATGAGTTCTTTCTGTAACACTTTTTTAAGCTTAAAAATGTTGATGTAATTACAGTGGATAGATACATTTTCCTGCTGAACGTTCTTCATCCATTATATACTATAATGAAATTAACCACAATCTCTACAGAAAGGAAAAGCGCCTTATGATCATTGAAGAGGATGACCATTTTCTTTCTCTAATAAAAGCATTTGTTTGGGTGGCAGGGAAGTCTGGAGGTGGGAGTGGAGGAGGGGGAGGTTCAAAGAGATTCCCATGCTTAGGATGGTCAACCTTTTCAACTAAATCATCTCTCAGAAGGAAGCAAGCCTCTAAGCATGTGGAGCCAGCTGTGTTCCTTCAACTGGCATTGCTGGAGGCCCAGCTTTGAAAGTGCAAACTGTCTCCTGTGTCAAAACACATCTGGAAGCCTAACCAGCTCTAAGCTAAGCATTTCAGCAGAGGCAGCCTGTGTATCCAAAAGGATAGAATCATTATTTTCTGAGCAAGATTCCCAGGCTCTTGAGGGGCTCCACAAAGCTTGACAGCTATAGCCACTCCTTTAGTGATGATTAGTTGACAGCTAGAATGCAAAGCAAACACACAAACACATACACACACACACACAGAAAGAAAAAGTTTTGAAAACCTGACGGGACATACAAAATCAGCCAGTATCTGTTTTGTACAGGCTGATCTTTAGAAGGCAGAAAATCTCAATTAACTGAGATTCTTATTTATAAAGGTAGAAGATTTTTGTAGCTAGATGAGGAACTAGAAAGAATTCAGAGTCAGCAAATGCAAGTCAAGAGGGCCACAGCTTCCTCTCTCCCTTGCCTGTGACAGACACAATCAACTGTGGCATTCTTTCTCACTGGGCCCCGAACCAGTATTCCAAACTACTGATGGCACATGGGAATGAAATCTAGAAACCATTGCACGCCAAGTCATCCCCTTATTTTTACAGTTGAGGAACTGAATCCCAGAGCAGTTTAGTGACTCTCTCAATGACAGACAGCAAGTTACTGCCAGAGACTGGAACAGATCCCAAGTGTCCCCCTCTTCCTGGTCCTGGAGTCTTTACATGTCACAAGAGTGTTATTTATACTCAATCAGTGGTGACCCAAGTTGTAGTAAAACACAAACCTGCAAATCAAACTGCAAGAGATGACCATGAGTTCAGCATTTTACCATCCCAATCCATCTTCTAACACTCATAGTCCCAGACAATGCAACCGAGACTAGGTGTAATGATTCCTGGAGTGGGACCACTGCAGAACCACGCACTGCTGTGGCTGACTCATGGTGGCAAAACTGTTTCCAACAAGAATTTAGCCATGCACTCTACCAAGAGTCTGTGAAATTGTTACCATCCTTTAGTCTCAAATTTGAACATTTATTAAAAGCAAATCGTCCATAAGAAGGTGGAAAAGAAGACAACACATGAAAATATACATCCTCCCCACGGTAGGTCCACTCCGTCTTTTGCTCCATCACAGCGGTCTATTTCCTTCAAAAATGCCAACCATGTTCTGAACTCATTTTATTTGTTTTCTTGTTTACTATCTGTCTCTTCCACTAGAACATAAGCCCCAGGAGGGCAGGGACATTTTCTTATTCTCTATCATATTCTCAATAGCTTGCATGATACCTGGCATAAGGTAAGTGTTCAAATTATCTTTATTAACTTCAACAATGAATAAAATTCAAAGCATTTATAATAGAAGACAGAGGGCTTTCACTCAGATGAACAGCTAGGAAATGAGGGCTTATTAGGCAAGACTATAAATGATAGTATAAGCATGACTCGAAAATTTAGGGAACTACTCATAACATATCTTCGAAAGAGCAAGGAGCAGACTACAAAATTGCACGTATACTGTGTGTTGAAATATACTCTTGTACCCTTTGAATTTTATCCTGTGGTGTGTATGCATTGCTGTTGAAAAATGAAATAATTTAAAAACCACCAAAGTAATTTTTCACTCCAATCTTCTCATTGTGGTTAAGAAAACTGACTTCCAGAGACGAGGGGATATTTGAAAGTTCCAGAGGTGGGGAATGGTAGAGATGAGGTTTAAAACAGGATATCTCAATTCCATTTCAATGTATTCTATTCCATTAGCCTGAATCCTGGGGTTAAAAGTATCTTTAAAGTCCTCACTTCTTAACTCAGTCACACCTGCAGAATGCATGCAACTGATATGAATGTATTTCATTAGCTCAGAGAATAAAGGAAAACAATACACAATTTCTTTAGAATTACACTCAGTCACTCTCTGCCCTCCACAAAGCCACCTTGGTGCCACATTCTGAGCTAAATCTATTGTTTCCTTCTACTGAACCCTATTAAATTGTTCCTACCACCCGAGAAAGTGCACCATTATTTGGGGCCAAAGTGGACTGCCAGATTTAGAAGCTTCCAACTCTCAAACACAACCTGCTTTCTCCTTCCTTGGATAAGAAGTTCATTTCCCAGTTAGGAAAGTGCTCTTATGACAGTGCACAGAGTCACAAGTCATTCCTTCCATCCAAACCAGCCATTTCTAACCTGGGTAACTGTGGGCAATTTACCCACTTGCAGCACTCAGGGAGTGTACGAAACTAACCTCCAAGGCCTGATGACGCCCTAATAATACATCACAGGGAGCTGAGGTAAGGAAACTGCCTTGGCTGGATTCCACACACATTTCTAGGTGAACTTTCCCTGCACTTAAACAGGTGACCAATAGGCCTCTCATTACAAAACCCACGAGGAGACAAAAGAGAGCCACATGGCAACTGCAAACTTTGATTGCAAATGTAGGAGGTTTATCTGTGCAATCATCTTTCAATTAGTTACACTAAAAGAGAACTGTTGCATAGATAATACAGAACCACTGAAGGTGGAAATGATCATTCATTTTAGTTTTGTACCATATGTAGTGATTAGTAAAGAATAAAGTAATAATTATTGATAATATAGATAAGAACATTTATCAAGCATGCACTATGTACCACATTCTGTATTAAGCTATTTATAAAATGTCCTCATGAAGGAGAGTATCGTTATCCTCCCTTTACAGAATAAGAAAGCTAAGAGAGGTTCATTAACTTGCTCAAGGACACACAGCTAGCAAGCAAGCAGTGGCTTCAAACTCAGGCCTATTTGCCTCCAAAGCTGTACCTATGACCAGTGGACTACACTTATTAGAGGTTCATCTTCTATGTGCTCAGAGTGACTTGACTATGTTCAGAGTAGGTGGCTGATGATGTGTCAACTTGAAAGACGTTGCTGCAAGGCCACTCCCACCAAAACTAATCTTGGCCCATCCTACTACAGGGCCTGAAATCACAAGATTAAAGTTTTAATCCTTTAGGTTAAGGGTTTAAGACCTGCGAGAAGCCCATTAAAATGCCAATGCATCTTAGATATAATACCAAAGGCACAAGAAACAATAACAACAAAAATCAATGAATTGTACTTCACCAAAATTAAAAATTATTGTGCTTCAAAAGACACTACCAAGAAAGTGAAAGGACAACTCAGAGAATGGGAGAAAATTTTTGCAAATCATACATCTGATAAGGGTCTAGTATCCAGAATATATAAAAAACTATTACTATAATAAAAAGACAACCTGATTTTTAAAAAGGGGGGGGCCAGAATTTGAATGGACGTTTCTCCAAAGAAGATATATCAAATGGCCAATAAGCACATGAAATGCTGTTCAATGTCATTAGTCATTAGGGAAATGCAAATAAAAACTACAACGAGATACCACTGCACATCTAGTAGGATGGCAAGAATAAAAAAGACGAACAATAACTGTTGGTGAGGATGTGGAAAAAGAACTCTTTTACATTGCTGGTGGAAATCCAAAATGATGCATTCACTATGGAAAAGAGTTTGGCAGTTCCTCAAAATGTTAAGCCCAGAGTTTATCATATCATATCATATCATATTTATCATATGATCCAGCAATTCCACTGTATACCCAAGAGAATTGAAAACATGCCCACACAAAAATTTATAAACAAATCATTCACAGCAGTGTTATTTCTAATAGCCAAAAAGTGGAAACAACCTGTAAGTCCACCAACCGATAAACGGATAAACAAAATGTGGCATTAGCCATAAGAAGGAATGTTATCCAACCATAAAAAGGAATGAAGGACTGATACATACTACAACCTGGATGAAGCATCCTGCTAGGTTAAAGAAACCAGACACAAAAGGCAACATACTGTATGATTCCATTTATACGAAGTATTTAGAAGAGGTAAATCCACAGAGACAGACGCAGATTGGTGGTTGCCAAGGGCTGGGGCAATGGGGAGTGACTGCTTAATGGGTACAGGGTTTCCTTTTGGAGTGATAAAATGTTTTAGAACTAGATAGAGATGACAGTTGCACAACGTTTTGAGTATACTAAATGCCACTGAAATGTTTACTTTGAAATGGCTAATTTTAGACTATGTGAATTTTATCTCAATAAAAAAAGGCAACTGATCTTCTGTAGGATGGGTCTCCTATGAGTTCTGGGCCTCAAAAGATTGAGTGGAAAGCACAGAAGGGAAATCTGGCTCATTTCCCTTTTTTATCACAACAATCTAATACAACCAGGCAAGGTATTCAATATGGGTGCAAGCATAAAGTATTCCTGGCTAACTAAGGAGAGCATCCTGCACAGTGAGCTCTTAATCAAAATTTTACCGTATGTTGCTTTTCAAGAGCTCATGCCAAACAGCTTAAAAATGAGGGCCTAGAAAGACTCACTCACGTATTCTCATTGGGGCTCTACTGTATATCATCCCCAAAGGATGTCAATTGGTTCTTGGTAGCTAAAATCTCTTCTTTTCATGCATAAAGCAAAGGTATACATATAGTATATCTGTGGTATTAACATTTCCCGGTGTGAGGAGGCGATTATGAAAAAAGATTTATACAGGTTCCGTAGGGGAGCAAAATGAAATAAAAGGATTGAGAAATACTACCCCAGATAAATATAGAAATAGGAACAATCCATTTCTCTTAAGAAATGGCTAAGTTTCCCCAAGGAGGAATCTTCTAGGAAATAGTATTTGGTAACCACCCAGGTAAATATCAAGTATGTCCTCAGGACAATGTCTTAACAGTGGTTGAGAGAACCGGTTCCCCCAACTTTTCCCCAGCTGCATGACATTGAGCAACTAATAACCTCTCTGAACCCAACTTTCCTCCCATGGGAAAGGCAGTTGGCAAGAGCGCCCACCTGATTGATTACTGTATTAAATGGGATTGTATCTTGAAGGTACCTGGAAAGTGCCTGGGGCAGTCTAACTTTCTCTATAAAGGTTAGCTGCTATACTTTATTTTTCACCACCTGAGGAAGGAGAGCCCAATGGTTAAGAGTGGGGAGCTGTGGAGACAGACTGCCTGGGCTTGATTGAGTATTCTCTCTGACTTTGGGCAACTTACTTAACATTTCTAGTCTTCAATGACTCTCAAACGAAGGAAATAAAATCAACTCTTAGGGTTGTTTGAAGATGAAATAGGGAGTCAGTTCCTGGAAAACTTAAACAGTGTCCGCCACCTAAAATGCATTCAATAAATATAAGTTGTTATGACCGTTATTGTTACCATGATTACTACTGCAGCTATTATTATTAGCTTATCTCGCTGTCATAGTTAAACTAGGTGCTATAAAGGATACAAAAGACTTTTTTTTGTTTTAATTTTATTTATTTATTTTTCCCCCAAAGCCCCAGTAGACAGTTGTATGTCATAGTTGCACATCCTCATAGTTGCTGTACGTGGGACGCGGCCTCAGCATGGTCGGAGAAGCGGCGCATTGGTGCGCGCCCGGGATCCGAACCCGGGCCGCCAGCAGCGGAGCACGTGCACCCAACCGCTAAGCCACGGGGCCGGCCCCAAAAGATTTTTAAAAATAGAGAAAACAGTTTTCCATTTGGTTAGGGTTCCCTGTGAGGAATGGGAAAGAGAAGAGAAAAGAGATGGTAGAAAATGACTAATTGCTAAATATTGCAGTAGAGATGATAGGTACTCCACAGTTCTATGAACAAGAGAGCCCAGCATGAGGTGGAGTAGCTAAAGAAAGCTTCCTGGGAGAGGTAGGAGATGAGGTGAACTTTCCTTTCTATCATTTGGAAATATAAACACCTCTCTTTAGCTATGGTCTCCTTGCTGCTGCACATGAAAACAATCTTTTGAAATAGATCTTTCCATCTTTACTTAACTTCCCACAGTCTTGCCTCCCTTGCAGGAAATTGCCCACCTGAAAGCACACAGAAAACGAAGCCAAAGTCCACCTCACAGAGTAATAGGTCCTAAAGCTACAGTGACTGCCAGAAAATGCCAGCTCTCAGAGCAGGAGCATATGGTGAAAACTGCCGGAAAGGCAGTGGTAATTTTTACAGCAGGTTATTACTACGAACCTCCTTTGAGAGGCCAATTCACAGCTTGTCCTGAACACTAGATTAACTCATTTATGGTTCTCCAAAAATGCTCGATTTCCTACTGTCGCTAAATTTGACAAATATGCTCTCCTAATTCAAAACCCTCATGGAGATTCTTGAACTCCCAGTCGAGTGTGGTGCCATTTCGAGGTTGCAAGTCCAGCCTTTCCAATGCATCCTCTAGGTAGCACACTTAGGCATAAACCTTCAATCCCCCTAAATGTAATTTTATTTAGGCTGCCAGGATTCTCATAGCTTCTCTGCTTCAAACCTAGAAAATGTGCAGCTGGAAACAATTTAGAGTGCTCAAACACCCCCTTGTAACGGGTCCAAAGTGGTGATTCCAAACCTTGAACTTATCATTTCCAAAAGTTAAAAAATATATATATTTTCCTCTGTTCCATATATATAGTCACCTCCAAAAAAGTGACTTTAGCTATCTCCTCTTTATTTTCCCTGAATTTCCATCTCCCTTTCTGGTCCAGATTTATACATCAAGCAGTCAAGTGTAATTCTCCTTTGTTGCTAGATAAATATCAGTCATTTCTATCTGTTACCAAGACTCTGTTTTCTTGAAAATGATATAAAATTTAGATTCCGGTGCAACACTGTTTGCATTGTTTAATCACAGCAATGAAACAGCCTTTGTGTGCTATAAAATTTACCAGGCATACAAAGAAGCTTTAATTTCTACCTTAGCAACCTTTGTGCTGTCTGTCATTTCTTAAAAATAACCAGATAGCTCTGGATGTGATATTCACACAGAAGACTATCCAATGGGCCTTGCCAGAGACAACACTGCAATGAATTAAGATGACTCTAGGATAGTGTATTTTCATTTCAATTAGACCATAAAAACAGTTCTTTCCAAAGTTTATGAATATTCCTCTCTGGGGTGTAAGGGGAAGATCATAGAATCCAACTAAAATAATGAGAAAGTTGTATCCCAGAGCATGTACCATTGATTATATATAAGATGACTTACATGGAACAAGGATGGTTTCTAACATATTATTTTCAAATACGTATTAGAAAAAAAAAATGGCACATCCAAACCCTAGATTCGAGGAATATTACTACTCAGGATGAATCCAGTATTTTTTTAAAAGAAGTTCATTCAAAGGAAAATGTTTGGTTATACTTAAATATAGCAAAAATTGTGATGACAATGGGGATGAATAAAAGATGGGACACAGTGCACTAAATGGTAGTGAGGGTCTTTCAAGCCATGAAGTGCTCCAATTCCACGAGAATTATTACAACTTGAAATCACCAGCACCCTGACATTTTGATAAGAACCTCTCCCTGAATTAATGTGGCTGAGTTGCTTAGCTCTAAAGGAGGAGTCTCTAGAAGGGGTGGATGTTAGTTATCTAGAAACGATCAAAAATTGGATTTGTTTCTAATTCTTTAGGAAACAGGAGAGAGTTTGGACCTTTCCTTGAGAGATATGGCAGCAAGAACAGCTTTGTTCCTTCACTGGGTAAACCACGGCAGTGGGAGCACTATGTAATAGGAAAGGCCATAGACTCGTATGAAAGCATGGGTCCTGATTCAGTCTCTGCCATTCACGTGCTCTGTGACCTTAGGCAAGTCTCCTTCCATCTGGTCATCTCAGTGACAGTGGTAGGTCAGAGGATATTCAAGGACCTTTTTAACTTCCAACAGTTTATTACTTCTAAGCTTCTGTAGCATCAGAGATAAGAAATGAGATCCTATACTAGCAAAGCTATAAGTCAAAGTCTTTAGGAATATCATTGCTATATAATCTTATTACTTATGTCTTATGATCAGAATTCATTTATTCATGTATTCATTCATTACATAAATGCATATTCAGTACTTCATGTGCCTGTCCATTCTTTTTTTTTTTGCTGAGGAAGATTCGCCCTGAGTTAACGTCTGTTGCTAATCTTCCTCTTTTTGTATGTGAGCTGCCACCACAGCATGGCCACTGACAGACGAATGGCATAGGTCCGCACCCAGGAACCAACCCTGGGCCGCTGAAGCAGAGCACACCGAACTTAACCACTAGGGCACTGGAGCTGGCCCAATGCCTGTTCATTCTTTAGGGAGCTGAGAGGATAAAAGAGTGTTTTCAGACCTTATAGTACATAAGAATCACCTAAGAAATTTGCTAAAATCTACTTCATACCTCTTCCCCTCTGATTAAGTCTGGGGAACAGCCAACGAATTTGAATTTTTAACAAACAACCCAGGTGATTTTGATGTGAGTGGTGCCGGGACCACATTTTGAGAAACTGTAGTCTAGTGAGAGAGACAGGTAATCAAGCAGGCTACTTTAAATCTGAGTGACAGCTGCCGTGATAAATGCAGGCTTCCGGTGCTGGGGCGGGCACGAAGATAGGGTCCCTACTTGGTGTGGGAGCCAGGGATGGCTACTCAGAGGAAGAAATATTTAAACAAGCACTGAAAGATGAATAGAATTTCACTAACTTAAGATTAAGATGAAAGGCATTTTGGACAGAAAATAGCTTAGGCAAACATTGGGAGCCAAGACTCTCCCTCCCAACCCAGCGAGAATTCTCCAAAGGCCTAAATTGGACAATGTTTCCCACTTCGAACTTTTCAGGAGTATTTGTAAGATTAATTAATTAATTAATGGGTGGGTGAAGGGATAAATTAATTTATTAAGTGGTTAATAACCCACAAATGTTAGCATACTTGGACTCTGGCGACACATGCTGGTAACAGGGTACAGAACCTACAAAGGAACACCTGTATCTTCACATCACTTGCCAAAGAGCTATTTGAGAGTACACACAGAAAATAATTTTAGTACTTGATGTAGCAAGAGCTAATACCTAAATAATCTTCGTTCCTTCCAGCACTTTCACATGTATCATCCTATGCCAAGAAATAAACAAATTGTATTTGTCCATCAGAGAGATTTTTCATTTTCCTCACAATTACAAGTACAGCTAGATCATAATCTTTTGAGATAAATATCTCTCTGTGAAAAATGTCTGAGGATGTCCTTAGCCTAATGACAAAAGGAGGAAGTACCTTTTGCAATATTTAATTCACAAGTTCCACTCCATTGACTACACAGGGAGTCTTGTGTCAAAGGCACAAATTAAAATGTGCTAAGCTGTGTGGCCTTGAGGAAGTGATATACCCTCTCTGTGCCTCACTTATCTTCTTGTAAAGAGAATGGCATGAATTAGATAATTCCTAAGAACTGTTTCTATTCTGACAGTCCATCAATCAAAGTAAAAGGATATTTCTGGAGGAATTAATTAATCCTCTGGGCATAAAATATCATTTTCTTTTACTCTACATTGCTCTGCAGATGATCCCTCCTTTACAATAATCAGATCTGAAGAAAAAAGACCACGTGACATACTTAAGTGTAGACCGTTTTCCAGGAGACACAGCAAATTGAGGAATGATTTTGCGAAGCTGAAATGACTTGCTTGGCAGCTATAATTTTACCTCCTGAATGACTGAGCCAATTTTCTCCTCCAGCTCTCTTACACACCTTTAATGAATACATGTTTCTTTGATTAAATTAACATTTTTGTCTAGCTAATTAGCCTGAAAAACCTATGCTGAACTGATCTGGTAGCAACTTCATTACTGCTCATCGGTGCATGTTTGCGACCAATCACTGTCAGTTCTATTGCCTAATGATTAGGGGAACATTAAGTTTGGCTAATTTGGCTTTCTGTGGCCATCATCACATTCCCAGTGATGAGCCAATCCCCACCCTGAATCGACCCTGCTTGACAGTGACAGATGTTTTAATCATAGGGTTTCACTCATTAACGTCCATCAGCGTTGCTGGCCAGGTTTGCAGCAAATGCCTTGATTTGAAACCAAAACTAATTAAATACTATCTTTGTAATTACCTTATATAGTTACCTTTCCCTAAGCGGGCCAATATGACAAGAGCTGAAAAATAAAGCCTTAAATGAGGTTGGAGAGGGAGGCAGTCGCTGCATTGCTGAATTGTATTTCCTGTCTGCATGTTTACTAAATGGTGCGAGTCTGCAGGGAGTGTCCCTACCCTCTAAATGCAGTGTTCAGAAATGTACATCTCAGTTTTGCCTGTCACAAATCACCCAGGTTGTGGAACACTTTACTTTCTTGGGTCTATGATGTTTTAATAAGATTATTTTATGTACGCCGAGCATTGAATGAATGCCACTGAATCTCATCACCAGTGTAATCACCCTTCTTCTGGTGTGAGCCACTTGGAGACCCACACCTCCCATACTGCCTTTCTGAGTGGCTCTGATGGTGTTGGTTCCACCTCAGCTCCCACGGTGGCATTTGGCCTGAGTATAGCTAATGAGCATTGGGCATCTCCTGGTAATAGTGACTGGCTTATGGCCAGACAGGTTACCCAACTGAGGCCATCACAGGCAATGAGACTTAATTCTGGGAATCTCAGTTTAAGCTATGTGAAAAGCTACCCCCGTCTTTCCCAAGGCATTTGACACTCAGAGACATCAAGGTCTACGACTGATATAGCCAACGTATAACCACAAACGGAGACGCTTTTGAGAAAGGGGCTTGTATGAAGGAAATTGGAGCCTAAAAGCTGGCCAGGGAGAAACCAACTTGCATTGACATTGTTACAGCTCTTTTATTCGGCTGCCCATGTTGACAGATCCACTCCTGGAATTTTTAGTTTTATGCCCTGATAAAAGACCTTTTTGCTGAAAAACATATGCAAGGAGTAATAACTGATATAGGCCCTTTTTAACTATTCAAAATACTTTTACATTTGATATCCTATATGATCTCCACAATGATACTGTACACTTGGTAGGGCAGGAATTGTCAGCCTTATTTTGGAAATAAGAGGACTGAGGCACAAAGAGACAGGGCTAATGCTCACCAAGCCAGTGCTAAACTCGGTCCACCAGCTTGGTCCTTTATTCTCTTGCTTAGTTCATGGTGACTTGTTTCCCAACCTGGTTCACCCTGGATCACCATTAGAACAGTGCTTTGGGATGGCGGCGGAGGGCATGGATAAGCCATGCTTTGGCACCTGCTTGGTTCAAATCCCTGCTCCACCATTTACTAGTTAGGTGGCATCTGGAAAGTTTAACATCTGTAAGCACTAGTATCCGTAGCTATGATGGGAATAATGCAGGTAGAGTGCTTAGTGCATAGCGAGTAGTTCTTTCTCAACCAGAGAAAACTTCAGAAAAGTGACACCATTTATTTTCTAAGTTGATTGCAATGTAGGAATTAACCCAACTTTATATTCATTGTAACAAAAATTTTAGCTTTTGCTCTTTGTGGTTCAAAGTACCCATCATCTAAACAGTTTAAGAAAAATGTCCTTTGCTGTGGACTGTAGTGATGGACACACCTTGTATTTATGTTAATTTAATTACTTGAGGTTTTTCCCAGAAAATGCCTCTAAAATAAGAAAGTAACAGGCCACGCTATTTTCAGCAAAGAAAAAGACTGTCAAATCTTCTGTGTCTAATTACTGGAGACAGCCTAGATTAATGACAGAGACAATGTAAGTTTTTCAAGGCAGTTTAAAAGAGACTACTTTCTAGGAAGCTTGGGATACATCTTGGCTCTTTCACTTTTTAGTTCTGTGACCTGGGGCAAGTTACTTAACTTCTCTAAGCCTCAGTTTCGTCATTTTGAAAAGAGAATATTATCATCTGCTTTCCTGCCATTGCGTGCGTTGACAGACAACGAAAATAAACATGCAGGAAAACGTTAACATAGCAGGGCCTGTGTGCTGTTCTTTACGAGGCCTGCTTACAAGGTTGGCCTCTGGCTGGTGTCTGGGAACTTAGATTTGGGGAGGGTTCCCACCACTCCCAGAACTCGTAAGAATGGCTCGCTATTCCTAAACTGTATACACAGTACGGTTTATGCTGAACATCTGCTTTCCTTCTGGAATTTTGGTACATCCCAGGCACAGGCTGCCTGTGTGATCAGCCCCAGTAAAGCCCTGGACACTGAGTCTCTGATGAGCTTCGCTGCTTGGCAATATTTCGCAGATGCAGTCACAGCTCGCTGCTGAGAGAATGAAGTGCGTTTGGCGCGACTGCACTGAGGGAGGACGCTGGACGCTTGCATCTGGTTTCTTCTGCACTCTGCCCCGAGCACCTTTCCCTGTGTTGATTGTGCGTAGTCTCCTCTCGCTGAAATAAAGCATAGCCGAGAGTGTGGCAATGCGACGAGTCCGGTGAGTTCTAGAGAATTACCAAAACTGAGGGTGGTCTTGGGGAGCCCAACACATCAAACATCTAGCATAGTATTGGGCATATAAAAAACATGCAATAAGTAGATGCATTTATCATTGTTGTCCTCTTGATATGTTGATGTTATTGATGGGAATGAAACTGCAGGCTAGAGTGAGATGAATGGGGAAGACAGAAAGTTTGGAATGCTTTCCTACTGCAACTTCCGTTTGGCAGAAATGTGTGAACAGTATATAGCCCAAATAAATCCTTACACATATTTTAAGGGTTTATGTATGAGGGTATTCACAATTATTTGTGGAGAGTTGGAGGCCACTGGTTTATCACTGGGAGAATACAAAGGCAAAATGTGTTGATGTACATCATCGACCATCATGTAACTGCAAAGGATATAGGAACAAGCAGTAACAGGTTGATTGAAAGAATAAGAAAAAAATCACATATAGCACAATATCACTTACATAAATTAAACAATACACATTTTGTAAGAACACTAAAAATAAAAAGATACTTAATAACTACATTAGAATGATTTGCTATGGTGGGGGAAGAGTGATGGAAGTGGGGTATGAGAATGAAAGCAAAGGAAGTAAATACATATAAATTTAAAATAAGAGTAGAATCTCGTACAGATCAATATTGAAAATGTGCCATGAACAAAAAAATAACATTAACTCAACTTTCTGCAACTGGGGATCCAATAAATCTACTTCACACTCTAACTATAATGACAATGATGGTGATGACAACAACAATAATCTTATTATTAGCTAACATTAATTGAGCATCATGTACCAGGTACATATTTTTCATATATTACTTTATTTAATCCTTACCACAATTCTATGAGGTATGTACTATTAAGATCCCCACCTTATAGATGGGGTAGCTGAGGCACAGAACAGAAAAGCAACTTCCCAAGGTTACAGAGCTAGTAGGCTTTTAGAGTCAAGACATAAACCAGTTTGGAATAGAACTGAGGAGTTAATACAAGGATGCTGAGGTTTAGCCTGTGCCTACGTGACCACTAGGTATTGGGTCTCTTCTTGAGAGGCTGTCCTCCCTCTCTTTTCTCCTCCCCTTAACTTTTACTTTTAGCATATACTAAGGGCTAGGCACTAGTCTGGATAGAGAGATCAAATCCTCAGAATCCAAATTGTGACATTCAAAAGAGAAATGATGTAGGATGCTAGGCACACCTTCATACCCAAGGTGCCTGGGACTCTAGGAGACCTGTACTTTTTGCCAATTTAATAGTTCCACTTTAAACTGTTTCCAAGGACCCTCGTGAAATGGAACCATATGTACTTTTGCTAAAACTAATCCTGCATTATGAGTTTGGTATCTGAGTATATCAATTTGTGAGGGAACACTGCCAGCCTCCCAGTATTCACAACTTGCAGATTTCTTGGTCTGACCTTGCACACAATTTCCTTTAATCCTCCTAGCAACCTACAGAAGGACATACTAGCCTCACTTTATATCAATGGTTCTCAACTGGAACAAGGGGGGAATTTGCCCCGCAGGGAAATTTGGCAAGGGACATTGTTCAATTATGTCTGAACACAATTTTGGTTATCACAATTGGGGTAGAGGAGTGTGCTACTGGCATCTAGTAGGGCAGATACTAGGAATGCTGCTTAATGCTGTGCTACAATGCACAGGACAGTCCCTATAACAAAGAATTACCCAGCCCAAAACATCAATAGTGCTGTTGAGACATTCTGCTTTGTATATAAGAAAATTAAAGAAATTATACAGTATGGTATTCATGAATTTAGAGATTTGAGAATGTATCAGATTATCTTGCTTATGAATATCAAGGATCTAGCTGCATGTTTTCAGTGAATTTCTTTCTATTTCAAGTATAGATTCCTTTAAAAGGCTGCTGAGATGCTGCTGTCATCAATTTTATTTGAATGGAAGGTGGGAAAAGCAAAAGAGGATCCCTTTGACAGATGCTTGTTTGAAAACATGCTTTACTTTGATGTCTGAGAAAGAGGAACCAAGACAGAAGAAAAAATAGTGACTTTGTTATTGAGTCACATCATTCTGACAGAATTGGATGGGTCAGATTCCACATTTGGGGAGCAAACTACAATATTGTTTTGGACTTTGTGTTTCTGCCTTACACAGCTTGATTTTTATTTTTACTTAGGCTCCTGTTCACTACAAACAGTTCCCCGAAGTGAGCAGTTCTAAGTCCTCAAAAAGCAAATGAAATGGGAAAAAGAGGTCCAGTGATAAGATCAAGATATGAACTATCAACCTCAGTTACTGGGTGATAAGTTTAACTTTCTGACCTTCCTCAGAAACCACATTAGTAAAGTGCTGATAGAACACTTTGAGCTGGTGGGTGGAAGGTGTATGTTTCCAAAAGCACTTCATGGACTCACTGGCCAGCATAACAGGAGGCTGGACTTATCTCTGTAATTTCCAGAGGGCACACGCTGTCATTTCACATTTATCCCAAATGCTGGGTCTGGTAAAGGCTCACTCATTGAGTATTAGGATTTATCCTGAAACCAGAGCCTAATCAGAAAACTTTCCAGAGGCAATAAGGAGTCAGAGAAGGAATTTGCCAGGTTTTATAAGTAGCATCTGTGATTTCATAAGGGGCCTTTTCAGGCCACAGCTGAGAACCGCAAGTACTACTAAAGGTTCTCATTTACTTAAGAGCCATTTTAGCGATTCAAACTCTATGGCTATTGAAATATGACCTGTCTGCTCATGTGGTCATCTAGTCTCCTCTCTCAAGTTACGCCCTTCATACATCTCCACCCAAGAGGCTATTGTACAAATAGGAAGATGATGCCACGAAACTATAAAACCACAAATGTGGCTGAGTTTCTTTTGTCACAGGGACAGTCCTGCTGACCTATGTTTGTCAAGTTCATTGGCTGTTGTGAAGAAAGCTGTCAGTGGTTTTGGAATAAAACAAAGAAAACTCAATTATTTGTACTGCCAAATACCGAAAACAATATAATGGGGAGGGAAAAAATGTTACTTTAACAAGCACCAGAGTTGCTCAAAACAAGATGGATATCTACGTGATACAATGCTCGGTAGACTGCAATGGGTTGGCAGGTGAGGCCTTAAGACCTTGGGCTGAGGAGAGAGGGGCTTAGCAATATGGCGGAAGGCAGACCCTGCAAGAAATGGAGCCAGTTAGAATTTCTGGTGGGACTACAGCCAAAGGACTTCTCACAGGAAAAGATAATATTTAAAGTAATTTGTGATAGAAGCTACTTCTGTCATCCTAAATCACACATAACAGTTTTTTGGACTCATAGCCTCATGTTGGTGAGATTTTGGAGACTGATGGTTTGAAATGTGTTAGGTGTACAGAAGAGGGACGGTATGGGTTTATCAGTGAGAAGATCCATAAACTGCACTAATATAGTGGAAGCAAGAATTCAGAGCCAGAAGTGGAAAAAATAAAGGTAAGTCTTTTTCCTCCACAAATTCCTGAATATAACAAGAGGGAGGCGGAATTACTCAATGGGCACATAATAGGAGGTTTACATTTATTTAATTTAAATCTCAAAGGGCAGTTTGCCTCCACAAACATCTGGGATACAGTAATAATATTAATTGCAGTTAAGCCTTTTTAGAACACAAGCTTCATAAGGTCAAGGATATAGCCTGATTTTTGTTTTGTTTTTTCACCTGAATCCTCAATGATTTATGCACTGCCTGGCACATATTAGAGGATCAATAAATATTTGTGTATGGATGAAAAAATTTCTTCGTCTAACAGCAGAGTCCCTGAATCACAAAGGAAGAAACCAACGCTCATATGAGATGGGCAGTTCATCCAAGGTCATCGAGTTTGTAGATTCGGAGTCAGAATGCAAATTCATGCTGTCAAAGTGTATGCTCTTTCCACCATACCACCAAGAGTTCTGCAACCTGATTAGTACAATGCTTTCACTGAGCCAATCTAGTAGAAAACTCCTGAATACACTATGTAATCTAGACTGCGTTATTACCTTCTTTATTAAGGTTTGGAGGGCATTACCTTGGGCCATTTCCATTCGAAACCCCTCTGTTTACTTTCTTTGTGCCTTTTTCTAACAGTTTTCTGTAAAGTGTTCCACTGGGACCATTTGGAGTTTTTTGTTTTTGTTTTTGTTTTGAGGCTCTGCTGAACTAAACATTTGATTTAGGGGAAAATAGCAGGTTTGAAAGAAAGACATCAGGAAACTTAAACATAACAGATGCTTCTTTGAAGACACCTGATTGAGCTGAATTGAAAGTCCCAGTCTAGATGCAAAAGGCCATAAACGTCAGTTGACTAGAACTAAATCATAACCAATTTGAAACATGGATCACCAATAGATAGCCATTTCAGAATCACGCCATCCAAAATGGCTCTTCATCTTGTCAACACTACAGAGGAGTAACATAATTCTTACAGTGGGAAGGAGCTTTCACTTCTAAGAGATACTAACTGTAGCTTGCAGCTAATTGTCTTGGCAATTACACAGCAAAGAATCTCTTTAGAAAGCCATGATGGAAATACCACATGGATCTCTTATCTCGGCAAAAACCTGAACACGGTTGCCCCAGCATGTTGAGAAGAGGAAAAATAAGTTTCTTTGTAAGGTAGAAATTGAAATTAGAACGTGGCTTCAGTCGAGATAGATTTTTATGTAAATTGCATAGAAATATCAGGCAAAGAAATTCACAGCCCTGTGAAATTCACACAAAATTAGTTAACTTGAGTTATTTGGCACATTATAGAGCATTCTTCCAGTATTCTCTAAGCTCGTAATGGTCTGGGCTTAGTAAAAATGCCCTAAGAACAAATTTCTTTTGGTACTTTCCTCGTGCTTTCCATATTTATTATGTGCTTCACCTTTGAAATAGCTTCCCTTGCATTTATGATGTACTAAACATTTGCATATGTAAAATCACATGGTAGAAATTAATTGGACATTTTTAATCTGAAACCATTCACTCATAATGATAGGACCATCAGTGCACTGGACTCAAACTGAAGTAGGATATAAAAAATACTTAAAGAAGGAAGACTTGGGTGTTGTGAAGAAAAAAAGATGGTAATGCTGAAGGCAAAGTCTGAGTAAATATGTTTGCAATGTTACCATGAGAAGAGGTTGAAAAAGCTAAAGCAAGATACACCAGGGCCAATGAATTGTATTCAAGTGTTTGAGAGGATGGAGGTGGAGAGGACAGGGGCAGAGCCATGCCACAAGAGTCTCACTCTCTTCACAGACCTAAGAATTCTGTTATCTGCTGGCATGGAGTTACCCTGGTCAAGGATAAGGAATAATAGCCCATTGTACTACTACACAAGTTTATTCTCAATGCTTAGTGTGCACTCACACTGACACACACTCACCTTGGCAACTACCCCACTTACAGAAATGGAAAGACCATTCTGCTGTGTAACCACGGAAATGGGCGTAGGTCTTAATCCAGAAAGACTATTTAAGAAATGTTTCAGTAAAAGATCAAGAGCACAAATCAAGACCGCCCTCTGTTTTTCTCTTGTCCACTTGTGAAACCAATAAATGTTGCAAATGACAGCCACCAGTCCCTACCTCTCCTTGCTCCGCGAGGATCAGCCAGTTGCTGACCCACCACCATCTCACACTTATTGCTTGCCAGTAACTAGAGGGACGATATCATCACATTCTTAGACTGATCCATGAATAGCAGCCAGATGCCATTCTGAGTGGCGTATTCCTGTTTTGCAAAAACTATAAAGCTGATCCTAAAAAAGAAAGTAATGGAGGTGGTGGTCTCAGGGACTAAATAAAGATCCCTATGTTTTCTCACCAACAGAACATCAGTTTCTGAACTTCCTTTTGTGGCTATGCTCCAGGGGACAGATGATAGCCATGGGCTGTACAGAAAAAGATAGGATACTGAGAATTCACCGCAGACACATAATCTGGGAGCATAATATCGCTGTCAACAAACTCTTATTCTTTCAGTTAAGATAAATACATCTCTTGCTTTTTAAGTGGCAAGTAACTGATATTGTTACTTCTGTTTCAGTCAAATCCACAAGTGAAAAAGTGAACCCACGTGATCAAATACTCAGATGCGTAATACTTTCTTGGTAGCCATATCATGAATGACAAATATGCTTGAATTCTGTAGGTGGTTGGAAAAACACTCCCAAGAGCACACTGAGATATGCCTCTTAATTGTAGTAAGTGTAGACAATGATAACAAAACAGAATAACATACATCAAGCCTTCTAAAACGGAGCTGGGAGACCATTAGAGAAGTGGGACTTACGCACGTCTCTGTCTCTGCCCAGACGGAATGTAACCTTTGAACTGTGCGTCACTGCTGTCATCCTGACCTTCTCTCAAGAAATATGCTTACTCCCACAGATAAGAACTTTCTGCCTTAGAGATGGCCTTAGCAACCAATCACGTATAGCCAAGAAGTAACAGTTGTTGCCAGCACCAATCACAAATCTTGCAAAACAACCTATGTAAGTTATCTCTTTTTGCTGTTATAAACCCTTGTCTCCTTTGTCTTCCCAGAGCACATCTGAGTTTCTACTCAAATCTGTGTCTCCTGAATTGCAATTCTTGAGACCCCAAATAAACTTTGTGCTTCTTTTGTAGTTTATGCCTCTTATTCGTTGACATAAGCTAATAAAGTTTATTTCCATTCTGAAGCACCCAAGTTACTATTCAACTCTAGAACCCAACGGGAACAGAATGCTAAAATCAACATATATAAAAGAAGAAAATTCAACACTAGATTTCATTCTGAATGGGAACAGAATATGAAAATAAATGGTAATGTCAAATGTACACTAGTTTAGCAGTAGACCAGAGGGCTCGAGGGAAAGCTGAAACATGAGACTTTTACTTGAAATGAATCTACCTCAGCACAAACCATTTTCGACAAAGAAGTTGTCAGGTTGGAGACTGTAGCAGATATTAGTTTTTGCTTTGTTTTGTTTTTTGGTTATCCTGCACCTAACCACTTTCTATTTGGGGATATTCCCCATTTAGAGATAGGGCCTGTGTTCCCTTATGAAGATGCAGGGGCCAGATCCTCCTTTTCTGTCTCAGGCAGGAAAGGCATAAGTGCATGATCTAGAATGGGATGATTGGAAACCTCCTTCCTGGCACTCTAACATCCTACCAGTTCCCTCTAAGACAAAGGACTGGTTTGAATTCACTCCAGGTGGTGGTGGTGAGGCTGTGCCTGGGGGTATGCTGGGCGTACTTCCCACTCTGTGGCTGTTGGATTCACCTAGGACCCTGTCCAGTCACCAAATCAAGTCTTCCCTCTCTCACTGATTCTGTGAGCCCCAATATCCTTTAGATTAGGATTAATTTATGTTTTTTGCAACCACAAGTATCCTAACTGATGTTGACTTATCCTATGATGTTAGAATTCATTTCCATACCATCTTTCATTTGAAAGCACAATCACTTCCATTACCACACTGAGCACTGTGATGGGTGTCAGAAGACCTCCAGGATCATATTGATAATTGATGATCAGAATGACCTTTTCATCTTTTTGAACCTCAGTTTCTCCATCTCAAAATCTGGGTGTAAGGTTTGGTCTGGGTAATTTCTGAGAGCTATGAGTCTACAATCTTGTTTGATTTTGATAACTGCCTTTTATGTCGACAAGTCAATGGATATAAGTGACCCAACCCCTGTCTTGAATTTTTCCATCCATTCCATGCTTCTCAGAGAGGAGAAGACTAGAAGCACTTCTGATGCTTGTAGACCAACTATGACAAAGGGTGAGGGGAAAAAAAGCATATTGTGAAATTGACAACTGAGCTCTAGACCAGCAATAGTTCAATTTCTGTGTATACACTACCATGAATTGAATTGTGTCCACACCGAATTCATATGCTCAAGCCCTAACCCCCCTCACGTGATTGTTTTGGAGCTAGGGCATTTAAGGAGGTGATTATGGTAAAATGAGGTCATAAGTGTAGAGGCCTGATCCTATAGAACTGGTGCTGATCCTATAGAACTTGTAAAAAAAACAGAAAGAAATACCAGGGCTCTCTGCCCCTCCCCCGTCATGTGAGGACACAGTGAGAAGGCTGCCATTTGCAAGGAAACGAGTTCTCACCAGAAACTGAACTCTGCTAGACCTTGATCTTGGACTTCCAGGCTCCAGAACTATGAGAAGATAAATCTCTGTTGTTGAAGTCACCCAGTTGGTGGTATTTTGTTATGGCAGCCCGAGCAGACTAAGAGGACATCCAAGGCATTCTCTGAAAATTGCTCACAAATAGTAAGCAAACTTTAAATAATTCATTTGCTTTCCCCATTTCCCTGTGAGGAATTGTTGTCATCATTATCCCAAAGTATTTATATAGTGTTTTGCATTTTGAAGTGCTCACGATAATTTATTAATGACTAGAGAGGTATGTTACTGCCTCGTTGCTTGCGATATTATCTTCAAAAGTGAAATAGGGAGGGAAATAAACATGTGGCATTTGGAACAAAGGTAAAACAGAGAAATGGAGGATTTTCCTTGGGGAATGAGATGAAGTAATTCAATTGAAATATCTGAAGCATCGCTGCATTATCAATGTGCAATGTGTTCTGGAAACAGTTTTCTCAAATAGTTTTCTCCCCTAAAATGAGTTTTTAAAAAAGCCTTGTTCTCTGCTGCCCTTTCTTCTACTTCCTGCCACTACAAATAATTTTCTTAGCAAAGAAAATCTAAGAACATGATATGGAATTAAAACTGCATTTGACTTAGAGCCAAAATTGTGCCTTCTTCAAACTCACTAATAATATAAGAAAAAAAAAAAATAAAGCAATCAGGGGCCACTTTTCACTCATTTAAATGACAAAATTGTAAAAGGACACCAGGTCCTTGCTGGTAAGGTTGTGATGTCATTCGTGCACTCTAAGACTGCAGATGGCATTGCAAATTTACCTAAAACTTCTGGAAAGCAACTTGACAATATGGATTCCCAGGATTCTCCTGAAGCTGAGCACTTCGTATAAATGATTTTCTCATGAGATCAACAGGATAAGGGAGACCAGTGACATGAAAGAGATCGCCCAAGATCACAGAGCGAGTTAGTTACTCCTATATTCCCAGCGCATAGCATGGGAATTGTCATATTGAGGGGCCCTTAGTAAATGTTTGTAAATGAACAAATTTAGATGCTAAAAGACTTTATACCCCTCCTAGACATTTCTCCAGGGTAGTTAAAAAGAGGAAAAGTTTATATGCCTGGTAATTTTTACTGGAGAGTTCATTAAAACTATGAAGAGATAATGGAATAATTATAATTTCCCTAAAATAGGAAAATGGTTTAATTAATTTTTTCTAGCAACTTGATGAACCATTAGACATATATTCACTAAATATGTATGCCAACCCATGATTCTGTATTTGAAAATACAAAGCCTATTTTAGTTGCAAGTTTTAAAAAGACTTTTCTCTAATTAGGAGTAAATTAGAAACCATAGGTTTGCTTCATTTAACTGCTTTTTGAAATCCACAGAATGCAGACTTCACTGCTATAGAAACATCACGAGGTGGGGAAATGTTTGGGCTGGTATTCTGGAGTCAAACAGAGGGCATGCCATTCATTACCGAGGAGTTGAGTTCTGCTTCCATTTTCATTAAAATAAGCTCTACCCTGGGCTACATGTTAATTTTCTTGTGCAGTCAACTGGACCTGGGCAATGAATCTCAAATGCGTACTATATTCGTTCATTTCACCTCAAGATCAGTCAAGGATCTGAACCTTACAAAGTACCCAGTCTGATCAACTGTTGAATCATGAAATCAGAGAGCCTCAGATCACAAGAGACCTATACAGTTAGTCATTTCCAACCACTGACTGTGCTTATATTCCATCTTCAACATTGTCATCAGGCAGAAGAGACTGTTAGACAAGCTGCTTTCTCCATTCGGTTGTGTTTATTAATGCCATATGACAGAAAAAAGTAAGGATACCTTCTAATCTAGCACAATTTCATGCAAAAGAAGGCAAACGCTCTGATAATGCAAAATTCAGGTTGCAGAGAAATACCAGATCAGTTACAGTCCTGAGGTTTTATTATATTTAAAAATGTGCATTCCCTAAGGGTTTGCATCAAGGTTCATCTTCTTCTAGAACATGAGATCAGAGTATAACTAAAAGTAGACCTTCACTTTATATCTAGATACTCTTCAAGACCGAAAACTTGCTCATGATTGAGGGTAATTACACTCTGTCTTTGTGTAAAGTTAATTAGTTTCATTCTATACTTCTAGTTGCTGCCTCCAGAGAATAAAATACCAGCAATTGCTCTAAATGCATAGTAAAAATATAGTTAAACATTACTTATTCGGACTGAGCCACCTAGAATTAGTGCAAAGTCTGATTTTCTCTTCAAAATGAAAGTATCTTCATTGTTTTTGCTGATTATAAAGGCAATCAGTGCTTATTATAAGATATCAAATGCTGGTAAAATCACTCCATGATTCCATTCGTAAAATATAATCAACATTAAACAATATGGTATACATCCTTCCAAATATTTAATTGTTACTTAATAACAAATTATTTCACACTCTACATAGTTTATAACAAGGGTCTGCAAACTACAGCCTGTGGGCCAACGGCCTGTTTTGTAAATGAAAGTTGTATTGGAATAGTGCCATGCTCATTAGTTTATGTCTTATCTATGGCTGCTTGCACACTAACACAGCAGAGACAAGGAGCTGAGACAGAAACCATATAGCTTGTAAAACCTAACAAACATATTTACTGTCTGTTCTTTACAGAAAAAGTATGCCGATCCCTCCTGCATAACATTTATTACCTGCCAATGCTATATCAAGAATATGTTTTATAATAATTTTATCTATCTGCCTCATTCTTTTGAAAAGATACATACTAAAAGTGGTGCTTGGTAGAAATCTCAAGAAACTTGCTTTAGAAAACTAATAAAATGTTTATGGAGCAATTTGACAATGGGTTTTCCCTTGAGTGCCTGGGGATATTTTAATACTAAATATTACTTTAAGTACTTTAAATATTCTCCCAGAAATTCTGGGAGTAGAGAAAGGGATTGCCAGGACACCACATTATACTTTTGCCAAGGAAATGGGTTGCAAAGTTTGAAATTCAGCCTTTCTCAAAGCTCAGAAATTTTGCATTACCTAAATTCAAATGAATCAATTTTCTCTCTCATGTAGCACCATATTAAGGAAAGCAGCCCACGAGACTCCCATCTTGAAAGTGTAAGCACTGCGTCCTCTATTTCTAAGTCCCAAGCTCTTTGCTAAGGTACTTGCTTCTGTTAAAAAGGCTTCTTTTCTCCAACTTCCTAGCCTTACTACTAGGAGGCTAACCTGTAAGAAATCCATTTTGAATGTCCTGGCCAGCAAAGATAATGTTTTACATGCTGGGAAGGCTCAAGAACTAGGTAAATGTTAGCGATGTGATTGAGTAGCTGCTGCAAGAAATTCAAGGTTTCAACTGTGAGAAAGGACCCCCCACCTCCATCCCATTG
This sequence comes from Diceros bicornis minor, assembly GCF_020826845.1. Lineage (NCBI taxonomy): Eukaryota > Metazoa > Chordata > Mammalia > Perissodactyla > Rhinocerotidae > Diceros > Diceros bicornis. Next base: position 72,571,295 of record NC_080740.1, on the reverse strand, counting down.
AGATGCTCTGTCTGCCTTGCTGGGTTTAAAGGGGGAAATGCCTTCTTAGTCTAAAGTAATGTGTTAGGTTTGGTCTTCTCTGTGCTCTGTCCTCCTATTTAACAGGGCAGTGCCTAGCTAAATGACCCCGATGTCACCTTTTCACACCACACCAGAGGTACACAGCTAAATGACACAATTGTCACCTTTTCACACCGTACTGGACAGTTGAGGTGTCACAGATGTGTTAGGCTACCTCTTTCTCATCTCTTGGATCTTAGCTTAAATTTCACCTTTTCCAAGAAGGCTTCCTTGATCATCCAGTTCAACTAGAGGTCTCTCACCACCCTTTATTCTTCATCTCGGCACCTGCTGGTTTTAATTACAGCATTTATCACATTGTGCAATAATTTTATTTCCTCATTTAAGTGTTTACTCACCTACCCCATCAGGCTGTGAACTCCATGACAGCAGGAACCAAGCCTGTCTGCTTCATTCTAGCATCCCCCAGGATTTACACCACCTGGCACATAATAGGTGATTAATAAATATTTGCTACAGTAAGGCATGAGTAAAGACTAGAATGTGGAATTTCTCTGTATGGTCATTATGTTCATGGACTCTGGAGACAGAATGCCCACATTTGAATACTGGCACCTCTGTCTATAACATATGAGACTTTGGTCAAAAGTAACTTAACATCTCTGTGCTTTCCTTTCCTCATTAGTAAAAGGAAAAATAATAATAGATCCAAATCCATAGGATTCTTTGAAGTTCAAATTAATTAAGTCATAAGGCACAAAAAATATCCACCAAAAATATCTATCTATTGTTGCTATTTCTATTACACTATTATTTTCCAATTTATAAACATGGGTAGAAAAAAATAGCTATTATATTACATTGTTTGCATTCATATAGAACTACAGTTTTAAGAAGCACTTTTATACATATAGACTAATTTTGTACTTAAGAAATTCTTGTAAGTTTAGTCAACTGAAGGTCACGCTGATTATTCTGAGTGGAAATGAGGAAACTGAAGACTTGGCCCCAGTGTGTCATCTCACCCAGGTAGGACGTGGCTACGTTGGGTGCTACCCTGACCCCCGTCCAGTCCCACTTTTCAACATTCCATTTCCCTAAGTCACTTTCAAAGGGCGAATACAAAACACAAAGTGAAACAATCCATCCAGGTCCACCCCTGAATACATGATTGAAAAATATTAGCCAAATTCCAGACTGCCTTATTGAATTCTCCTCTTTAGGGAACATAAAAATTGATCAGTTCTTGAAAATTCAAAGTAAAGGAAGTAAGGTAATTTTCAGACTTTACTTTCTGGCTGTCAGATCGGAAATAACAAAAACAGCCCTAACTCACAGGTGTATTTTATCAAGTTTTCCTCCTGTTAAGCAAGAGTAGTGAAATAATCTACTTTAAAAAATGATTTTACAAAGGCCTGAGCGTGGACGACAAGTTGTTTGCAAAGTTTGTGTCGTAGGCGTCAATAATTTCTGCAGAGACATCTCTGGGAGGCATCCAAACACCTTTAGGACTGAAGAATAATGGTATTAAATGTCTACTTTGTGCCAAGAACTGTGCTAGGGGCTTTCTACACAATCCCTCTAATCTGACAACAGTCCTGGTACGCAGATATTGTTATCCTCGCTTTATGGACTGAGAAACAAAGATTCAGAGAGGTTAACTGACTTGCCACAGGTCTCAAAGCACACAACAGGCAAAGTCAGGATCTGAGCCCAGCCACGTCTGGCTCCAAAGCACCTTGTTCTTTCCACTGAACAGAGTTATCCCTGCTTAATTTCTCAACATGCCTTGGAGGATAATAATCTGAACCAGGATTTGACAAACTTGAGCCTACTTTCAACTCCCCAGTGCTCCATTTGAGCCCTACTTTCACTTACCCTCGAGGGGCTGCCTGCCTGCTTTTGCAGTTTACAAGGAGGGTGGGGAAGGAAATGACTCATGAGCTCATTTCTGCAAAGCAGATGGAACCTCTTGGATAAAAAGGTTCTGTGCAGGGGCCAAGAAATAAATGGTGCGACCTAAGGATCAGATGGTGCATAAGCTGCAAATTCCATGAAAATCAATCTAGAAAATCACCAACAAGAGTTTATTGAGCTTTTAGTGTGGAACTGTTCAACATTCATCTCAGTATTATAAAGGAAACACAGGTAACAAAGAAAATGCCATCAATAAAAAATATATATATATAAACAGTACCATTTTAAAATAATGTCAAAGACTGTAAAATCATTTGCTAATGTGATGTATTTATGAGTTCCAGTTACAGACTGGCATAGTAAGGTCTAGATCAGTAACAATCTTAAAATCTTTTGTATGTTTTCATTTCATGAAGTTAGACTTGATCTGGTCCTGGGAGAACAAGAGCGTTTGGTAAAGGGAGAGGAAGTAGGTATTGGGATTCTAGAAAGGAGGAGTCGGAAAAATAGTTGGACAGAGGCTGAGAAAAATAAGGCCCCTTATGTGGGCCAAGCAGCTCCTGTAAGGGATACTAGGAAGACAGCAAAGGTAGATGGAAGGACAGGTTGAGGCTCAACTGTGGATGAGCTTGATTGTCCATCAAAGCTTTCAGGATTGGGTTAAAGAGAGCAGGGGGCTGATATAATATCAACCGTTATCATTTACTGAACGTGAACTCTTGTACTAGGCACTGTGATAGGAGCTTGATATTTTTAATTCCTACACCAGGCCTGCACGGTATCTATGACTATTTTGATGTTCAAGTTGAGGCAAGTGAAATTCAGAGAGGTTCGGAAGCTAGACCAAAGTTATCCAGCTAATAAGTAGAAGAAAAGGGATTCGAGCTAAGGTCAACCAACCCAAAGCCCATACTCTTGTAATATCATATTACTTCTTAAACTTTCAAAACTGCATAATAGTAAAACTGATCTAAGTATTTGTGCATGGAGTCTAGAGTACTAGATGGCGGGAACTAGAGGAAGGCATAATATTAGGATTAAAAATGAGGTGACTATCTCTTGTTCCTGTAAAAAGAACCTAACCAGGGGGTTGGAGTGGTGTGGGGAGATAATAGCTAACATGTATCAACTATTTAGTACATGAATAGATAGGACTATCTATTATTTTGTTTTGTCTTCACAATAACTCTTGGAGGTAGAAACTATTATTATTATTCCTATTACAGATAAGGAAACCAAAGCTCAGACAAGTAGTTTGTCAAAGGCCACAAAACTATTAAGAGGCCAGGCATAGAGTCAACACAACTAATCTGTCTGCAGAGTAGAGAGAATGGGGAGGACAGGAGGAAGGGACAGGGACACAGGGAGCGGGGAGGCAGGGAAAACACTGCAGATGAAGTCTCAGTAGGGCCTATTTGTTGGTTGGGAGTGAACAAATAAAAGCAATGGGTGATTCAAAGTCTATGCTATGGGCTGAAGCTTGGGAGACCAGAAGTGCGTTATCTTTAATAAAAATAAGGAAGAAGCCCTCACTTGGCCAGAACAGAGAAAAAAAGTTCATATTTCTTCAAAACAGAGGAATTTGGCCATTGCAGTGTAAAATATCACAAAGACATCAAGAAGGAAAAACATGAACAATGGCTATTGGATTTGGATATTAGGTTATTTGGTGACCCTCAAGAGAATGATTTCAAAAGACAGAGGAAGGAAGAATGGGGTTTGTAATGCATTATGGGGTGAATGAATGGGTGGTGAGACAATGGAGACAGAGAATAAGGTTTTTCTCTGTCTTGCAATGTTGCCAAAGTAAAGGGAGATAGTAAGCAAGGCTTTAGGACACAGAATCCGAGTCAAAGCAAGTTCATTTCTTTCTAAAGGATATAGGAATCAATTATATTTTTAGAGATTTTTTATTATGGTACTGCTTAGTGGTTGTCTTCCTACTGCCAAGAGAATACAAGCTCCATTCACTGGGGAGAAATTATGCAACAGCAGAGACTGGTGATGTAAGCAACAGAGAAGCCATTACCTCTTTTCTATGGATGTGGAAACTGAGATTTAGAAAAGTGCAGGGACTTGCCTAAAATCAGTGTTTCCAAGTAGTGAACTTGACCCTGGAACTCTCAGTTTTCACGCTGTACTTCTTCCCTAGACAGAGAGGTCTTGGCCTTGGAAGGAAGGGCACAGCTTCCTTGGGAATGCAAAAGAAGAGAATGACAAAAGATAGAGAGCCGCTTTGAGGATGTAAAGAGAAGGTGATGACAGAGGAAGAAGGGGAACCAAGAGAAAGCTGGCATAGGACAAAGGGTGACCAGCAAATGAAAACCAACGTGGATTCCTGCACAGGAAGCTGATAAGATAAAAACGAAGCTGCCAAGGTTACTTCTATTATAAGTCCTATAGGTACAAGTTCAGAGAGTGCAGGAGTGGCTACATCATTTTGTTTTTACTGGATGCCTCTTACCCCTTGCAAAACGATTAAATCATCGAGAAACCTTCATACTTAAACATTAAAGGATAAAAGGGTTAAGGAGGCAATGATGAACTTTATTAGGTGGTGGCATGATTTTATAATCTCAAGTTACATATTCAAGGGTAATATAAAGTGAGTGTGTAAATGTTAGCTCACACAACCCCTCTTTCCCTACAGCATCATCCCTGAGGTGGACATTTATATTCCCCAAACCATATATTAAATGCCATCATCCTCTGCTTCAAGGAAAAGATCTTTCTTCTCCACATGTATTATATATGATGCCATAAGGCAGAAAGTTTGTGAAAATGAGCTTTGGGAGTGGAATTCCTCTGAACATTCCACAATGGCATACAGCAGACTTCATCCAATATTTATTAAATAAGCGGAATTAAACATGGATGATATAATAAAACTCATGTGACTGAGAAAAAAATGGACTTGCTCTCCTCTCTCCTTTATTTCCCCCACTCTCTGTGGGGTTTTTTCTTGCAATTCTCCTTTTCCCTTCAATGAAACAAAAGCTGAAGTCAAGGCCTTCCCAATGAAGCCATTATTGGCCTTACCATAGAAAATTTAATTCTCAGTAGAGTAGAATTTCCCTTAGATATTTCTTTTCTTCCATCTCTATTGCCTTTTGCTATTTTTTAATTGCTATTTATTAAGCTCAGGTGTGTCCAGTGTTTTAAGAGGCACTGGGGATATGCTTTAAGATGAAGTGAACAGGATCCCAACCTCATTGAGGCTCACAGACCACCGAGGGAGACACACACGAAGAAGCAGTGACTGTCTGGAAGGAAGGAGAGCTCCCCCAGAGCCGATGCAGAAGGAGCTGTGGGGGCCCAGGTAGCACGGAGGTTAAGAGAAGGGCCTCGACATTATAAGTACAGATCTGTGGATTGAAACAGCCCCAGGTTTAGTAGCTTTAAAAACTTGGGCAGGTAACTTAACCTTAAGTCTTGGCTTTATCCTTTGTAAAAATAGGGATAATGTCCACCTCATCAGGCTGCTGTGAGCACTATGTGAGATAACTCGTACAAAGCGCTCACACAGGGAAAGAATTCAATAAAGTTTGCAAAAAGTCCACCATCTGGGGAGGTCAGGGAAGGCTGTGTGGAGGTGATACTTGAATGGCATCTTGAGGGTTAAATGTAGAAATCATTGGATGAGGGGGATCGGGGAAGATGCTGCAGGAAAGTTCACTCCAGAACAGGCAACTGCGTGCATCAAACTTGGGGGAGAGGAAAACCATGGAGCTGAGAGTAAGTGAGTAAAACTGGATCAGAAGCCCACATAGGGACAGGATCAGGGATGAGGCTGGAAGAGCTGAGAGCCTGGTGTGCCACGAGATGTTGGATGTTTTCCAGTGCTTAATGAGAAGCCATTGAAGGGTGTCTCTGCTAACGGCACAGGAAGTATAACAGGACACCTCAAGGAAGGACATCACCCCTGACAATGCTCTTCCCTGCTGTCTCCAAGGTCTCTGGCTCTCAGATTATTTCTTGCCTTACACAGAACTCCTAACAAGCCAACCATGGTCTGAACACATTACAGTCATTCAATCTTTAATGCCATGGACCAGCTGCTGCTCAAATGATTTCTCTCCCTGAAAGAGGGATTTATGCCCAGAGGTCTTTTTTTTTTCCCCCAGCAAAGACAGGGCCTAATACAGCAGGTGCTGTCTAAACGTAGGAGTGGATAAAGACTCAAAGGGTGAGTTGATCAACTTTATTTAGTAGGGAGTGTTGGTCTTTGACTTGTAAAATCAAACAGTCCAAAAGCATGTGGGAGCACCTGCTGTGCATCAGGCACTGGGCTAGGCTCAGTGGGGGCCACGGGGCTAGAAATCATGGTCCTGCCTCCAGGTCTCTAACTGGGGAGGCAAGACAAAAAGTGGGCAACGTTGAACTACACAGAATTCAAAACCACTTGGACAACAAAATGGAAGTTATTACTCAGTCCCAGTTTCTGAGAACTCACTGTTAAGAGGAAGGTGATTTCTTAGGGAGAGGAAATACCTAGGAACCTTTACGAAGAAGTTGACTTGAAGTGAGCTTTGGAAAGGGGTAAAATTTAGATGACTGAAGGGGAGCCAGGACATTTTCAATCTGTGATTTCTAGACTTGGCAATTTCATTGTTTACTAAAATTCCCAAACAAACCATATAAGGCAGGAGAGAGTTGATATGGATTTGTAAACGTTTTATTTTGCCAAAGTAAGAACACTTTATTAAAAATAGAAAAACCTATCCTCTAATTGCACCATCATTTCAAAAAAGCAGGAATATGCTAACATGTACAATGAAAGGAAAACAAGCCAAGAATGATGTGCACACAGTACTTTTCTATTGCTGTCTAATGAATTACCACAAGTTCCATGGCTTAAATCAACACTCATTTATCATCTCACGGTTTCTGTAGGTCAGAGATCCAGCTACAGAACTCGGTTCGCCGCCCAGGGTCTCACAAGGCTGAAATCAAGGTTTCAGCTGTGCTGCATCCCTTTCTGGAACTCAGATCATTTTCAACCTCAAGTTGTCACGGGCAGAATTCAGCTCTTTGCAACCGTGGGACTGAGGCTCCTGTTCCCTCACAGGCTGAGGACTGAGGGCTACTCTCAGGGCCTAGAAGCTATCCCAGCTCTTTGCCACGTGGTCCCCTCCATATCCCTTTCATGCTCCCAATCTCTGACTTCCTCAGCCTCTGACCTCTATATCTGAATTTAAAGGGCTTGTGTGATTAGGTCAGGCCCATCCAGTTAATCCCCCTTTTGATTAACTCAGAGCCAACTGATTAGAACCTGAATTACATCTGCAAAATCCCTTAGGTCATGTAACATAACATAACATAATCACGGGGGTGATATCTCATATCTACAAGTTTCTTGCTCATCAAAAGGGAGGCAATTACATAAGGCAAGTATATCAGAGGGTGAGGATCTTGGGGACATCTTAGATTTGTCTACCACTGTGTATTTCTTCCCAAGAAAGGAAGTGACAAATTCATATCACATTATAAAGGATATCTTCAAAAATTCTTAAACACAGAAAAATCATTTCAGTTAGTGTGTAAAACCTATTTTTACATAAGTAAAAAAAAAATATATACTCTACCACTGCCTTCTGAGGGAGGGTGCAGATGGAAAAGCTCTTTGAGGTGGAAACTGGGATAATCAAGCCGCTCTGTATGATATGGGGAGTGAGGAGGAGGGGGAAAGAATTCGAGGTTAAAGAGACAAAATGCAGGAGAGAGGAAATTAGAAAAGAGATCCTGGATGCACCAGGGGAGACAGACAGAGGAGGGGAGGAGTCCCCAGTGCGATTTGGAGGGGAGGAGCTGACTTAGGAGGGAAGACACAGCTGATGAAAATGTCAAGGTCTTTGCTAAGGGAGATGCTGCTTGCTCTGGCTCCTCTATAAAATCTTCAGTAGAATTTACTTTCCTCTTTAATGCTCTCTGTTACTGGAGTTTCCCTGACAAATGCAAAGAAGTGCGAAGTTCTGCACCAAAGATGATGTGGGACAAAAAGAGAGAATGCATATGACGACAGCAACACTGCACACACTTACACATAAGTAAGTTGAAGGGAATGGAAGCAACATTCTTAATACTATTTGCACTCAATTTAGAATATTCTGGGAAAATGAGAGATGGCAGGAAATCCTAAGCCCTTTTCTTCTAGGTGCTTTTGCATCTTCTCGCCCAAAGATCTGGAAGAAAAAACCATCCACAGACCAGAAGTTTAAGTGCAAGGACTGTAGATGAACATTAAGGATTAGATCAATCCCTATGAAGCAGTAAGAAATTCATCTGAGAGTGATGCACGTGGGGACCACAATTCTAGATGTGGACACAAAGATATGGGAGCAAGACAGTCCAAGTCTTTTGCAGCTGAGTAAACATCCAACAAAGGGCTTTGCCAACATCCCTTAGTCTGTCATTATGTATTCCTTACCACTAGCTCCAAAGGGAAGTCATTACAACTATTGCAGTGAGTCAGAAACTATGGGGAATTGTGGAGCTTAAATGACCTGCTTGGGGCTGCCGCAATATGGAGCAAAGTTGAGATTAGAACTCCCCAGTGCCTACGCCCCACGCCTTTGCTCAACCTTAACCGAGTTCAAGTTCTCTAAAACCAGAAGCTTTTCCTCTGGGGCATGGCAACAGGATTATGGAAAATTATACCAAGGATGGAGGAACCGTGATTTGGAGGGACACATTAAAGGCCACCTGACCCCAGGCTTGAAAACTCTTGTCTTGATTTCTTAGTCTGAAAGCTGAAATGCAGCACTGTGGCTTTTCTTCACTGGGGCCAGTGGAAAGAAGAATGAATAGGGGAAAGCATGGGGGGAGGGGTGGATTTCCTCAAACAACTAAATATAGAATTGCCATATGATCCAGTAATTCCACGTCTAGGGATGTATGCAAAAGGAGGGAAAGCAGGGACTCAAACAGATATTTGTACACAAATATTTAATATTCATAGCTACATAATGTGCAATATCCAAAAGGTGGAGATGACTCAAGTGTCCATCGATGGATGAATGGAGAGACAAAATGTGGTATATGCACACAAGGGAATATTATTCAGCCTTAAAAAGGAATAAAATTCTGATACATGCTGCAATGTGGATGAACCTTGAGGACGTTATGCCAAGCGAAATAAGCCAGACACAAGAGAGAAAATACTGTATGATTTCATTTATATGAGGTTCCTAGAGTAGTCAAGTTTACAGAGACATAAAGTAGAATGGCGGTTACCAGGGGCGAGTGGGAGGGGGAAATAGGGAGCTATTGTACAGTTATTGTACAGGTCGAGAGTTTCAGTTTGGGATGATGAAGTAGTTGGGGAGATGGATGGTGATGATGGCTGAACAACAATGTGAACTACTTAATGCCACTAAATTGAACACTTGGAAATGGTTAAAATGATAAATTTTATGTTATGTATATTTTATCACAATTTTTTTAAAAGACGGAAAAGACCACAACAACTTATTTCCTATGTGTATCTCCACTGGACTATGGGGCATATGAAGGCAGAGCCACATGTTTTGTTTGTTATCACATCCCGAGTGCCTTGCACATAGTAAGTTCTTGATAAATATTTACGTAAGTGTACCAATCCTGGCTCACTCTTGTAGAGTAACACCACTTGTGGCTTCTTCTGTCACCGTGCCTTGATTTTTGACAATTTAGTCATTGTCTCTTAGCTCTATTTGTAGATTGCCATCTCTAGACTAGGCAGCTCTCTGTAGCTGGGCTAATAACGGCTCTGCCCAGCTTTTCAACTTTTTAGTCCTACCCACCAATAAAAGAACAAGATGAATAGTCCAGCCTACATGATTGAATGAATACAGAATATGTTATCTGGACTAAGAAGAACTTATTACAATAGGGTATGACAAACCATCTTTTATTATTCAAGAATTTTAAAGATATTCAACAGATTCCAGCCCTGCCTAGTCATCAGCATCAACTAGCGAGCTTGTTAAAAACACATATTCTCTGATATGACCCCCTTGATATCTGATTTAGCAGGTCTAGGATGGGCTCTGGGAATCTGAATGTTAGTTTGCTTATTTGCTTAAGCTGCTTTGCAAATAAGTTTAGAAACCTCTGCTCTAATGACTTCATGAGTATGTCTTGCTTCCCCAATGATAAGCTCCATAAGGGAAAAAAATGTCTTCTATATTGTGTATATCACCTATAGTGTCTAGGAGATTAACAAGTGCTAAGTTGAGTGATTGATATCCCTAATATCACACAAAGCAGCACAGAGTGCTGGGTTATCCTACAACTACTCCTACCATTCCAACATCTTAAAACCTAAAGACCCAAATGTAGCTCTTTATTCTAATGCAGCAAAATATATAAGTATATATAAATATATTGCCTTTTGGAGCAATCTGAGCAAGAGTTGATTATTCCTTTAGGTCCACATCTGTTCTTTCAGATACTTGGAATTCAGCAAATAACACATCTCAAATCACAGGAAAGTCTAAGAAGCAAAAAGCTGCACGTTGTCAGTGCCAAGCAATGTATGTTTAAACTAGAACAGCTGCAGATACCAAGCATCACAGTTGCTTTAAACAATAGTAATGTTGATGATTTGAGTTATAAACAGTTCTTTTCCAGGCAATATAGGTTGTGATCAACCCTGTTTTATAACTAGGAGGAGTAGGTTATTGTTTTTTCTTCATACTCCACCCCAAATTTTGGTCTTATTATTTTGGTATGAAGTCTAAATTCCACCAGCAGCTACACATTATTTGTGCTTCAAATAGTTCTCTGCCCAGGCGCCCTTTTAAATGTGGATGCATTAATTTATAATTCATTGACACTTGAGTATCAACTAGGTCAGCATAGCCTAAAGTTAGACAGAACTCTAAGTTTAAGAAGACCTTTAGTTAAACACTTCTGGGAAATGGTGAAAACGCTATCTTCTCTCCAAGAGTCAAAAACATACCTCTGCAGAGATTCTCAAAGTGTGGTCTTTGGACCAGTCACATCAGCATCGCTTGAGAATTTGTTAAAAATGCAAATTTTCAGGCTCACTCCATGCCTACTGACTCAGAAACTCTGGGAGTGGAGTCCAGTGATCTGTGTGTTAATAGTCCTCCAGGTGAGTCTGATGCTCACTAGAATTTGAAAACCACTGTATTACTATATTAATGGTATAAGAAGGCCTGCAGTAATGAAACATGGTTATTTAAAGCAGCATTACTCAAATGCATGAAACATGGAACACCTATCAACTTCCATGGAATCTGTAGTTGCAAGCTACACGGTAGAAATTACTACACCAGATTATGAAAAAGCAAAATATATTCATTGCACAACTGGCCATATGTAATGACACAAGCAAATATTTATTGCATTATACTATGTACCAGACTCCAGGAGTACCGTGGTAGATCTGACAGACATAATCTCTTCCTCGTCAGGATGCACTGTCTAGCAGGTAAGACAGATAAACAACGAACATGTGGAGAATGTTGTGTATGAAGTCCACGCAGCGTAAGAAGATGCGAGGGCACATTAAGAGGGACAATGGACAATTCAACATGACTTGAGTCATTAATTTGCTTTGCAAGCAATTGTCATCCTTTTCTTGTCTTCATTGCCTTGGCCAAGGGGACTAAAGCACCTGTCTCCAGCAGATATAAGACTACTTCACTCAGATCCACTCTCAGGAAGTCCCAAGTACAAGGGCTTTAGAAAGGTCATGGTCATCAATGAGGCTGGAGCTACAGTCTGAATGGTTTTGCTCCCCCCAAATTCATATGTTGAAATTCTAACCCCAAAAGTCATGGTATTAGTAGGTGGGGCCTTTGGGAGGTACTTAGCTCATGAGGGTGGAACCCTTATGAATGGGATTAGTGCTCTATAAAACAGACTCCACAGAGATCTCTTGCCCCTTCTGCCACGAAAGGATGCGGTGAGAGATCGGCAGTCTGCATCCCTGAAGAGGGCTTGCACCAGATACTGACTCTGCCAGCACTATGATACTGGACTTCCCAGTCTCCAGAACTGTGAGAAATAAATTTCTGTGGTTTATAAGCTACCCACTCTGTGGTATGTTGTTATAGCAGCCTGAACAGACTAAGATAGCTGGCTAGTCAAGTTGCGGCACACATGCTCAGAGAGAGATTTTCTCTTAGGTTGTGATTACTCACTGGATATGCTGAACCTCCAATGTCAGCCTCTGGGTTGGCGGGCCTGCTGCCTGGAATGTACTTGAGGCTTGGGGAACTAGTGAAAGAGAATGATATTGCTGCAACAAAGACAACAAAAGCCTGGATTTGCACCTTAAGCAATCCATAGCCAAGTCACACCGCCTATTATAATGAGCTTGTTGAAGGCAGGGAATTTTGTCTGTTGGGTTCACCGATACAGCCCCAGACTCTGGAACAGTGCCTGATGTACAGTAAGCACTCCACAAATATCTGCCTTTTATGGTTCAGCAAACCCTCTGTGTCAATCTTGTTCTGATCTGTATATTAGAAGAGCAGGCTAATTGTTAAAACAGTGTCAAAATACATAAAAGTTCAAACACAACTGAGGAGAGCCATCCAATAGAACTTTCTGCAATAGTGGAAATGTTCTGTATCTGTGTTGTCTGATATGATAGCCACTAGCCTCATGTAGCTATTGAGCACTTGAAATGTGGCTAGTGTGACTGAGGAACTGGAGTTTTAATTTTAGTTAATTTAAATAGCCACACGTGGCTAGTGGCTACCATATTAGCCAATACACCAAAAGAGGTATAAGACTAATAGGTGCTCCACCACCCTCAATATACGGTGTTTAAGCACACCGTGGAAATTTTCTATCCAGCCAGTTGGAAGAGGAAAAGAACATGGAAAAGCATGGTGGGGCAATTTTACGAGCCAGGCATGTGAGTGGTAGACAGTATTTCCGTTTATATTCCATGAGTGAGAACTAGTCATGAGGTCACAACCAGATGCAAGAGAGTCCGGGCAATGTAGCTCCTGGGGGTGCAGCCACTCACCATCAACAACTCCACATTATGGAAAAGGAGGCACATATTCTTTTAGTGACCAGCCAGCAGTCTCTACCATACCTTCATGACTATGAAGAAAAAAGATTACTTTCTAGAATCTTCTATTACCTCCTCCTCTCCCATCAACCCTAGTCATAGAATATTAGAGCTAGATACAAACTAATAGATCACTTCATTCAATTGTCGATCAGACGTTTATGCAGTTCATGCTAGAACATTCCCTGTGACAGGCCTTCCGATTCTCAACAGTTCTTGAAGAAACCTGCAGGGAGGCCTCCTCTCCCCACCACATTCCTCACACCAGCTTTTCTGTTTCTCTTACTTAAGTCAAACTTACCTGCACTTTCTCTTACAGCTGGCTGGAGGATGATATTAATCCGATTAATACTTGCAGGTGAATAAGAACCCACAATCTTATCACTTGATATGTCTCCCAGGTGACAGAGCTGCATGTTAAACTAAGGACTTTAATGCCAAAGCAAAAGAATGACCAATAGGGCAATTTCAGGCAGGGCCTTGGGAGAGATATTTATCTAACCAGTAGAGACAGTTCTCAAATGTCCTGAATGCTTGTGAAACGGGGTTTAAAAAGGTTTGGATGTTGGCCCCAAAGCATAAGGGCACTAGCAATAGATCCCTTTGCCCAGAAACGCATCAACGGTACTCCTGCCCTTGGTTACGAGCTGTCAGGAATCACTGCACCCCGCTTCATTGGCACTCAGCATTTAAAACATCAGTCACATTCCTGGCAATGACTTATGTGCCACTTTAGAGAGGGTTCTGTATTGCTGGTTAACTTATCCTGTGTTTGAGTCTTGTCTCTCTGTAGACTCGCAGCTGCCAGGAGAGGCAGGGACCTCATTCTATGTATGTGAATCTCCCAAGCACTTCGCTCTGTGTCTGGTGAGCCACAGCACACAGTGAACACATACCTGCTCAGTTTGGTCAACAGGGCCCACAAAGCTCTTTTGGACAATCTGAGTTCTGGTCCTGGCTATGTGGCCTTAGGCAAGTCACTTTCTCTCTCAACTTTGAATTTATCTTCTAAAATAGAGTTCAGCAAACTACAGTCTGTGGCCAAATCAAGTTTGCGGCGTGTTTTTGTACAGCTTGTGAGCTAAGGATGGTTTTTACATTTTCAAAGGTTTATAAAAAACAAAACAGAAGAGTATGAAACTGAAACAATGTGTGGTCCTCAAAGTTTAAAATTTTTACTATCTGGTGCTTTATAGTAAAAATTTGTCAGCCCTTGCTCTAAAATGAAGACAATAAACTAGAAAAAAATATTTTTTTTCTTTTAAACTTTTTCCCCTCCCCAGCCTCTAACGGAACCATCTCTCTAAAGGAGAATTTACAGGGAGTCCAGAGAGTAAATCTATAACCCAAGTGCCAGGCCACTCAGGTTGATGCAGAGGTGGGAACCTCATCAATATCCTTTCTTCCAGGGGCTCCTTAGCAAACTCCTCAGGCTCCTGTAGTACAGTGTGAAAGCCTCAGACAAATTAAAGCCCTTTTTTGGCCCTGCCATTCTTTGTTTGGGGGAGGCATTAGAGCCTGGTGGTTAGTGCTTAAGCTTGGGAGTCCGGGTATTTGGGTTGAGTCCTAGCTCTCTCTCTTTTACCTAGAGACATTGGTAAGTTACCTAACCTCTCTAGACTTCAGTTACCTCAAAACAGCGATCACGATAGCAACCTGCCTCCAGGATTGCAGTGCAAGTTCGATGGACTAATGCATGGACAGCACTTAGCAGAGGGCCTGGCAACACAGTAAGATATCAATCAATGCAAGCTATCATTATTATTGGGAGAATACACTCTCTTTTTCTCTCTCTCACACATGCCTGCCTCTTGAAATAGCTTCAACAATACCGTCCAGAGGTCAACAAGTTCCACATCGTAAAGTACGCTACCACGCTCCACAACAGGGAACTCCCAATACATATTAACCAATCAGTACTGTCAGCAGAGGGCCCAGCATTCTGGAGTTGAGAAGCCCAACAAGGGCATGACATACTTTCCCTGAATCTCCCTCCATCATCCTGCTTACCTAAGCCCAATCCCTCCAGGTACCCTCCACACTGCAACAATAAAAACACATACAAACCACATATATAAATAAAATATTTTGCTGCTAATGAGAGGCAACCCCACAGTTTTCTCATCACTCCAGTGACAAGTTTATGTGCTCTACAATTGCAGTCGAAATATTTTTGCTATTTTCATGATTTTCTTGGCTTCCTTCCCAAGGAATTAATCATTTCTACAGCACTGGGGAGAAGCTGAGAAATCGCAGACATGACTGAATGACATGATAGTGTATTCTTTTCGCCCACGCAGAATCTCTCTCTGTGCATGAAATTAAATCATTCCAGGGGAAAATGGCTTGCTGTGGTAGAGAAAGTATGGAAGCATAACTCCTCCAGGGCTCTTGCTTCACGGAAAGGGCTCAGTTGGCCAGCCAGTTTGACTTTAATTCTTTTGAGTTTCCCAAATTCTAGGTGAAGAAATATGAACATGCTAAAGGTCTTGTGGATACACTTAAATTAAACTCATGGTGTCACTGGGTTGGCGGGAAATAGTTGGTCTGGTGGACCAACTAAGGTTATGACTGAGAAGACAGACACCTGGGATCAAGCTTAGAATGAGCAAATTTGACCTAAAAAGACTCTGGAGATCATCTTAGTTAATTCTCCTCACTTTGCAGTGAGGAAGCTATAAACTCTTAGGCTTTGGAGACAAACACATGTATTCGAAACTCTGCCCCTTTTTACCAAATCACCAAACCTCTCTCTGATTCAGTTCCTCTCTCTCTGCAAATGTTAGAGTACCTTCTTCACAGGGTTATTAAGAGGACGAGAGTACAGTTTAGCACAGGGCTTGGTACATGATGAAAGACTGAATATACAAATGGACAATGGCCAGACCATATATAAAAATATAACTGACCCACAACACACAGAAACCTGCCCAGGAAACCAACCCTTTATTTACAACAAATAACTCAGGAAGCCGGCCTGCTACAAGTCAGATTTGCAGGAAGGCAGATTCCTATGGCTAGTGACAATCCAGAAGGCTAAACAATAGCTTCTGTAACAATCAGCCCCAAATGGCCAGCACTTGATTAATAATTGTCAGCTTCCCTAATTCTGTCCCAGATTCCAATTTAGAACAAGCCAGGGAAAGCCAGATAAGCTCCCCTAGCCAATCACAAAGAGGCCCCGCTTCTAGTTAGCCCACCTACAGCTTCCTCACACCAACAGCCTCCAATCAGGGCACACCTGCAGCTTTCCCTGTTTTCCACTGATGGAGTTCAGGGCAGGCCCCCCAAGATGTGCCATGCTGGTATGCAGATTATTTAGAGCTGAAGACAATAAAGGCTCAGAAGACTCTGAAAGAAACTTTGAGTGCCTCCCCCCCAACCCCCCCACCCCCCGCCACCTAACTGCCTAAAAAGATTTAAGATAGAAGGCCTGTCCCCAGGACAGGCCATCAACATAGATAACTCTGGGTATGCATAGACTGGGAGGGTCCTTGCTAAGCCCATTCTCATAAAAGTTCTGTTTACCAAACATTTACATTTGTAAGGAAAATCTCCATTTGTAAAGGTATCTCCCTCTCTGTACTGGGAAGAGTAGAGAATGACCTCATCTCTAGAAACTTGTCAACACGGAAGGCAAGGCCTTAAATCTGCATATCAACCTTACTCTTGTTTACTGTACTTTTCTGGCAATCTCCCATAGCTGACTCCCCCCACCCCAACATCCTCCTCTGTCTTTAGCTGAAGATAATATTTAAGATGAGAACCTCTGCCATTTTGTAGAGTTACCCAGCTTTGCTTGGGTCTTTCCCATGTGTACATGTTATAAAGCTTTGTTTGATTTTCTCCTGCTTTTCAGTCTCATGTCAATTTAATTTGTAGCTCAGCCAGAAAGGACCCAGAGTGGGTTGAGGATAGTCTTCCTCCCCTACACCACTATAAAGCTTTCCCACTCCTCTGCCTGCCTTTGAGTATCTGCCAAAACATAAGCGGTGGCAGCTGACTTCCTTGCTATAGCAAGCTCTGAATAAATAGCCTTTGCTCATTCTCATTTAATTGGTCTCCCTTTACCACCACAATGCACACACCTACCCTGCACATCACCTGCACAATCACACACATGTTGTCATACAATGAATAAAGAACAGACACACCTTTTGAAAGCCAGTGTTGTGATTTTTCAATCCACTGATACAGACAATGAACAAAGGAAGTATTCACCACAGTATGATGACTCAACCTTGTTCTATCCAACAAGAATTCTAAAAAGACTGTAAGTTTGTACAGTGTTTGCTCTTCAAAGAGCTTACCCAACTGTTCCTTCATTTGCTCACCAACTTCATGAATGGAGCAGAGGCAGAGCTGGCTTCTCCATTAAGCACAATAGGCACAAAGCCAAGAGCCCACAATACTTTCAAGGGCCCACAAAAGTGGCTTCATTTCTTTAAAAATCAGAAGAAAAAAATGAGCTTTTAGCTTGAATAAGATAATTTATACAAAATATTAGTATACTGGCTTTTATACCTACACAGTTTTGAAATATAATTTTAATACATTTTTGTGGAGAAAGGGGCCCACAAAAGCAAATATGCATAGGGTCTTCAAAAGTCATAGTGCAGCCCTCATCAGAGGACATATCTGCCCTTTTTGAGGATGAGTAAAGTAAGGGTTGCTATCACTTATCTACTTCAGCCCTTGGGCCCACCCGTAATACCTCTTCTACATTCTAGCAATGCTCACATTGGTCTTCCAGCTACTTTCCGGTGCACTGATCCTTTCAATTCATCCCTTCTGCAGCTATTGGAGCTATTATGTTCAAAATACAGAAGAGATCATTACTCAACTTGTAAAGAGTCATTTAAAACTTTGTTGGCACCCCACTACTGCTATTAGGATCATAACCTGGTTTTAATTTATAATCCTGTTTCACCCACTACTGCCACCCCCCAGAAGTTCATCCTTGACCCAGGCATGGCACACCACACCTCCTCCACCCACTGAGCCAGTGCATTCTGCTCAGGTCCTGCTTCACGTGCCACACACTCAATGAATTCCTCCCAAGTGGCCAAGATGAGATGTCCCCTCATCTTACTCCCAAAGCATCATTACATCAGAATTGATTGTAATTAGTTAGAATTATGTCTATTTTCCACAGCTTAGAATATGGCCTGTTGGAGGGCAGGAATCGCATCTTATCCATCTCTTTTCTGAGAGCCAAGAACTGACATTTATTAAGTGACATGCCCAGAATGCAAAACTCACCAGCAGCAAAGTTGGTATTAGAAGCTAAGTCACCAGGATCCTCGTTTTGCCTCCTTTTAGTTTATCACACAACATCTTAACAATAACCAGCCAGGCCCGGGAGGCAGATGATGCTCTGGATGTCAAGCACTGAAGTAAAACAGTGCTGTGCTAGTGAATATTTAACAACAGGCTCTCCAGGAACAAAACAAAAACAACCCTCCCAATTTATAGCATTTCTGTGGTGTAAATACTCCCACCATGGCCACTTTCAAGCTATCAACTATCAACATGACTTCACTGAACACAGAGTTGGGAAGAGATGCACAGGGGCACACCATTATGTAGTATTTACACCATACAGATGCCACAGTCTAAATAACCTTATGTGCATAAATAATCGTAAAATGTAGTAAAAATAATTGAGAAATGATGATTTGTATTTATTACCTTTATTTTAATTAATTTAACTGCACATTTATAAATAATTTTAATAATGAGTGTGTTTAGTAACTCAATTGGCAAAATTCCCGAAAATTTAACAATTGGCTCTCGTGAGCCAGTACGAGCTGTCTCCCCTGCACCACAGACAGCATGAAGCTTGTTTGGATATAGCCTATAGGAAGGCTGTGAAAATAAACACCCATAACATTTGAGGGTTTAGACCAATAATATAGGAAAGGCACTGCTTAGACTATATTTCATTTATTCAGGCAGGTCTTCCCTGTCCCTGTCCTGTGCTTCCCTATGACAGGCTTCCTTTTTCTTGTATGTGTTCAGTGCCCGTCTCACCAAACCATAAGCTCTATGAGGTGGAAGACCCTGTCTATGCCTCACAGCTATATTTCTGGTGTCAGGACCTCCATAAACAAACGTTTGGAGGTGGATGCATAGGTTGAGTAAATACTTGAGTGTCTTCTGGCCACTCTATCACTTTTATACTGACATGATAAAGGTAAGACAGCAAGTGACACAGGGTTTGAAACAGGAGCCATAAAAGTCCAAGTCTTTAGTCAGTGTGAACTAACGTTGGTTGCACGTGAGAAATCCTTGAGAATACACTCAGGGTACGTGGGCTAAAAAGACCAACGTTGCAAATAGGGGTCAGTTGCCACACTTTTTCGAAGTTTATATAAAGTACTAGATATTAACTATAAATTAAAGGACAGTATAGCAAATAGTAACTAAAGAAAACTACAGGAATATCACATAAAACACTACTTTATTCTCGCCCACAATTTAAGAAAGAGGTGTCAGGAAAGAAGAACATACAAGGCTTGGATTATTTTTTTGCCCTGCGCAATTTCAAAAAAAATGATAATAGCAGTAAGCATATAAATAGTACTATTATGTGCCAGCCGCTACTATTTCATTTACTCACATGGACTGTTATTATCACGAAGAAACTGAGGCATGATGAAATTAAATAACTTGCCCAAGGTCACACAGTTAAAAAGTAATGGTAGTCTGGCTCTGGATTCTCTGCTCTTAATCATTGTGTTATACTACAGCTGACAAAACAAACAACGTCCAGAATGTCCAGAATGTCCTTGGAGCTTTATCCTTCTGGAGTTAGTCCCAGTTGTCATAAGCAATAGTTTTAATCTTCTTAGGCGATCTCTGGGGTAGGCATCCAGTGTCTGGATGAGATGAGGAACAACCCTAGTTTGGGGACATATGAATGTCTCTCCTAACCAGTGGAACAAGGATCAGGAATTCCTGCCAGCTGCCCACCTTTGGGCAAGCACTTCAGGGCATCATTTCAAATGGAGATATGTCCTGCAGAAGGAAGAATGTGCTAAACCTCTATTTACCCTCCCAGGTTAGGTAGTCAACAGGAGGCCCATGGGAATAAGACACAAGGGAAGCTTATCTTTGAAGGGGCTTGGGAAAAGGAAGCTTGAGAATTTCATGCCTCTTCAAATATTTGAGTGTTTCTGTGCATGCATATGTGGGAGGGTGGTAGGAGGGAATGTACAAGTATTGTGACAGGCTCACTCTAGATAAGGATCTTACCTTCTAGATAAGAATCCTATCTTTCTTCTTCTCCCATGCCCATTACAAAGTCAAATTAACATTTCAGGTATGTACACATGATGAAATTTTAGTAGACTGTACAAATAACATTGATTTTTACAAGGCTAGCGCTGGAAACTTCTTGTTTCAACATTTTGTATTTTAAATTAATATCTGTATTAGGTTATCACTGCCAGACACATTTAGGGAGATAGTTAAAATACAAATGGATCTTCATCATTCCTTTTCAGTTGATAAAAGCTATAGATGAATAAAATCATGGAAGGTTAACAAGAGTGGGAATGTGGAAAATTTAGAAGTTAAAGTTATTTTGTTAAGAAAAACCAGAGCTTTTCTGAAGAAGTTGGAGGAACTGGTCTAATTAACTGATCCAAGTTCCTAGCTGTATTTTAATGTAGCCCACGTGTGGATTCTGGCACAATAGGGTTTTCAGGCTGCCAAATCCAAAATCAATTTGTAGGAGGAGCAATCAGTCATTAATTGATTTCTGATTCCATTCAGTTTTAAATTAAAGGACACCTCCAGGCCCTTGCAAATAACATAATGATCAGTGATTGGGTACATCTGATAGCAATTTGATTGCTGTCCATATCAGACTACTGGGTTTGCCAGAAGCTGCTATTTGCTTGGCACCTGGTGGTTGAATGAATCTACCTTCTGTATTTAATCCATAGATTGTCTTTCTGTTGATGAACCAGGGTCTATGGCGCAAACAAAAGTGTTCAAGAAAACTACCATCAGGAGGCTTTTTAAAAAAGCAAACAGTTCTTGTACTCACATCTTGAATTTCTCAATAGCCACCTCGCCTTTCTACCACATAATTGTTTCTGACGGTAATTCAGAATCACAGGATGGTGGTACTGTCAACAAAAAATGGAGTCACTCCAAAATTTAAATATGACTTCTTTGCAGACTCAGAATGTGAAATCCAATTTACATAGCTCTTCCGGCTAGACAATCCATCAATATCCACCAATCCTGAAAAGATGACTTAGCACAACTTCATAACTATTGAGTCTCACTTAGAATCTCTCTCCCTTTTTCTTCTCACTCTCTCTCTCCCTTTCTAAGAACAGTTAGAATGGAAAAGGCAGAGTACAAGAAGTGTAGTTAAAAGATTCTTTGCTTTCAGAGATATCAAAACTGATGAGGTCAGTTTTAGACTGTTATATGAACGTGGGCAATGGGAAACTAATGCTCTCCCCTATCTTCTATATTTTGCTTCATGCCAAAGACAATGCTCACTTCTCCTTCAGCATGTACATTCTCCTAAAATAGGAAATTTTTCTTGGGATCATTTTGTGGCATTTTTTTCTTATTGAAAATGTATTTTCTTTCCAACAACTCAGAAAGTTATTTAGAGCCATACTCTATGCCAAACAATAATTCTGCTTTTATAAAGCAATGTCATGTCTCAACATCTATTCTTCACCTGCTAAGACAGAGTTAGCAAAGAATATTTTACTTTCAGCTGGGCCCTGTTAGTCCTTCAACTCAGCTTATAGGTACAATACATCACTCCTGGAGGCCCTCTGGTATTATATAACCTCCCATGCATAACTTGAATTAGCAAGGAAATGACATATTTATATAGCAATTAAAGATATGTTTAGCATTCCCTGAGGTGCCACCCCTCCCAATTATTTAAGCTAAAAGCACATTAATCATCCGGCAGGGTGTAGTACAACAGAGACAGCAGTTGTTTCTGTCTCCAGTGTTTAATATTGTACCCGGAAACGGAATCTGAATTTCCACAACCTTGACATGTCACCACACATTGATTATATTTACACTTAACACAGCATGCTCTTTTTTAAACATCACCATTTGGAGCTGTCACACAAACGCATGAGGGTCACGCGATTTCGTGTTACCTACCTCACAATAAGATCATTTACTACTGAACGTGAAAAAGAGGAGAAAAGGGAAGGCAAGCTCACTCCCAAAGTCTTCTTCAGTTGCAAGTCTACACTAGACACTTCTCCAATGCTGTAAGATCCCAGAATCTTAGACATTCGGATTGTTCATTCCTGACTGATCATAAATGGCATTATTTTATTTATTTATTTATTTATTTATTTATTTATTTATTTATTTATTTATTGTGAGGAAGATCAGTCCTGAGCTAACATCCATGCCAATCCTCCTCTTTTTGATGAGGAAGACTGGCCCAGAGCTAACATCTGTGCCCATTTTCTTCCGCTTTATATGGCATGCCGCCACATCATGGCCTGACAAGCGGTGCGTCGGTGCGCGCCCTGGATCTGAACCCCGGCCGCCAGCAGCAGAGTGCGCGCACTTAACCGCTATGCCATGGGGCCCGCCCCAGTATTTTTTTAAAAGCATACTTTTAACTGCTGTATTCTTCCCCATACAGAACAAAAACAAGAAACAACAATGGATAAATATACCTTAACTTGGTTGACCAATATGAAATACTTTTTGGGAATGCTAAAAATTTTTGAAGTACTAAGATGAGCCTGAGACGGTTTTGGCTGATCCCAAAGTAATGACAACCAAACACAGAGCAACCAGCACTCCATTACAGGAGCATACCATCCCTCCAGTATCTGGACTACTTACCAGTTACAGATAGTGAAGGGGCCCTGAGAGGCTGATCATCAGCAAAATACTAACATCTGTATGGGGCTTTGTGTTTCAGAACACATTTCCACATACTTCATTTCATTTAGGCATATAATAAGATTATAAAAGGTTATTATGACCCCTCATTTACAGTTGATAACTTAATTTCCTGAATTTTATCTGACTTTTTAAACAATGTACATTTAAAAAGTTGCAGTCAAACTCGGATATTTATACTAAAGTCCATCCAATGTGATAATGTGGATGATAATTATAGCAACTGGTCATATGTATTGTATTTAACTATGTTCTATGTAACATCTGTACTAAACTTTTTAATACATAACTCATTTACTCCTCACTCCTCCATTTTATGGATGGGAAAGACTCAAGAGGCTGGGGGAATTGCCCTGAGTCACACAGTCAGAAACCAGAAGGTAACCCATGAGAATCTGGCTGCAGAGCCCACCCTCTTTACCATCCACACTACGTGGTCCCCCAGATCATACTATTGCCCCAACAATTGGAGTTAGCACGGGGCCTTTAGTGCTTCAAGAATATTCATGAATGTATAAATTAAGGAGAGTCAAATAACTGTAGTATGACTAATACAGATTTGAATGCTTTGTGACCAGTTTTATACCTAATGGAGTCTAAGAAATATGTTAGTCATCATTACCTGCTAGGTCTTCTGGATTTAAGGATTTGGAGTTCACACTCTGACTCTAATTAGCTGTATGCTATTGGGCAAATCACCTACTCTCCCTAAATCTCCACTTTTCTTCATTCATACAATGGAGGCAGTAATGGAAAAGACCTGTAGGGTAGTTTGGGCAACTGCATGAGATCAGACATGGAAACCACTTAGCACAGTGCCTGGCAAGTGTGAAGGGCTCAGCAAACAGGAATGTCTATGATTTTTAAAATTTAACAATGCATCTAAATCCATCACTTTGAGCATATAAAGCTCTGGTTCTTTGCTCAAGGTGTTCCCTCAACCTGGAAGACCCAGTTCACTTCTATTCTCACCTTACAATCTTTGGTCAAAGTCCTTTTCTTCTTTGTAGGCCAAGATAAGCTCTTACCTTCTCCCGAGAGAGTGCCCAGATGGCCCAAGGTGAACCCCTTCTCTCGCTCTGATATTCCCACACACATTTCTGAACCACTCTTCCAGGACTTGGCCCAAATATATGGTGAAGAGGAAACACAAACAATGATTGTTCAATTTAAAGTAACTTTTCCCCCCATTGGTTTCAATTTTGACTTCAAAATGTAGGATCCTTGTGAGGAACTGTTACTCTATAGTCACTCCTTCCCCCACCCCACTTCTCTGTTCCGTTCCCTTTATTCTCCCCTATTCCTAGGCTCTAGATCACCCATACTTGAGACTGTCTTGGGTCTTAAGCAGAAATGATGTGCAGGCAATCCCTGCTTCAAAGCCTCCCACTGACCAACAAGTTACTATGGAGTCCCGTTGCCTATTGCCTAGAGAGAAGTCAAGACTTTAAATTCAGGGGATGGCCCAATCCCCTCATTTTACAGGTAGAGAAAAAGGAGCTAGAAAGGAGAGGTGACTTGCCAAGGGTCACAGGACTGGTAACTAGCCCAGTCGGAATTAGAACACAGGTCTTTGAATTCCTGGGTTATTGCTCTTTGCACTGCAGGTCACTATCTGAGAGCAGATCCCTGATTACCCAGACTTTTGAGTGGCTCCTGGCACTTTTAATAGCCTACATTTCTGGCTGGATTCCTGAGCCCTCCCACCATGCACCAGAGGGCACTCTGACCGCCCAGAGTTATAGTGTGCTTTCTCTCCCTACCTACTATCTCCCCTGCCTGGATCCACACCCTGACTCCTCCTCCTGCCTCATCTGACAACTCCAGCCCCACCTCTGGGTCACTGCTTTTCAACACCTAAAAGCCTGTCTACTCCAGCCTGACTTGTTGTTCATGCCAGGTCCCTTCCCTAGTCACTCAAGGCCCGAAGAGACAATCAAAGTTTGCAGTAAACATAGCACAATTTGTCTTTATAGTCTTATATTAGAAAACATTACCCTAGAATCTAGAATGCTTAGACTCTCTTAGAATCTACTCCAAAGCACATCTGATGCCACTGATCATAACACTGGAGGGAAAAAAACTTGGACATTTTGTTAAGATGTGAATTTTTTTTAAATGTCATTTATTAAGGTATCCTTTTTAGTGTTCTTTTCTATAGACAAAACTCTGAAGATTTTATTATCTCTTGGCTTTTGACTTTATCTATTTGTGCATTTATTCAATTATTAAACATATGTTTACTATTCTATCTCCACTGCCCGGAACAGTGTTTGGCACACAAGAGAAGTTCAATAAACAAGATAGATAAGGTTCTTATTCTCGTGGAATTCCTATCCTAGTGCAAAGGGCCAAGTCACCAAGCAATTACAGTGTGAGAAAGGCTTTGCTGGGAAACATCTATGATGATACAGAAGCAGACAGGAGAGACATTTCACTTAGATTTAAAGGGTCAAGGAAGGCTTCCTGGAAGAAGGGACTTCTATGTTAAGAGCTAGTAGAATAGGAGCTAAGGAAGTAAAGAAAGAGTCAAGCAGACCAGTGCTCCCAGAACAGACCATATACTCAAAGGTTTAGGGGTAAGGAAAAACACGGTCCCTTTGGGTACTGGAAGTTTCCATTTCCTTTGGTCCCTCTTCTTTGGCTCTTTCTGAGATCTACTGCAGGTGCACATATTTAATTTATGTGAACTCAACAGCATATACTTGACCCAAATAACACAACCTCAGCCACTAAATATGTACACACAGACAGGCATATAAATGTAAACACACACACGCTATAAACAGTATGCACTCTAGAATGAGCAGGAGACAGGAGATGTGATACTCAGGCAATCTCAGTCCCCACATCTTTCTGACACACTGAGTCTTCTGCCACATTTGCACAATTCTGGCATTTAATGATACATTTTTTTTTTCATATGATTACTTTCAAATACAAGCCAATTACTACATCTGGCATCTGGTGCTCAATCCAAGAAACCCCGACCTGTTCCGATACTGGAGGAATAAACCGGGTGTTTCAGACTTCTGGAGAGGTGACAAGTAAGTTTCTAATGTGAAGGGGTAGTCAAAGGGCCATTTTGAGCACATCTGTGTTTTGCCTTATGGGCCCTAGATCAACTTCACTTTAGACTCCAGCAAACATTCCCTTTTAAACACAAGAGAATCAAGGTTGCTCCGAGGAACAGCGACTTATCCAAGCCCCACAGCAGGCCAGAGGCAGAATGGTCCAAGGAATCCTGTCTTTCCAGTAAACAGCCCTCTCTCCAAGCCTCACATTTCTCATGTTAATAAATTCCAACGCCAAGCACAGACTGTCTCTGCTCAGGTTGCATGACAGAATCATAGTTAACCTTGCATTCTCCACGTCTTCTTTTTACCACAATATCAGTCTTTTGATCCAGGTGGCATTCATGAATGTTTAGCTGCTCTATAACAACCCCTAATAAACATGTCTGGTGGGCTTGTTACCATCAGGAACGAGTTTGTTGCTAAGAATGCAATTAATTACAGCTATTTACCATGAATGGAGTACCTTAGATTTAGCTACTGGAATGCCTTTATCAACTAGCTAAAGTCTAATCGATGTTTTTCCTCATAAAATTGTACTATAATCCTTGAAAAAGTCCATAAAATTTCTTATGTAAATCACCAGTTCTAGCAAACTCAAATTAGATGAGAGAAATCTGCTTTGTTTTGAAGGATGTAAATTATGTTAAAAATTTAATATGTTAACACCTTAAGGGGCAGTTGGGGCGAGTCTTCTATGAATAGAGTCTATCGATCCCAACTGACTCTGTTCGCGGAAGACTCACCCTAAACTGTTCAGAGAAAATTGAGAACAAGGGAGTGCTACAGAGGGATAAGTTTGGGAGGGTCGGGGTGGAGGGGGGCCAGATGGGGACATGTGTGTGCACCTTGATAGCTGTTTCGCGCCGTAGCAATTCGCGCCATAAAATGTAACTGTCTGAATGTTTTGAATTAACCAATCATGTAAAACCGCGCCAACCTTTTCCCGCTTTATGCTCCCAAATCCTATAAAAGAACTTGCCCACTAAGGCTCGGGGTCGACCCCTCTGTCTCCTGCGAGGGACACGAGTCGACCCGGAGCTCCGTTCAATAAACCTCTTGCGTTTGCATCAAGTTCGGTCTTCTGTGTCTGTGGGCCCGCGTCATCCCGAGACCTGGTGAGTTGGGATTTCCCTCCCCTTCCCCTTGGGAATCCAACATTTGGGGGCTCGTCCGGGATCCACGCGGTAACCCCAGACTCCGAAGACCTCTTGGAGGTAGGCCTGAGTGACTGAGTGTGTGAGTGTGTGCGGCGCCGCAAAGTATTGTTTTATTGTTTTGGTTTCAGTATCGGGCAGCCGCCGCTTCGGGCCGTGAGGACCGAACGGCTGCAGTGGCAGACGTGCTAGGGACTGCAGGCTGCAACCCTGGGGGACGCCCCAAGGGATAAGGGGAGTCAGGAAAGCCTGACCAACCCCCCTTCCAGGTGGGAAAAGGAGCGATACCTTTTCCCGGGGAGGACTCGGAAACCCCTCCCGTCTGAAGCCGCCTTCGGCTGGCTTGTAGAGACGCCTTCCGGGCAGGGTTGTCTGTGTTTTAGTGTGTCTTTAGTGTTTATTGTTCTGTTTTTGTTCGTTACGTGGACCTCATTTGACGGGATGGGACAGACTATGACGACCCCCCTCTCTTTGACCTTAGACCACTGGACTGAAGTGAGAGCGAGAGCGCACGAATTGGCGGTAGAAATAAAAAAAGGGCGTTGGCAGACTTTTTGCACCTCTGAGTGGCCCTCCCTCAATGTGGGTTGGCCCCCTGAGGGGACGTTTAATCTAACTATTATCCTCGCGGTGAGGGCTATTGTTTTCCAGGAGAGACCGGGGTCCCATCCTGACCAACGAACATATATTACAGTGTGGCAGGATCTGGTGCAGAACCCACTCCCGTGGGTTAAGCCATGGGTAAAAGCAGAAAAACTAAGCCCCCGAGTCCTGGCGCTGCAGGATGCGGAGACACGGCAAAAATCGAAATCAACTCGAACAGCGGAGTCGGAGACCCCTTCGGCCCCCCCCCCGGGGTCTACCCTGAGATTGACCCTCCTCCCGAATGGCCCCCTTTCTCGCCTCCCCTTTACCCCTCCCCCGCTCCAGGATCGCAATCAGGACGGAGGGCGACTGGCTCGGGTCCCTCCGCTGGAACCCGAAGCCGCCGCAGAGCCACTCCGGACGGGCCTGATACCACGGTGGCGCTCCCGCTAAGAGAGTATGGAGCTCCTGCGGGGCCCAACCAGCTGTCACCCCTCCAGTACTGGCCTTTCTCTTCCTCAGACCTGTATAACTGGAAAAATAACCATTCCCCCTTTTCAGAAAACCCCGCCGGATTAACCGCCCTGATAGAGTCCCTAATGTTTTCCCATCAGCCCACTTGGGATGACTGTCAACAGCTCTTACAGGCACTCTTCACCACGGAGGAGAGAGAAAGAATCACACAGGAAGCAAGAAAGAATATCCGAGGCACCAACGGGCAGCCGGCAACGATAGCTGAGGCGGAAGAAGGGTTTCCGCACAACCGACCCAACTGGGACTATAACACGGCTGAAGGTAGGGAGGCGCTGTCCGTTTATCGCCGGGCTCTAGTGGCGGGTCTCCGGGGAGCCGCAAGGCGGCCCACCAATTTGGCTAAGGTAAGAGAGATTCAGCAAGGACCCACCGAACCCCCCTCCGTTTTTCTAGAACGATTGATGGAGGCTTACCGCAGGTACACGCCCTTTGATCCGTCCTCGGAAGGGCAAAAGGCCTCTGTCATTATGGCCTTTATTGGACAGTCTGCCCCAGATATAAAAAGGAGATTACAAAGGCTAGAGGGGCTGCAGGACTACGACTTGCGGGACGTGGTAAAGGAGGCTGAAAAGGTGTATCATAAAAGAGAGAGTGAGGAGGAAAAGTGAGAGAGAGAGAGAAGGGAGGCTGAAGAGAGGGAAGATAAGAGAGATAGGAGACAAGAGAAGAAACTGACCAAAATACTGGCCGCAGTGATAAAGGCGACAGGGCCAGATCATAGGCAGTCAGGGAACCTGGGCAACGCCCCACGACCAGGCTCACGCAGACGGCAACCCTTGGACAAGGACCAATGTGCCTATTGTAAGGAGAGAGGACACTGGGCAAGGGAGTGCCCCAAGAAAAGGGCCACACCCAAGGTGTTGTCTTTAGGAGAGGACGAAGAATAGCGGGGACGGGGCTCGGGCCCCCTCCCCGAGCCTAGGGTAACCCTAACCGTCGAGGGGACCCCTATGAGTTTTCTGATTGACACTGGAGCTGAATACTCAGTACTGAAGCAGCCTTTGGGGAAATTAAAAACAAAGAAGTCCTTGGTTGTCGGAGCCACTGGGCAGAAACAATACTCATGGACCACTTCCCAGACAGTGGACCTGGGGAAAAGAAGGGTGTCCCATTCCTTCCTAGTAATTCCTGAATGCCCAACCCCGTTGCTAGGTCGAGACCTTTTAACCAAACTAAAAGCCCAAATAGATTTTGCTCAACCTCGGCCTACAGTATCCTGGTCCGCACCTACCACCATGATATTGGCCCTGGAGCTAGAGGAAGAATATCGGCTCCATCAGCAGCCTAAGCCTAGAGCTCGGCTCAATACCGATAAGTGGCTGATCGAATTTCCAACGGCATGGGCTGAAACCGGGGGACTAGGGACGGCTACGAGAATTCCCCCAGTCGTGATAGATCTTAAGGCCGGAGCCCTCCCGATAAGGGTGCGTCAATACCCAGTAAGCAAAGAGGCCAGAGAAGGAATCCGCCCCCATATCCAGAGGCTACTCCAACAAGGGATCCTAGTTCCTTGCCAATCCCCTTGGAACACCCCCCTCTTGCCTGTAAAGAAGCCTGGGACTAATGATTATAGGCCGGTCCAGGATTTGAGAGAGATAAATAAGAGAGTGCAGGATTTACACCCTACCGTGCCAAACCCATACAACTTGCTCAGCTCCCTCCCACCATCACGAAAATGGTACACTGTCTTGGACCTGAAAGATGCATTCTTCTGCCTGCGGCTTCACCCGAAAAGCCAATTGCTTTTTGCTTTCGAGTGGCGCGACCCTGAGGTGGGAATTGTTGGGCAATTGACTTGGACAAGACTGCCCCAGGGGTTTAAGAACTCCCCTATCCTGTTTGATGAAGCCCTCCACAGGGACTTGGCTGATTTTAGGATTAAAAACCCTCAAGTGACTCTTTTACAGTACGTGGATGACCTTCTATTAGCAGCAGAAACTCCGGAAGATTGTGAAGAAGGGACCAAGCGCCTCCTGGCTGAGCTGGGTGAGTTGGGGTACCGGGCGTCAAAAAGGAAGGCACAGTTGTGTCAGAAAAAAGTAGTCTACTTAGGCTACACATTAAAGGGCGGCCAAAGGTGGCTAACTGACGCACGGAAAAAGACTGTGACTCAGATTCCGGCCCCAACCTCCGCTCGCCAGGTAAGGGAGTTCCTGGGGACAGCAGGCTTCTGCCGATTATGGATCCCTGGGTTTGCTACCCTGGCTGCCCCGCTGTACCCGTTAACTAAGGAGAATGGGAACTTTGTCTGGACTCTAGAGCACCAGAGGGCTTTCGAGACTCTAAAGCGGGCACTATTAGAGGCACCCGCGTTAGCCCTACCTGATTTGACTAAACCCTTCACCTTGTATGTAGATGAAAGAAAGGGAATAGCCAGGGGAGTCCTGACTCAAGCCCTTGGGCCCTGGAAGCGCCCAGTCGCATACCTATCAAAGAAATTGGATCCGGTAGCCAGAGGGTGGCCCTCCTGCTTGAGGGCAATTGCCGCCACTGCCCAGCTGGTAAAGGATGCAGACAAGTTGACCCTGGGCCAACAGATAACCATAGTAGCCCCCCATGCTTTAGCGAGCATTATCAGACAACCGCCAGACCGATGGATGACTAACGCCCGGATGACTCACTACCAAAGCCTGCTCCTAACTGAAAGAATTACCTTCGCCCCACCGGCTATCCTAAACCCAGCCACGCTGCTGCCCGAAGCCGACGACAGAGTGCCGGTTCACCAATGCGGCGACATCTTAGCATCAGAAACGGGGACCCGACCCGATCTGCCAGATGAGCCATGGGCTGGAGCCCCTAATTGGTACACCGACGGCAGCAGCTTCATGGCAGAAGGTAAGAGGATGGCTGGGGCGGCTGTGGTAGACGGGAAAAAGACTCTGTGGGCAAGCCGCTTGCCGGAAGGGACTTCTGCACAAAAGGCTGAGCTTATCGCCCTGACACAGGCGTTAAGGTTAGCTGAAAATAAGACTGTGAATATATACACGGACAGCAGGTATGCCTTTGCTACTGCCCATGTTCATGGGGCTATTTATAAACAAAGAGGGCTGCTTACTTCAGCCGGAAAAGATATCAAAAATAAAGAGGAGATTTTGGGCCTCCTAGAGGCTATACACTTGCCCAAAAAGGTGGCAATCATCCATTGCCCGGGACATCAGAAAGGCACCGACCCCATAGCTCGAGGGAACCGCTTGGCGGATCTAGAAGCCAAGCGGGCGGCACTAGGACCCATGGTTCTGACCCTCCAGGGAACTAAAACCAACAAAACCGCCTCTAGGGAGGAATTGACTAAAGAAGAAAAGGTCCTTTCTGTTGTAGAAGGGCGAGAATACCTATCACATTTACATCGGCTAACCCACTTGAGCCCTCAGAAACTAATTGAAATTATCCAGGCCTCCCCGTACCAGGTACCAGATTTGAAGAAAACGGCTGAAGAAGTTTATAAAAATTGTAGAGCCTGCGCTCTCACAAACGCTGCAGTTTCCAAATGCAGCACGGGACACAGACTCCGGGGAAATAGGCCAGGAGCCTTTTGGGAGATAGACTTTACTGAAATCAGACCGGCCCGGTATGGAAATAAATATCTTCTAGTATTTGTAGATACCTTCTCGGGATGGGTAGAGGCTTTCCCCACCCGAAAAGAGACTGCCTCTGTAGTAGCCAAGAAGATATTGGAAGAAATCCTCCCGAGATTCGGGATCCCAAAGGTAATTGGATCTGACAACGGTCCTGCATTCGTTGCCCAGGTAAGTCAGGGACTGGCCAGTCAACTGGGGATCAATTGGAAATTACATTGTGCTTATAGACCCCAGAGCTCAGGCCAGGTAGAAAGGATGAATAGAACAATTAAAGAGACCCTAACTAAATTGTCCATAGAGACCGGCGATAGTGACTGGACAGCCCTCCTGCCCTTTGCCCTGTTCCGCGTCCGGAACACCCCACAGGGACCCTTAAAACTTACACCCTTTGAAATCCTCTATGGAACCCCTCCCCCTTTGGCACAAATAGGGATACATGACCCTGACATTATACCTTCTATACCTTTGTCAGCCCGCTTGAAAGCACTCGAGGCCGTCAGGCGCGACATCTGGAACCAGCTAAAAGAGGCCTACCAGCCTGGTGATCTGCTCATCCCGCACCAATTCCAGGTTGGGGACTCTGTCCTTGTGAGACGACATCGGACGGGGTCATTAGAGCCACGTTGGAAGGGGCCCTACGTGGTGCTCCTCACTACGCCCACAGCAGTTAAAGTGGACGGTATAACTTCTTGGGTTCACGCCACACACGTGAAGAAGGCACCCCAGAATGCAGCAGATCTCTGGAAGGTGGAAAAGACTGATAACCCTCTTAAGCTGCGTTTGCGTCATGGGAACGGCAAGCAGGTTGTCCAATCCTAATCCCCACGCTCCTCAACTGCTCACGTGGCAAGTCGTCTCCCAGGTAGGAGATATAACCTGGTCAATCCAAAAAACTGCTTCCCCTTGGACATGGTGGCCGGACTTACACCCTGACCTTTGTAAACTGGCTATAGGAACCCCCGACTGGGATTTCATGGGTCGACGAGGGGGGGGCAAAACAAGCCGGAGGATGCCACTCCCCCCATCGCAAGGGTAAACTAAAGGCATACCCCTATTTTTGCGTGCTTGTGCAGTTAGTGCCTAGAATTTACTATCATACTGCCAATAGTTTCGAAGATGAGTTTGATCAGAAATCTATACTAAGGAAAAGAGAACCAGTATCCCTCACCCTAGCTGTGCTCCTGGGACTGGGAGTTGCCGCGGGCGTAGGAACCGGCACTGCAGCCTTAGTTGCAGGGGAGAGAGGATTAACTGCCCTGAGCAATGCTATAGATGAAGACCTCAGGACTTTAGAGCAGTCTATCTCTAAGCTAGAAGAGTCCCTCACCTCCCTGTCTGAAGTAGTGCTCCAGAATAGAAGGGGATTAGATCTGTTGTTTTTAAGGGAGGGAGGGCTTTGTGCAGCTCTTAAAGAAGACTGCTGTTTCTATGCAGATCACACAGGGGTAGTCTGAGACTCAATGCAAAAATTAAAGAAAAGATTAGACATGAGGCAGCAAAGCAGGGAGGCGCAACAAAGCTGGTTTGAATCCTGGTTCGCTAAGTCCCCCTGGGTGACGTCCTTACTATCCTCCCTAGCAGGGCCTTTGTTAATTCTTTTTCTACTTTTGGTTTTTGGACCGTGTGTTTTCAATAGAATTACTGCTTTCATAAGAAAAAGAGTCAATGCAGTGCATGCTATGATGCTCCAACGCCATTGCCAAGCTCTCCCACGCCATGAGCCACTTAGTAGACACCGAAAACTAAGTTCTAAGATTAGAACTAGGGACAAAAGAAGAAGTGGGGAATGAAGGATGTAAATTATGTTAAAAATTTAATATGTTAACACCTTAAGGGGCAGTTGGGGCGAGTCTTCTATGAATAGAGTCTATCGATCCCAACTGACTCTGTTCGCGGAAGACTCACCCTAAACTGTTCAGAGAAAATTGAGAACAAGGGAGTGCTACAGAGGGATAAGTTTGGGAGGGTCGGGGTGGAGGGGGGCCAGATGGGGACATGTGTGTGCACCTTGATAGCTGTTTCGCGCCGTAGCAATTCGCGCCATAAAATGTAACTGTCTGAATGTTTTGAATTAACCAATCATGTAAAACCGCGCCAACCTTTTCCCGCTTTATGCTCCCAAATCCTATAAAAGAACTTGCCCCCTAAGGCTCGGGGTCGACCCCTCTGTCTCCTGCGAGGGACACGAGTCGACCCGGAGCTCCGTTCAATAAACCTCTTGCGTTTGCATCAAGTTCGGTCTTCTGTGTCTGTGGGCCCGCGTCATCCCGAGACCTGGTGAGTTGGGATTTCCCTCCCCTTCCCCTTGGGAATCCAACAGTTTACATGTTTTAGTGAACAGAATTTGGAAAGCTGACAAACTAAACACAAGTGTCAATATATCCTCAACTGGATTTAGAAAATGTTATACTCCTACTAATATTATTACAAGTCAAACTGAGTGTTCCTAATTTTTATTACGTTTTGTTTTAAACCCCCCTCGCCATCATAGCTCTTGAACACCACAATTTTTAGCTTTAGGTTGTGCATAACAACCTATTGACATCTGACTGAAAATGAGGTAGAAACACTTAGGAAAATTTAGCCTTGATTTGCAAGTGAATCAAGACACAAAAATGACCTTTCCCATTACTCCATTAAACCTAATCCTCAGCATTTTCTTGGTTCTTATGTTTGTATGTGTCTAGATAGGCTTTTCCTTTTGTTCCTGACATACAGCTCATGTTGAATGAGCTCCTGCAAGTGTTGGAAGCTTGCAAAGCAACTTTCCATCTTTGTGCGGGCTCCTTTTGGCAGAGGAAAGTTGAGGACAGAGAAGGGCATAGAAAGGTGCCAGACAAACATCTAAGAAGCACT
This sequence comes from Diceros bicornis minor, assembly GCF_020826845.1. Classification (NCBI taxonomy): domain Eukaryota; kingdom Metazoa; phylum Chordata; class Mammalia; order Perissodactyla; family Rhinocerotidae; genus Diceros; species Diceros bicornis. Next base: position 72,536,617 of record NC_080740.1, on the reverse strand, counting down.
GATTAAATACCTGGAGAGTGACCAGTGAGCACTGTGTGGCCTAAGAACATGGGTTCTGGAATCAGACACACCTGGGTTTGGGTCCTGTGTCCATTATTATTACTTAGGTAAGGTAACACTCCTGATCCTGTGGTTTAACAGCTGTTAAGTAAGGATAAAAACCACGTGTACTTTAACAAATTGTGAGAGCTAATATAGTGTTTACGATAAAAAAAAACACACACTGAGCGCTTACTATGTGCTAAGTGTTTAATAGATCATAACGCTCAGTCCTTCTAACAACCCTAGGAGGAATACACCATGATTATTCCATTTTATGGATGAGAAAACTGAGGCATAGATGGTTTAAGAAACTTAGCCAAGTTCGAAGAGGCTGAAATGGTGGAGCTGAGACCCACTCCTGAGCAGACCGCCTCTGGAGCCACAGTCATAACTATTAAGTGCACTTTCTTACTATTAAGTACCAAACTCTTCACAGATCCGTTTCAGCTCTAAAATGCCAGGATTCCATGACTTCTATAACAAAGTGTGCCTTTTAACAGACACTGGCAACTTAACTTGCTGTGGCATATAGCAGTACAAAATGTTAAAAATACTTTTGATGATGAACAGATATATGCATGTTTATAGGAAGCCATATACCTGTCTGAGCAGAGCACTGCATTCACATTGGAACCTAATGCTCATGGTGAATTAAAAATTTCTGCCATGCCCCTGTGCCCAGCCTCTGAAACCACTACCTCCAGGGTAGAGATGGATATTTGCATTCTGTGTGAAAGCTGAAGACCGATTTGATTTTCCTTGCCCAAAGAGTGAAAAATGATACTCCAACTTGATTAGGATTTGCAGTGGAAACCCATTCTCTGTATCAGGAGCCTTAAGTTTCCTTTTATCCATGTGGGGTGTGTGTGGGTGTGTGTGGGTGTGTGTCTATTTTCCAGAACCACTTACATCATGATGAGGAGTGCTCAAGCCAGCTCTGTTTCGCAGCAGCATCATTTTCTCACTTCCTAACCATCATGACTTTTATTTAGCGACCCTCAGAACCGCTAGAAAGTTGCAGGCAATCCACAAGCCTGACTACCTTGGCCCCCACCCTGGCTTCTTTTGAAACCTCCAGCTCAATTCTTCCTGAGATTTTTGTGGGAGATTTCTCAACTGCCGGTATTTTTAGCTGATGTCATGAGAGAGGAAGGGGAGACACTATTTAGAGAATTTTATTATTCACTCTCAATTTATTCTGCTACCTAAGCTACTAAAACGGTATCTCCAAGTCCAGCAATATTACAGCTCACACAACGACCCTGGAAAAGCACACTGCTTCTCCCCAGCTTATGAGAGAAAAGACACACCACCACAGCCCTTGTCTTTGCTTTGCCCTCACGTGCTTCCTCAAAATGTAAGATTGGAACAAAAACCACAAGCTGTCTATACACAATTCCAGGCTCTGTACTACATACCTTCTTTATATTAATTACTTTGCTTCACACAAAAATGTTGTGAGATCAGTACTATCGTCATCTTACAGATGAGGAAATTAAAGTTCACAGAAATTTAGAGATATATTTAATGCTGCAGGGCTAGGAAGTGGCTGAAATGGTATTTAACACACATCAATCTTAACCTCTAAGCCATATTCTGTATGTCTGCTTCTCAGGTGTCACCACTACTAAACACAGATTAAAAAATAAACCTTCTAGCCTCATAAATCACAATGCTTCATAGGAGTTATTTGGTAAGATTTTCTTTGAAGGAATGAATGAATGAGTGCCTGAAAAGCAGACTCCTGCAGCTTTTGTAAATTCAGCCTGGTCAACCCCTTCTGCTGTAAGCTGGAAGAAGATTGTGCTTACATTTTTTTAAATAGGAAAATAAATACAAAACACAAATTACGTACTGATCAGCTAGGGTTCTCTAAGATCTGGTTAAGGAGGACAGCATTTTTGATGTCTGGTTTGACTTTGGTGAAGTCTACGCAGTACATTGACTTCTCTATTACTGTAGCAATTCTCTTTAAGACCCAGAGGGAACACAGATGAGCCCACAGGACCCTGGAAAGATCTAAAGCAGATGTTTGCCATGGTGATTTCCACTGAGAACAGAACACTAAAGGGTAGGGTTCCATACCCAACCACCAACAGCTTTAGGGAACACACAAGGCCACAAAATTTGGCACTGGAATGGCTCTAGACCTGGGTGAGCCCAAACTTTGGAACACAGAAAAATAATCTTAAACGACAGATACATTAAGCCTAAAACAAACACTTATAGTGGACCATTTGTCATTTGCACTAAGGTTTTCTTTTCCTTTTTCTTTTTATCTAAGATACCATTCTCAGCTATTCTGAAGGAGCCTTTAAAGTAAAGAGACTGGTTCATCCTGGATTGTCCTTTCTTCCTCACAGCATCCAATCCAGCACCAAGTTCTGTCAACTCGACCTAACAAAAAAAAATCTCCCTCCCTACTTTGCCATTACCCTGGTCCACATCACTATCATCTCACACCTGGATTATTGTAGCAGCCTCCTACCTCATCTCTGTTTCTCCTCTACCCTTCTGCAGTGCAGTCTCATCACAGCAGCCACAGCCATGCTGGTAAATGAAAAATCCAGTCATTGCGCTTCTGCTTAATACATGGATTCCTTTGTCACTCAGAATAAAAGCTCACACCTTGTTCTGATTTACAGACATTCCATGATTTGGCCCCTGCTAACTCTCTGATCTTGTCCCTACTATTCTATCTGTCATTACACTGCTTCAGCTACACAGAAGGACACTCCTTTCTGTTTCTTGAACATGCTATCCACACTCCACCTCAGGGCCTTTGCACATGCTGATCCCTCGGACGGAATGCTCTTTGCCCAGACATCTGCATGCATAACTCCTCCACTTCTCGCAGATCTTCACTCAAAGTCACCTAAATAAGGCTTTTCCTGGGCTATCTAAACTTTTAACTCCATTCCTCCAAAGCCATTTTCTAACCTCCATCTATGACTTATTTTTCCTCTTCAGCAATTATCAATATCTAAATACTATGTGTTTCTTTTTACCTTGCTTAATGTCAGATAACACATTAGAATGCAAGCTTTATTTAGGGCAGATTTTTTTTTTTCTTTTGTTTCTTTTGCATCTTCAGAACTTAGAATAGGGCCTGGCACATGATAGGTACCCTTAATAAGTAATTGTTAAAAGAATAACTGAATAAAATAATTAATGTATAGGTTTGGGGGAAGATAAGTAAGCAGACGGAATGGAAGTAGATGCAAATACCTGGCATGTAGTAGACAGTGACTTAACGGACTAAAAATATAGATAAATCATAAAATGGTAGTATCTACGATAGTGGTATTACGAGTGATTTTATTTTATTCTTTAGGATTATCTATATTTTATCATATTTATATATGATTAAATAATTTAAATTATATTTTTCATTTGTATAGAAATTTAGTTTATAAAATTTTTCCACATACCACTTCTTGTTTTGTCCTCTGGGTGGTACCCTGAATAGAATTATTTTCCCTTTTTACATGTGAAGAACTGAGGCCAAGAGAAAACAGACTGATTATCCACGAGTTCACAGCCAGCAAGTGACAAACATGGAAAAATAAAAAGGGATCAATTCTTCTGTTTATGTCAAGTGATGGGAAAATGACAAGAAAAGTCTTTTTTGAAAAAAAAAGTAGGCTTATATCAGAATTTCTATACACTAAGAGCTTGTTGATAGTAATTAGGTTAAAGGGATCCAGAAAAGGCTGGATTTATATAATGCTGGACATAAAAAAAAATACTACTTTAAATTGTAGTAAAATACACAAAACATAAAATTTACCGTCTTAACATTTTTAAGAGTACGGTTCAGTAAGTACATTCACACTGTTGTGCAACCATCACCACCATCCATCTCCAGAATTCTCTCTGCCTTGCAAAACTGAAACTCTATACCCATTAAACCCTAATTCCCATTCCCCTCCTCCCCCAGCCACCACCATTCTACTTCCCTTCTCTATGAATTTGACTATGCTGGGTATCTCATATACATGGAATCATACAGATTCTTCTTTATGATTGGATTATTTCATTTAGGACAATGTCTTCAAGGCTCATTCATGTTACAGCATGTGTCAGAATTTCCTTCTTTTTCTTTTTTAATTTTTTTTTATTGTGGTAACATTAGTTTATAACATTATATAGATTTCAGGTATACATCATTATGTTTCGATTTCTGTATAAATTACATCATGTTCACCACCAAAAGACTAATTACAATCCATCACCATACACTTGTGCCTAATCATCCCTTTCAACCTCCTCCCTCCTCCTTAAGGTTGAGTCATATTCCGTTGTATGTATATATAACATTTTGTTTATCTTTTTTATCTGTGGATGGACACTTGGGTTGTGTCCAACTTTTGGCTCTTGTGAATAATGCTGCTATGAAGACTGGTGTACAAATATCTGTCCAAGTCCCTGCTTTCACTTCTTTTGAGTGTATACTTAGAAGTGGAATTGCTGGATCATATGGTAATTAAAAATTAATTTTTATAACACAGGATGGGGGTACCTAAAAGATAATAGTGGTAGAGAGCAGGTGCTTAAGCCTACACTTTACTTGGCTTGAACGCAAGAACATACCAGTACACACCATTCCCATCCCAAAGTGCATTGCTGGCTTGATTTTCACTGAGAATACCCACTGGTGTATTCCATTATCTCCCGAATGCCTTCCATGCACTAGGCTCTGGGAATTCAGCAATGTCGCAGACGGAAATAAACTTTGTTTTCATGGAGCTTACCATCATTTAGAGAAGACAGATATTGCACAAATCATAACAAATCATTACTTCATGACTGTGATATATGCTCTAATGAGAAAACAGAGTGTGCTGTGAGAATACTGAACAGGCTAGGGTCAGGGCAGAAGAGACTTCCACAAGCATTAGGGTAAGTTTATAATATAAATGGGAGTTCGGCACCCATTAAAATATCAAATTTATTTTGCAGTGTAAACAACCAATGTTGAGCATCATTAGATTACTCCCTCCAAATTTCAAAACCATACTCTCAAGATTCAGAATCACGTTGGTAATATTCAGATGCTCAGATGAATTAATTAGACTAACTAATAAGCTTAAAGTTTAATTCAATAGTAAGTATTAAGTTCATTATCCCTACGCACTAATTTATTTTTTAAAGTAGTGGTTTGGGATTTTACATGTAATTCTCTTCCTTTGTAATGTTTTATTTTCTATTTCAGTGGTTTAAAGATAAGTATATATTTTTATAAAGATATATATATATATCTTTATAATATATATAATATATATATATATAATATTATATTATATATATATTATATATATATAATATATAATATATATATATAATATTATATTATATATAATTATATATATATTATATATTATATATATTATATATATATTATAAAGATATATATATATATATCTTTATAAAGATATATATATATATAAAGATATGTGTATATCTTATGGGAAATTGGAGAGATGAGCTCTATCTTTTTATCTTTTTGTCATTATTTTTCAGTGATGATCAGGTTTGGTTCTCATCTGTTACCTGGCCAATATGTGACCAAAGTGAAACCTGGAGAATTAAAGGCCACAAATTTCCTACTTTCACCATCATCTGTTGACAAATGGAAATTATTTAAACTTTTTTTTTTTAAATAAATTTCAATTTTTATTTAACTATTTCAACAGAGAGCACCTTGGGGCACTTTTGATGATAATTCCTCAGTAAATTAGAGAATATAGCAAGTTCAATAAACCCCTTCTCCTAAAAGTATTAATTACTCCTAAAAAGTATAATTCAGGTTAAGATACAAAAAACTACAAAAATAGTTGATTAGGAGCCCCAAAAAGCAAATCTGACAGAAACCATTTTATTCTACTCCAATCACTTAAGTCGGGACTCAGTTACCCCATTTGTATAATGAGGGCATTCCTGCACACTGAGCTCAACAGAATCCTTGCAAGAATCGAATAACATAGGATTAACACAAAATGACAAAAATCAGACCTGCAAATTATATATGCACGAATACAGATTTCTAGTGACAGCTGGTTGCTCACCAAAGATTTATGCTCACCTTTCATATTTTGGAGTGGCTACTGAGAAGCAGCTACCTGGCCAGGAACAGCACTCTCCAGCCCCCCTCCACCAGTCGTGTTCCTGTGGCTGAATTTTTGTCAACAGAATAAGTGTGTAAATGATATGGGCCAGTCCCATACAAATTTTGCTCACAATTCTTTGTACTCTCTTGCTCCTCTTTTGCTGGCTACATGTTGACACCCAAGGTGATTTGGGGAGCCATTGCAATAAAAATAGCAAAACCCCCGTTAGCCTGGGTTCTTGAGTCACTTCAAGAAAAGGAGCCCTCACCACACCCCACTCCTATATTCCAGATCAGTGAGGAACAAACTTATTTTTTTCTTTTCTTTCTTTTTTTTTTTTTTTTGCTGAGGAAGATTAGCCCTGAGCTAACATCTGTTGTCAATCCTCCTCTTTTTGCTGAGGAAGATTGGCCCTGGGCTCACATACGTGCCCATCTTCCTCTACTTTCTTTGTGGGACACTGCCACAGCATGGCTTGATAAGCAGTGCATAGGTCCACGCCAGGGACCTGAACCTACAAAACCTGGGCCGCTGAAGCGGAGCCTGCAAACTTAACCACTACACCACCCGGCCGGGCCCATAAACTATTTTTTTTTTTTAATTTTATTTATTTATTTATTTTTTCCCCCAAAGCACCAGCAGATAATTGTATGTCATAGTTGCATATCCTTCTAGTTGCTGTATGTGGGACTCGGCCTCAGCATGGTGGGAGAAGCGGCGCGTTGGTGCGTGCCCGGGATCCAAACCCGGGTCGCCAGCAGCAGAGCATGCGCACTTAACCACTAAGCCACGGGACCGGCCCCATAAACTATTTTTTAAGCCACCGATGTGGGGTTTATCTGTTACAGATTCTAGATTTTGTCTCATGCAGTAAGGCACTGCTGTGAAGTCACGTATCTAATATCTATTACTGCATATATAGGAGAAATCCATATTTTAAACCTAGATCTTTTTTATTATAAAATATTGTATTATAAAATATTTTATTTTATTATTATAAAATATTGTTATCATATTCAGTGTTTCAAAAGAAGATTAACTTTAAGTGAAATCAATATTGTGAAAATATAGAACAGCATTTTTCAAATTCAACTATGTTGATAGCTGAGGACACCAGATAGACGGTCTATGGTCACAAAGTTAAAAAAAATTCTGGGTTAAACAAATAATGAGGTCTCCTCATAGTATAAATATGTAAGTGCTCAGAGCCTTTGATAAGCCAACACATGCTGCAAATCTCCAAGGGGGTGAAGGGAATGGGGGTGGAGTGAGTATTGTTTAAGATTTTCCCCAACTTTGATCTCAAAATCTTTATTTTCCATAGCATTTCCTGGAACAAGCATTTTACGGAGCACACTTTGGGGAATGCTGACACAGCATGCCTTTAGTCTTGAGATTAGTATCATAGAAGAGTGAGCATCCTGCTCTCTCTCAGTTTCTGAGTGACTTGATAAGGAGCCAGACTAGGGGACCACAGGGAACATTACTAATGCTTTAAGAAGTGCCTAAAAAATTTGAAGGATATTACTGGGGCAATGGATGAAGTCTGAATATGGACGATAGATTAGGTAATAGGATTGTAGCAATTTTAAGTATCCTGATGTTTTATTATGTTACTGTGCTTATGTAAGAGACTATCCTTTTTCTTAGGAAATGTACATTGAAATATTTAAGAGCAAAGGGGCATGATATCTCCAACTTACTCTCAAATTATTTTTTTTAAATGCATATATGGAGGTGGAGAGAAACAGAGGGAGAGGAAAAGGAAGAGAGAGAGAGCAAGAAGGAAAGGGAGGGAAGAGAGGGGAAGGGAGAGAAGAAAGATAAGCAAATGAGGTAAAATGTAAATTATTGGTGAATTTTGGTTAAACACTTTTAGAAGTTCCTCCCTACTCTTGCAATTTTTCTGTAAGTTTGGTATTTTACACACACATTACCGAAAAAGAATGTGAAGAATGTGTCCTGTAGTGAGTGAGTTCAATATTCATTTTGGTTGTCTTTCATTTCAAACACGTCACACCTATTTACTTAAAACCGCCCTTCACAGACCTGAATGGCACCAGCAAGAGATTCTATGAGTTTTGACTTAAAATGGCTCTTGATTGCTGGCTGGAGTCGTAGCATGCTGTCATTGTTTGGTGGACAAAAAGAGCGTTGCTTTGTGTTATTTATTCATATAAGAGGCTTCTGCTTTAAGAAACAATTCAGACTTTTTTTTTTTGCACTTTTTTTAAGCCAAAATCAGAAACAGTCTCTCGTTTTCTTTTTTTTTCATCAATGAATAGGCCAAGTGGGGAAAATAAAGGTCATATCCAATTTGCTAGGTTTCTGTTGCTCTTGGAGGAGAATGACTGAAACTCAACAGCTGCTGATCAAGAAAACCATTAATATTTTGCCCCCAAGTCAAGCTGACTGGCAGTAATTACTCCACCGATTACTTCGGTATTGTGCTGTAGTTGGCCATTTGTTATTTTCTCTGCAGCTTTGAAAATCCCCGAATGCCAGTTACTGTTATCAAGCCAGCCATGGGTGGGCTTGTTCCAAAGACAATTTCCGTGATGCAGTTTCCGGGAAAGGAAGCCCCTTAGAGTCAAAATATATTTTAGGCTAGAGAGTGAAGCGAATAATCTGAACACTGAGGATACTGATATGCACTTCTGCATTTTGAAAACTTTCTTCCCTCCTCAGGTCTTTGTTTCCTCTTTCTCTTTTGTATCATTACTCACTCTCCATACGGTATCATTTTCATCATAGTTACTGCCTATCTCAAATAAACATAAAATGTCTGTTGACACCACACCCTCGTCCCCCTCTAGCTTCTATTCAATTTCTTTAGTCCCCTTCTCAGCAAAATAACTTGAAGGAGGTTTCTGCTTCCTCCTCAGTGTAATACAGTCTGATTGGTCTTTCCATCCCCACCTCTCTGTGCTGAGCACTGAGTGATGCGCTGTTCTGGACAGCCACACACATAACACAAACCCTAACGAAAATATCCATGAAAGGAAGACAATGCTTGGCATGAGTTAGCAATAGCCCCCCTTTCTGTGCCTCATTTTACTGTTTAAATGGCTTTCAGGTATCTGAAGCTAGGAGGTAGTATTCTAATTACAACTGCTGTCCATTCATTTTCTTTCGGTGCTGAAATTCTGCGAATCTTAAACATTATTATTATAGCCAGTCATGGCAATTTTAGAAATTTAAGGAAATTTTGCTCATTGTGGCATTCTCTAAAATTAGGCCTAATTTCTTCCAGATAATAAATGCTTTCACAGAGATGGAAAAAATTCTGGTGAATTTCCAAAGTAAAATGTGTAATAGGCTCTTGTTAAATTAATTCTTAAATGGAGTGATTTTTCCAAATATAGGCTAGCCTTGGGCGGTCGTAATGCATTACTTACTTTTAAGTGATTAAAGGTAACTCTTACCAAATCAATAGAAGAAGAAATACTAAAGAGGGAACATTAAAACTAAAATTAGCATTGACTGAAGATAGATATAAAAATAATATGAGATCAGGTTTTTCTTTAAAAGTCCAGCAAAATTATTGGAGGTTAAAGAAAAAGAAATGAGAAATTGGAAATGTAATTGGATTGGCAAGTGTCGTCCCTTACTGATATCTTTTAGAAGAAATTATACTCTTCTCCTGTAAATTATCTAAAAGACATGAAGGCTAACATCAACTTAAATGAAATCCACTCTAATGTCTGGACAGCTAAATTATGATCCGCTGTTAACTGTGCATTTAAACACCAAATACCTCTAATGATCAAGAATCGCTATTCCATCCCTTTGGGATGGTACAAAAGAAGATGCAAATCACTACATTTCTCTACACTTTATAAAATGTTATCTCCATTAGGGTATCTCAGGCTGAAAACACAAGGGCAAAGGAGGGCTACATGATTGAAATCTAGAAAGACCTCAAGGGAATAGAATAGGGAAATGCAAAACTCCATTCAAAGCTCTTTAAGCTTGAAAAAGATACATTTAGAATGAATAAAATAAAGTTTAACACCCAATGGGTAGTAAACTGAAGGTATTCAGTACTCTGGCAAAATATCGAGCAGTGTTTTAAAAGCTTCAAAATATTTAATTCATAGGAAGCAAAGTTAAGTCCCGTAATTTCCAGGTAACTAGCTAAACAGTCATGTTCCCCCAAAGCATGGATTTTTCTGGGTAAATTGTTATTCCTGCCTTCAAGGAAATCATATATTGGTTGATGTCTGTACATCATTGGCAAGAAATATATACAAAATAGGCTACAAGTAGATATTAACTGTGATGATCTACACTACTATAATTTCTGAGCAGCCCAAAGCAAGGAGGTGGTGAAATCTAAAAGCAATCGAAGACAACATCTTGGAGAAGGTAAATCAAATGAGCTCTGATAATGGCATCTTCATGCACTGAAGGGAGTTGAGAGATTATAGGTGAGAATAATAGTAAAAGCTACCCATTATGGATAACTATAGACCATCTCCTCTTATTACATCACACATCAGTTAAAAGGTGTGCCAAAGTAAATTATGCAATTCAAATAATAGGTTAACACGCATACAGATACTACAAAACATAAATCCCATTATGCCATACCTTTTGGACAGACTTCAATGATACATTTCCTACATTTCACCATGTTCTTTAATTTTTCTTTTCTCCATTATAACTTCACAGTTTAACTTCAAAGAGGGCATGGCAGGGAACACAAGTTCATCACTGTCAACATACCCAAAGATGCCCAACTGTGCCTCAAGTGTCTTCAGACTTCTGCTGTTCATTATTAATACTAACTGTTCTATTTTCTAATTATTAAGAGAATTAAGGAAAAGGCGGGATATTTTTACAATGATGGCACAAACACTGATGAGAACATGGAACTGGCAATCACCATACAATTGCTTGAAATATTAGTCAGTTGCTACGTGAAAGGTGAAATTCAACATACAAAAGGCAGGTTAGCATCTTCAACGTCAACATGTCCTATATCTTTCATTATATACAAGCCAAAGACACACTGAAAGCCACAGGCCCATAGGCCTGGAGATCGAAGGAGCACATTCAGGGGATAGCGAACTCATCACCCTAAGAGGAATGGGGGGACGTTCCTTGGACAACGTGAAAAGCCAAGTGGACACCCGGAGGGGCAGCTTGATTAAGGGAGCTTTCCAAGTTAGGCTGAGGAATTTCACCTTTATAGTTGGCAATTGGGAACTGATGACTACCCCGAGGAGGGGAGTGCCACATAAAAGCATTCAAGAAGGATTAGTTGGGCAAGGCAGGACCTTCAGGAGCCAGGAGGAATTAGATGAGTTAAAGAGGGCCTAAATTATACTGGTTGCAGTGAAAATGGAGGAGGAAGGCAAGACGGACAGGAGAAACATTTAAAAGGAGAGAAATATTGCCAGTGCTATGAGGGACAAAATGCTGACTCAGCGTCAGCATTGCAAACCTTGGGTTCTTGAGGCATTTGTTAGAGACCAGGAGACAAATCATATTTTGATTCTGGGCACAGCTCCCTACTTTAAAAAAACAATTCCAACACCAGGGATGTCACACACCTGACACTGGGGTCTCTCTCTTCTTCTCTCCTGCCTGCAGCTCTCATCCTGGTTATATATGACCTCCAAGAAGAAACTTAACTCGTGCCATCCATGTCCCAGACTTACAGCTTTTCTCCTTGTTTTTCACTCCTTGCAAGCATCACGAAAGGAATTAACAGTGTTCCCTACATCAATCCTAAAACTATTTGTCTTAGTATAAAATAACCTTAGAGATTATTAAAGATTTCTCAATTTACAATATTAAAACTATTTCCTAAAAATAAACATCTTTCAGAGTAAAAAAAAAAAAAAAATCTGGTTTTGCGTGATGCAAACACCAGAGGACCACCTACTTAAAATAATCTCCAGGCATGGCAATATAGGCATTGTTCTCTACGTTTAGCAGAAAGGTAAGAAAATGAGTTGAACATATTTGTAGTTGCAGGTTTCCTAAATGAGGGAAAAACACGCCCAAGGACCAGAAACCTAAGCTGGTAACTACATGTCATAAAAAAAAAAAAAATAATTGTTTTTTTCCTCCAGTACATGAATCATCTACTTTCTAGTTTGCAAGTGAAAAAAAAATACAATAGATCCTCTATTGGCCTCCCACAGAATCTGAGGAATTAGAGTCCAATTATTTTTAGATGCTTTGACAACACTAATATTCCACTTTCTCATCACTCTTGTTCTGTTGGTTCACAAAATATCCCCTCTCCCCCCATTTTTTGGTTTCTATTAATGTCATGAATTGATATGTTTTTAAAAACTCCCCCCAAAAAGCATCATGCGTCCACCTGCACTCCATCTTGGAATGTGTATGTTTCAGCCTTGTAGATTTCATACTGACAATCTCATGCAGGTGACAAAAGGTTCTCATGTCAACATTTACTGGAAACTTATTTCCAAACCTCATAACATCATAATAAATGAATAAAATGCATAAATCATTCATCAGGCACTGGTGTGCAGAGAATAGTTATATGCCCTTCATGAAAGACTGCGCAAACTCTGAAATCGCTCTTACACAGGCAGGTTACCTCACCTCTCCAAGCCTCAATTTCCCTATCTGTTACCTTGTGTTAATAGTGTTGACTTTCTAGGCCTCTTGTGAGGTTGAAATAAGGTAAGGCACATGAAGCTCTTAACTTATAAGCTCAAACATATATGTTTGGCATGTAAAGAATTCTCCACCTTCTTCATTAGCAATGCATCCCTCTGTTAGAGAGCTGGAGTTCTCAATTCCGTAGTCCTCACCCCTTCCCGCGCTCCTTTTTCAACAGCAGCATTGCCAACAAGGGCTCTCCCGCCATAGAGCTGTGCCTCCTGAGACCTGTGTCTAACAAATAATTATTCTCCCAAGGTCACCGAGCAGAATCTGCAATCTTAATCTTGGATGCTGATTTCTGGAGAGTGACTGACCTTTAAGGAAGGCGCCCGCTGAGAGCACCTGACTGCAGACGTGAAATGCTGAATCATTAACAATTTAAAGCAGAAAAGAATTTAACCAAGTTAGACAACCTGTAATAGCTCCTGTGACTGGGGCCATTAGGACCACTTTGGTGTAGTTCAGGCCAAACTAATGACTATGAGGAGAAGGCACCTGAAAACAAGTAGACTGATTCAGCTTTTCTATTTCCATTTTAAAACTTATTTGGAATTTCTCTGATGTGTCTTCCTACGTTGACAGTTTTTTCCACATCAATCCATTCTAATTACTCCAATAGTTTTTAAACTCCAAAGTCTACTGAAAAATACCTTTGCACACTGACTGTGCAGAGTTTGCAAAGCAGAGAAGCTAATGTTAGAAACATAAAATCTAATCCCCCTTCCTTTTTTTAGATTACTATCAAATGCCTATAAAGGCTAATAAGGTAAACTTAAGTGAGCGGCGTGGACTGGGGTTATGCCACAGGGAGTGGTGAGGACTGTGGTGAAATGCAGGGCACATGCACCTCCTCTCAAGGAGTGCCATATTAACAGCAACAAAAGCTGTCAGCACCGTGAAGGCCTAGTAACACACTCTGCTAGCCAGTTTGGTCAACTACCAGTCCATAACTCCTCATCTAATTTAAACCTTTCAATTCACAAACCAAAATTTAACCCAGAGAAAGTGGATTGTCCTAGGCCACATTAGATGCAGATCTGCCAGTGGGATCTCTTGACTCCTAATCCAAAGCCCCTAATTTTCTCTTCAACTTACTCCTGTATCCTTAGGAGACATGAAGAATACAACACCACAAACCCAAGTCTCTATGGAGTATCAGCTACGTCCACAACTTAGTTGTAAGCCCTAGGATAGGTAAAGAAATCATCAATATATAGCCCTTGTCCTGAAGAGGGTAATAATCTGTTACTTCTTTTGTTGAACCTAAACCCCCTCTCATACGCACAGCCACGCACACTTGTAGAGATTAGAGCCTGAAGGAATCGCAGGGAATCATTTGGCCTACCCCACTGCCTTCAAGCAGATAAGTTGTTACTGCCATTTAAAAAATGAAGCTTTGGAGCCGGCCCAGTGGCGTAAGTGGTTAAGTGCGCGTGTTTCGCTGTGGCAGCCTGGGGTTCGCAGGTTCGGATCCCGGGCACGCACTGACGCACCGCTTGTTAAGCCATGCTGTGGCGGCGTCCCATATAAAGTAGAGGACGATGGCCACGGATGTTAGCTCAGGGCCAATCTTCCTCAAGAAAAAAGGGGAGGATTGGCATCAGATGTTAGCTCAGGGCTAGTCCACACACACACACACACACATACACACATAAATGAAGCTATACAGGCCCTGAAAGAATGAGACACTTACTGTAGGTAACAAAGAAGGCTGTCGTCTTGCTTTTTAGGATAGAAGTTCTCCCTGAAAGAGACGTTTCATACCACAAGATAAAAAATAATAAATACAATTATGAGCTAAAGCATACAGTACAGATTATACTTGCTGAAGACATCAATGAGAAACCACAGGTTCTGGTCAGTAAAAGCTGGAAGGGGTCTTAGTGTTTCCCAGGAAGCTCCTCACTTAAGAAAAACAAGTGTTTACAGTGACCAAGAACCATGAACAATGGTTTCCACCATAAGAGTACAGATTCCATAGCATTTCTGAAGGTCAAACTTAGCTCAGGTAAGTCACGCTATTCATCCCTGACACAACGCTCATGCTATGTCACCAAGCCCGTAGGGCACCACCAGACAGTTGACAACGGCAACCACAGCAGCGTGGGAAACACCAGACACCATCGTCAGGGCGGCTCCACCACAGCCGAGCCTGCCCCTAGCTCCCGGCCTGGTTGTGGTTAGCACCAATGCCCAGGGCTGCTGCATAGCGCAGTCTGGCGGGAACCTTCCATATTGTATGAAGGAGCAGTGAGGAAAGTCTAAATGACCCTTCCTCCTCAAAGATCTATGACGAAATGATGTCCTGCATGTTCAGATACACCAGGAAGCTACATGATTGTTTCCATGCTAGAATTAGCAAATAATTAGATTGAGTCTTTTAAATTAATCTGAATACCCTTCATGCTTGTTTCACTATTTCTTTAGTGCTTTCTGTCTCTCGCTTTTGAATTACAATTTCTTCCTCCCCTGCCCCCTGGTTTAAAAGAAATACACTCTCCATTGCTTCTTGGCCTTTTGCCTAAGATTAAGTGTAGAAGAAATATACTCTTAAGGTTTTTTTTTTTAACATTCTTTAGTTCACATTTCACTTACAAAGTGAAGACAGAACTGGTAGGTTTTAAATTGCTGCTATGTAATATTCAGAATTGTGCACAAATTCACATCTTCATGCCCCCATCCCCTATCTACCCCTTTTTGGGGTTTTGTGGGTGTAATCTGGCATCTTGGATACCGGTTTTTAGATTATTTAACACATTACATCTTTTTTATTACCTGTTTATAATTGCATTTCATAATTTTCAGAAAACATTTGGAAACCTTTCATATATAAATTGTTCCAAAGCTTACCTATCAGTCATTTTCTATCACAACCCTCTCATTTGGGGGTTCTTAATTTGTGCTTAGTTTTCAGTGGGCTGGAGCAAACAGGGAGGGGGGAAGGGATGTTTCAGGAGGCTTGGAATACATGGGAAAGCATCTTAGTCTTCTTTTAACTTCTCTGACTATGATATTCTTGGGATTCATTTTTCCCCTCAGAAATGTCTAGATATTCCATTGTTTTCTGCTTTCCTTTAAAGGAGAACCCTTTGATCAGCATGACTTTTGTTCTTTTGTAAGATTTTTCTGTTTTTACACTAGAAACATATATTTTGCCTGGATGTATCTGGGTGTGGTTGTCTTTTCATTTATTTTACCTGGCTTTCAGTGAAATCTTTCAATATGTCTAGTTAGGAAAAATGTTCTTCGGTTATGTCTTTGATGCGTTAGTCTCAGTTCTAGTCTCTTCCTCAGGAATTTCTATAGTTTCTATATTTCTTCCTTAGAAATTTCTATAACTCATTCTCTATCCCACCATAGTAATCATCTTTGTTTTCTTCTGCTTTATCACTTTTCTTCCTTATTCATTCCGAGAAAACACTTCATTTTTATTCTGTACTCAGCTGATTTACTTTTTCTCAATATGATTTTTTTGCTAATTTCAAAGTGGGTTTTAGATCTGTTATTGTCTTTTTAGTTTTCTTACAATGTTTCCTACGTCATTTCCCTTGAATATATAACCTTTTTGTTTCTGCCTGACCTGTCTTTATGGATTTCCATTCTTCTGCCACAAAGAAATCCTAATGACCTTACCCTATTCCATCACCACCCACCCCTCAGTTATCTAAATCTTTCTTCTGATTTGTAAAGTAAATCCTGTTCAGCAGTGTACCTTTTCTCCATGTCTTCAGGATGATGTTCCTGTTGCTTATTTTGTAACTTTTTCCATAGGCTCCGTATTGCCTCTATTCACACGAGGAGAAAAGACCTATCCAGATGCGATGCTGCTTTCGGATGCACACTCTGTCCTCGTGGGCAGTGACTCAATGCCCTTCTCACATCCATAGCTTAAAGTTTCTTCAGATGTCGGGAAGGCTCTCATCTTTTACACTCTGAACAGATGAAATTCATGAAGGACAGCATTTTCCAGTTTGCATGGCTACTTACATCTCCTTGTACCTTCTCTTGCTTCAAGAGCTTTGCACATGCGAATTGCATCTCCCAAGACACAAGATGTCTTAGCTCTATCCTATTTCTGGCTGTTGTTTTTTGGGGGATTATAGCCTCTCACTAGTTTATGTGTGTGTGTGTGTGTGTGTGTGTGTGTGTGTGTGTATGTGTGTATATATGTATATAGACATGTGCCACATATCGCTGTTCTGGACAACAATGGACTGCATATATAATGGTGGTCTCATAAGATTAGTACCATATAGTGTAGGTGTGTAGTAGGCTATACCATCTAGGTTTGTATAAGTGTACCGTATGATGTTTGCACAATGACAAAATCACCTAATGAAGCATTTCTCAGAATGTATGCCCATCGTTAAGCGATGCATGACTGTACATATTTGTATCTGTGTATATATACTTATGTGTGTATATGTATCTGTCTGTATGTGTGTATAGGTATGCGTGTATATATGTGTGTATGTATGTATGCATATGTACGTATACATATGCATGTGTGTATTCCCCGAGGGGGAAGAGAATTGAAGAGCGAATTGACTCACAAACAGCAACCATGAAGAAAAGAGGAGGAAATGTTTGTCTTCCCCATTAAGAATGATACTGAATTTTGCATCCAGGGCACAAATACGGGTCCAAAGATAAAGCATCTCCTAAAGAACTTCTGGTGAGGGGAAGAATTCTCTATTTCAATAGCATAACATACAGTATCTTTAATTGTGTCCTTTAGTGCAGTTTCTTAAACCTTGAAGGTTCATGAAAATTCCTCCAAGAGTCTGGTAAGAGATTGATTGCCATTCCCAGTTTTTGAGGATGGAACAATTTCTCATTCTGCTGTATCTTAGACCTTTTAGTAGATAGTTAAGAGAGGCTAAGTAAGACACCATTTTTAAACCAGAAGTCCCTTTTTTACATCTACCCATTCCAGATGTTCACAACTTTAAGATAAAAGCTATCTGAGATATAACTCGGTTCTGTATGCCTTTGAAACTCTCCATTTTATCAACATGTACCATGATGCCCGGAGGGGATGAGTAGTGTGCCAAGGTCCCAGAGCTTGTGACAAAGCCCAGATCATAACTCAAGTGTCCTGACTTTAATAATGATGAGACTATACATGGTTCTGGAGAGAAAACGGTAATAATAGCTCTTTAGAAAAAGCGACCAAGTCTGTGTATACTTTTGCTTTACCAATCCTTAGGGAAAAGGAGGAGTGACTCTCATTATTCTTGAAGCACTGTCCTGTCACTAACAATAGCCAGTTCCCATTTCTTATCCTCTGGAATAAGCCAAAGCCCCACAAAGGTAGGGAGGCTGACTTCATACCCATAGGGGAAAATGACTTTCCTATAGTCTGTGTACAAGACCAGAAAAGTACTGAACCTCTGCAAATCCTTTGAAAGTCACACACCTACTGGAGTTCTCTTTTTTCAACTGCTTACGGCTAACTGCAGCCCAGAGATGGACCAAAAGTTTTTCAATTCACGCGATAGCCAGACACTTTTCCTTCCAACTATAAGCCCCAAAGCCAATTTTGCAAAGTGCCACATGCTTTCTAAATATTCCATGGATCTCATTATGCATTTTAAAAAATGTAGCCCTGAAGCTAATAGTAAGATAGGCACTGAAAACATGTTCCTTTTGAATTGGTTCTATAATACTGGTTGTTAATGAACCTTGGAGAAATATAGCAAGGAAGAACACTTTTCAGAGTCAAAATTCACATACACTGACCATGTTGAAGCAAAAGTCACTCTAAAGTCAAGAGGTTCCCCAGGCTTACTGCTTTTACAATCCCACTAAAGAGGAGTCCATTCAGCTCTGTGAGAAGCACCTGTGATTGCCTTCCCCCCATCCCCATCCTTTCCCTTGGGATGACTCTCATTTTCATTCTACTCCCACGCCTCCCTGCATAGGCCTTGAGTATAGGCGTGGGACTTGTGACTTAGGCCCAAGCCAATGTCATAATCACACTCCCTGGCCGCAGTCACTGGGCCAGAGATAGGCATGTAACTCCATTAAGGCCAGTGAGACAGGTGATGAGTTTTGCTGTATGCTCCTGGGAAAGAAGCTTCTGGGTCTTCTGAAAGAGCTACAAAAGCAGCAACACTCAACCCCCTTCTAGAAAATGAACAAGGAAGAGAGAAAAAGGGAGAATTTCACCAGCCTCAATTTATATGCAAGACTTATTAGAGAAATGATGAGGAAACTAATAAGAAAGTTTAACTGCCAATCAAGTGAGAATGCATGTTTTTAGAAAATAATTCATTAGGATTAAATATGGCTTTCTAAAGACCTCTGCAAAGAGAATAGCTTCTGCAGCAAGATAATCTGTCTCAGTGTATGGTAAAGTTATCATTCTTCTCAGGAAGAGAAATCCTGGAAATATCAGGAGATTTTAAAAATAATAGCTATACTTTTTGACATGCAGCTGATCAATGTAATTTGAACTGTCATTCAAATAGACTAAAAAAGCCTAGGTAACTTATGAGAAGTAGTGGGCTTAGGAGAACATATCAAAATCGTATTTCTAATTCTTTTGTTGGCTTCCATCAAAACAAAAGCAATGCTATTCTAGTATGCTTTTCTCACTGCATTTTCAAAACATAAAACATGGGTTTCCAAGGTAATCACTGACTTCCATGATAAAAATCATAAATCAAAGGAAAGAGTAATACTTTTAGAACTATGCAAGTTGATTTAACATTACAAGGCACCACTAGAAATGTAGATAACCTGAAATCTGCCATTTAGAGGTCAGCAGAGAAAAGGTTATGGTTTGCATGGAAAAGCTATTTATGCAATCAACTGAACTTAATTATGCTTGTATAAATTTCATAAACACATCACAGATCTGGATTTTCAACTAATTAAGCTTTAATTTAGTTGAGAAAACTAAAGCATATAAGCTTTTATGAGAAACCCCTGCTCACCCATTGAAAAGAAGGAGGAAAAATCATAGTTTTTAGAAACCATCTGGAGAAATGAACAATTTAGGGAAGCTGCAAAGACAGAAATTATAGTCAATTATCCAAGATGTAAAGCCATATTTTGAGGTTATGCTGTCCTTCGTTTTCTCAAGAGTACCCCTTAATTAAATGCAAATAATTAGAAACGGCAATTAATAGATTGCTATAATTCCGTGATTAGATAGTAGAGCCAATACTTTCAGATTGCTGTGGACTCTGCAAAAAACCAAATGGAGTGTTTACTCATAAACTGCTCTACAATGTATTCATTATTAAAAAGTGTTCTACAGTGGTGCCATCTCAGAGGCTAGCCATGAGGTTAGCAGCCATCACGCCATCACCACTATTTCTAGGGCTATCTTCCTTGACAGATAGGAATATTGGTTTTGAATAGACCAGCTACAAGCACAGGGCTTCCAAGATAGCAAGACTTTCAACCACCTTATGTAAGCATCACATCATACAAATCAGGAACGAGCCACTAAAAGTCAAATGGCCTCTCATAAATGACATAGTGCAGAGCAGGGACCCAAGTGCAAGTGTGTTGTTCCTTCATTGCCTCTTAGCAAGGGTGTGCCTTTCTACAGTGAAGGCTGAATGGCAATTCCATCTTCTTACCACTATACACAGACTGCCTGCTCCAAGCCTTTTCTCCATCAGGGCCTTTGAACTTGCCTCTCTCCGTGGAATCTCCCTCAGCTCTTTTCATGGCTGTCTCAATCTCATTCTTCGGGCTTCTACTAAAATCCACCTCTCCAGAGAGGCATTTGCTGACCTGTGTCTAAAGCAAGCCATGGCCAAATACACATTGTCACATCTCTCTATTTCCTTCAGAAGACATATCACAATACATAATTATTTTGTTTATTTATTAGTTTGCTTCTTTTTAGGCTGTCTCATCCATTGGAATGGTTATACTTTGCTGTGTTTCGAACGGTTCTAAGTTGAATCAGCAATAACGTGTAGAGATAAAATATTGGAGTGACCGTAATTCTTATAGTAATGATGATTTTCAGCCACACCCAAGTTAAATATGCTTTTAAGACTCCATTAGTCATTCCTTTAAAAATGAGCTTATGACTCTATGCTGAATTTTAGAAAGTGAATTCTCTTCTTCTCTTTGAAAGGCAATTCTCCAAGTGTTCAAGTTGACGAATAATAGCAAGCATTTACTGTGTGTCTACCATGCTCTACTTCTGGTTGTCTCTAATCTGCCTCACAACTCTGCAAAGCAGGCATTAGGAATCCCATTACTACAAGCGAGTAAAGCAAGGTTGCCAATATCACCAGGCCCATCGGCAGCAGAGCTGAGGTTTGAACCTAGGTCTGTCTTCTCTAAATCCCGTTAAACCACACTGCCCCTCTCTAACATCACATTTTTTCACACATCAGGATCCTTCCAAGGCATCAGTTGGCGTCATGGCTTCAGCACAATTCTGGACAATGAGAGTGTGATGGAAAATGAGCCAAGATGTTGGGCAGTCTGGGCTGAGAGGATTTGCTCCAGCGTAATTAAGTCTGCTGGTTGTGAGGCCTCTTAACCTCTCTAAGTTCAGTAAGTGATTTGTCTAATATGAGAGAAAAGAATCAATAAGGTCCATTAGAAAACACAAAAGGAAGACAATTTCTCAATAAACTGTGGGAGGCATACCACTAGCATGGAGTAAGAAGTATTCATCCTAATGTTCCAGCATTTAGAAGGTTCTAGAAATCAGTGCATCTTAGGGATACTGCAGACCATCAGCATTCTTCATGTGCCCTGCTGTTGACTCTTTGAACCATCCCAATAATGCCACAAGCATGGGGACTGAGGGCTCTGAGGAATAAAGACAGTGACCTTTCAGCCTTCAGAGTATCATGGGAGGATGTACGGCAGAGTTGTTAGGAGTTCTGGGTTCAGATTGCCTTCATATCTCAGCTCCATCACTTATTTCAACTGTGGGAAAGTGACTTGACCTCTCTTCTAAGCCTCAATTTCCTTATCTGAGAAAAGGGTATAATTATAGGACTCACCTCCTAGGGTTTTTAGGGGGATTAAATAGTATACCCCAAGTTAAGTGCTCAGTACCACGCGTGGCACAGAATAAGCTCTCAATACATGTCATCCTACTAATGACAATAATCTATTTGCAAATCCTGCAGTTAATCTACCTGTGAGTGGACAGACACAATGAACAAAACAAAAGACTTGTTATAAACAACCTTCCTTTTCCTAATACAGAAAGTATTTGTGTTAAATGTGAGGAATTAGTCTGCATTTATCCTTACAGTTGAGGTCCCTAATTCAACAATGATGTAGCCAAACGGTCCTTAAAGAAAGCAAGTATCATGACACACCCTTACTTCTTTTCTATTGATGGTTTTTCTTCTCATTTTCATTTTAGCTCCTTCTTTATTTTTAATTTTTTTGAATCTCACAAGTATTACATAAGTACATTCTTCTCTCAAAATGTTCAATAGTACATGGTAACAAGAGAAAGTAGTCTTCCACTCAGCTCTCCCATCTGCCTCACTACCCGCTCACCAATCTAACTCCTCCCCCAGAGGAAACTATTGTTATCAGATTTTCTAGGGATCCATGTACAATGTTACTAGATTGCCATCATCTCTTTTGCCTTCCTCTTCTTTTGTTCAGTTTCACCTTTGGCATCAATGCAATTATCTTGTCTTGAAAGCCCGCTCTTTGATTATGCCAAATCACCCTTTCATACATTCTTATCGCATCCATGTATCATAGTGGCATTTTTACATTCATTTGTTCCAACATGTGATTACTTCCTGTCCCCTCCCCAGATAACAAGCTCCACGAAGAAGGGACTGCATTTAGTTTTGTTCACGGTTGTACCTCCAGCACCTAGTACAGTGCTTAGCCCACAGGAAGAGCTCAACAAACATTTGTTGAATAAAGGACTGTTGTTCATTCATCAGGCTGTCACCAGATAGTAACTAGAGTAACAATAGATTTGAAGAGTTGAGGATTTCAAATGGGAACCATTCACCTAATTGGGTCCAAGAAACTATTTTTCAAAGAAAACCACAAAAGTCAGAGGCACAAGGCTCTCCACCAGTGAATGAACGAGACACAAATTATCCCTGCTCTCATGAAACCTTCCTTGCCAAGAATTGCAATGCAGGTTTCAATTGAGAATATCTGAAATTGCTTATGTGAACTGTAAAGCATTCATTTCTAAAATAGCAACCATGTATGGCACGAAGCTGGTTTAACCCAGTGAGTGCCCGAGTGACCCAAATGATCATTTTCTTTTACCTTTGGGTTTTAGGGACAGTACTTCTCTTTATATCTTGGAATTAAGAGATTTGTCAGAGAGAGAAAATATGCTTGCTTGACATGGCAGATTATAGTCTTGTGAATTAATGGTTAACATTCCCTGACATTGGCCAACCCATATTTGACAGCCAGCTAAGGGACAAGAATGTGCTGAGTCTTTTACCATATATCCCATAAACACTGGCTCCATGACTTGCCTGAGTCTGCAAAAGGCAATTGCTGCCAACTTCTATTGCTCACTGTTCATTCTTGTTTATTCTAAAGTTGGGAGGTTGACTGTGGTACTTATTAGGCATGAGAACTGAAGCAGATCACTGAGCCTCAGCTGCCCCTTCAACCAAGAGGGTAAAATTAAATCGTCTCTGCCATGCCTCTCCCGTGGGGATGTTTGTAAAGAATCAGATAATGCATTTACTTTTGCTAATAATGCAATAGACATGAACAGGCTTTCTAAGGTGCAAAGAACTCTTACAAACATAAGGGATGTTATGAGAGTAGAACGGAGTTCTGTTTTCTTTTATTGTGTCCCTTGAAATATAGAAGGTTCCTAAAAATACCTGTTGAAACGGAATGACGGTTATGCCAACATGGGGATGATGATTTCATGGATCTTTTTACTGCTAGTTTTTCGAGGAGGGAACCACACACCAGGGCTCCCTCATAGCATCTGGTCATGCTAGATACTTGATAAGTTAATGTTAATGACTCAATGTTCTACCATATTATTTTCTACTGAAAAAGGCTTAAACTGGCCTCAAGTTCCATTCACTAATTCATTCTTTATAATAAACACTTACAGAGCACCTATTATTAGAAAATCAAGTTTTAAGAGAGGCTAAGAAGTTCTCTACTTAATAAAGTTAGTCGATAATGAAAAGCTGTCCAAAATGCATAATTTTATCTACACAAGCATCCAGTTACAAGGTTTATCCACGAAACAGAAAGGCTATGTCCTGCCTAGGAATTTTTTCCTGTTCTTTAACTTCTCACTTATCAAAGCAACAAGTAGTTAGATTATTCACGTGCAGCTTAGTGAAGGCAGAAAAGTAATTCAAAAAGCAACCACACCGTGCCGGCCCCATGGCTTAGCCGTTAAAGTGCACACGCTCCGCTACTGGTGGCCTGGCTTCGGATCCCGGGCACGCACCAACGCACCACTTCTCCGGCCATGCTGCGGCCAAGTCCCACATACAGCAACTAGAAGGATGTGCAACTATGACATACAACTATCTACTGGGGCTTTGGGGGGAAAAAAAAAAGGAGGAGGATTGGCAATAGATGTTAGCTCAGAGCCGGTCTTCCTCAGCAAAAAGAGGAGGATTAGCATGGATGTTAGCTCAGGGCTGATCTTCCCGACAAAAAAAAAAGTAAATAAAAAGCAACCACACCATGATTTATTTATTTATTTATTTATTCTTTTGAGGAAGATTAGCCCTGAGCTAACATCTATTGCCAATCCTCCTCTTTTTCCTGAGGAAGATTGGCCCTGGGCTAACATCCGTGCCCATCTTTCTCTACTTTATACGGGATGCTGCCACAGCATGGCTTGATAAGCGGTGCACAAGTCTGTGCCCAGGATCCCAACCTGCAAACCCCGGGCTGCCAAAACTGAGCATGCAAATTCAACCACTATGCCACTAGGCTGGCCCCTACCCCATGAGTCTTATAACAAAGGTGCTAGTTATGTAGTTAGTACGACTCCTTAAAATATTCACGAGGATAAAAATGCCTGAGTAGTCAATGGCTAAACCTGTACTGAAATGTCCATTCCTTATTACTCCTAGCGATACGCTGACCATCTCTGCCATGGTGAAGAGCAATTGTTGGTAGTGGTAGTGCTGTGGCAGATTGTACTTTGCAAAGACGGCCACAACACTATCTCCGTATTAGTTTCCTGTGTCTGCCATAACAAATTACCACAAAACTCATGGCTTACAACAGCAGAACTGTATTCTTTCACAGTTCTAGAAGCCAGAAGTCTGAAATCAAGGTGTCAGCAGGGCTGCACTTCCTCCGGAAGCTCTAGAGGAGAATTCATTCTTTGACTTTTCCATCTTCTAGTGGCTGTCGGCATTCCTTGAGGCCACATCACCCTGAGCTCTGCCTCTGCGCTCGTACTGCCTGCTCCTCTTCTATCTGTGTCAAATCTTCCTCTGCTAGACTCTTATGACGACACTTGTCATTGGGTTTAGGGTCCAACTAGATAATCTAGGATGATCTCATCTCGAGATCCTGAATTTGGACAAGCCAAACAAGGTAACATTCACAGGCTCCAGAGATTAAGCTAAGGACATATCTTTTTGGAGGCCACCATTCAGCTCACTACACTCTCCCATCCTACATGCTCTTCTAGAACCTTGCAACTCCACCATGTAGAGGGGGAGTCTTTGTGCCCTCCCCTTGAATCCAGACAGGACTCTGTGTCTGCCTTCATCAGTGGAGTAAAGTGGAAGTGACGCTACCTAACTTCTGAGGCTAGGTCAAGACAGCATGATGCAGGGGCCGGCCTGGTGGCTTAGTGGTTAAGTGCGTGTGCTTGGCTGCTGGTGGCCCGGGTTCGGATCCCGGGCGCGCACCGACGCACCGCTTCTCCGGCCATGCTGAGGCTGCGTCCCACATACAGCAACTAGAAGGATGTGCAACTATGACATACAACTATCTACTGGGGCTTTGGGGGGAAAAAATAAATAAATAAAAATTATAAAAAAAAAAAAAGACAGCATGATGCACTTCTACCTTGTTTAAGTGGAACACACATTCTGGAATTCAGCTATCATGAGGACAGGAAGCCCAAATTAGCCCACATGGAGGGGTCACGTGTAGGTATTCTGGCCTACTGAGGTCCCAGCTCACAGCTAGAATCAACCACCCTAAGTAAACATGCCTCTAGAAGATTTCAGCCTCAGCTGTTGAGTCCTCCCCAGCCTTGGAGTCTCCCCAGCTTAGGTGCTAGACATCAGGGAGCAGAGAGAAGCCATTCTCACTGAGCTGTGCCCAAACTGGAGATTCCAGAGCAAAGTAAATTATTACTGTTAGATTAAACCACTAAGTTTTGGGGTGGTTTGTTGTGTAGCAATAGATAATGAGACCAATTATTCATTAAATAATTGAGTGGATTAAGATAAAAAATAAAAAACAGCACATGAGACGTATTTCCTGTCATTTATCCTCTTGGATTTTTGTCTAACTACAGTCTGAGCAAACATACACACATGCACACACACTCACTTCTAGAGGAAAAAATGATTCCTTCTCTTTCATTTTGAGTCAACGAGTATGGAAGAATCCAGTAATTAGACACAGAAACTATCTGGGTTGTGGAGGACCTAATATATCATCTGGTTCAAACTGCATATTTTACAGATTGGGAGAATCAGGCTCAGAAATGGTCCCTGACCCTCCCCCCTCAGTATAGCTCTTCACCCAACAAAGGTCCACCTTGTTCCTCACAGGCAAGACGAAAAATCTATCAGTCTCGTCACCTTCCCAATAAGGCATATTATAAGGAGGAGAGGAGACAGAGACAGAATGAGTGTGTGGAAAGGAACAAAGCTGCTGTAAACATAGTTATTTTGGGCCACCTGTTCATGAGTTTATGAGAAACCTTCTTTTCCTCTTTCTATTAAATTGAGTTTGATTGTTTGCTTTCCTACCTTAATACCATGTCTCCAGCTCTTAAAAATTGTCCAGGGCACAGAAAGGAAAGGCAAAAATTGCCATATGGAGAGGAATGAAAACTTGTTAGCATGCCCTCCAAGACCTACTGAAGAGGTAGGCTGGTAGATTCTAGACCTGTTTTGTAACAAAAAACTTTCTGCAATGATGGAAATATTTTATATCTGCTCTATTGATGGCAGTACCTACTAACCCTATGTAGCTACTGAATAATTATGATGAGGCTAGTGTGACTGAGCAACTGAATTTTTAATGTTATTTAATTTTAATTCTGTATCAGACAGTGCAATTCTAGCCAAAGTATTTACAGAGCCATCCCGAGCCCAGAAATCCTAACTAACGACTCTCAGGCAACCCAATTGACCTGAAACCTCCTCACATTTACTGTGTTTCTCTCTACAGTCGGAATAACCCCCGTCTGCCGTGGAAGGACTGACCCTCCAGTTCTCCATGGTAACATGCCCCTTGGGATTTGGAACTTCTCTCCTACAATTGCTTAATGCCTCAGTAAGAGTGAACACATCCCCAAGACGTGGTCACAACTTCTGATTTCTGAGAGTTATTCAGAGTTCACAGCCACATGATCGATAAGACCTAAAAATCCCACGTGTGAGAGCCTGTGTGTGATGTATGAAGACAGAAACATTTCCAAGGAGATTTTCTGATATTCTTTATTTCTCTCAATTCTATAATCATAAAAAAATGAATTTTGAGTGTATGAAAACTATAACAGGTGGCAAAAGTCATGAATATTACGCAAATAATAGGTTGAAGTTGAACACTAATTTGTTTATAATTCGAACCCAAGTTTCTCAGTTTGACCTCTCAAGAATGTCTGTAATTTGCATCCTGTTCAACTTGACTAGTGTCAGCTCCCACTCTCTCCTTCTCCAGCCCTTCCTTTCTCTCTAGTGTCTGGAGCTCCCAATCCTAGAGCCACAGTGTCTGAGGCTTTCCAATCAAGTTTAACTCACCCACTCCCAGGCTTTAATCACGGTGCTTTCTCAGCTTTAAACACCACTCAAAAGGCCTTATCCATCCTTTAAGACTTGTCCAGTGCCTTCTAGCTTTAGCTGATTTCTTCTTTCATACTCCTTTAAAATATTTGTCATTTTTGGAACATATTAAAATTATACATGGGGCCGGCCCCGTGGCTCAGCGGTTAAGTGCGCGCGCTCAGCTACTAGCCGCCCGGGTTTTGATCCCGGGCGCGCACTGACGCACCGCTCGTCCGGCCGTGCTGAGGCGGTGTCCCACATACAGCAACTAGAAAGATGTGCAACTATGACATACAACTATCTACTGGGGCTTTGGGGGCGGGGGGAAGGAGGAGGATTGGCAATAGATGTTAGCTCAGAGCCAGTCCTCCTCAGAAAAAGAGGAGGATTAGCACAGATGTTAGCTCAGGGCTGATCTTCCTCACAAAAAAAAAAAAAAAATTATACATGTGTTTTTTCTTCCTAGTAAATTACAAGCTATTAAACTGTAGGATCGTCTTTATTACAATCTTTACTGTCCACACAAAGCACAGTGTACTGCACAAATAATGTGCTTAAGAAATACCGATTGAGTTTAAATAAACATGCCCAATAAATTGTATAAATTTGTAACAAGCTTGGTTTATAGCCTTTTTCAGCATTTACAATGACCAAAATCATCCTTGATGATTTACATTCTTGCAAAGGTATAAAACACAGTCAGCTTCAAACCAAATGGGACATTACCGAGCTATATACTCCAGGACTGATCATGGAACACGGTGAATTTTTGTCTTTTGTTTTTCTACATTACAGTTTTCATGCCGCCTTCAAAAATAACTTTTTGGCAATTTTTCAGGTTGATTAATTTGAGCTACTGGATGAAAAGCGACCACGAGAGTGAAAGCACTGAGAGATGGAGGCACGATGTTCTCAGTATAGGAAGCCTTTCCAAGTTCCCGAATGAAGCTGGCATCGGCGCTGAAGTGGATGCTCCTCACACACGGTATATTCATCAAATGTTAAATGAAAAGTCTAACTAAAGCCAATAATATCATTTTGTCTTATTTGCTCAGCAAATCTGTATATTAACTACGATGACGTTTCCTACTTTCATTCTATTTCACACTCCATTATTACCCTTCTTTTCTCATGTAATTAAAAGGTAGCAGGTAGCTGATACACGGGAGGTAGTGTTTATATTAAAAATACCTTTTCATAACGAAATTGGAGCACTCATCACATTTATGATCTGTCTACCTTAATAAATCAACTAACACTTCATTTAAAAGCCATATAAAGCTCTTTTAACCCATCCTAACACATTTTAATTTAAAGTGACAGGCTATTCATAATTTTTTACTATTCATTTATTCAATAAACATTCTAAGTATCTACTGTGTGCTAAGCAAGGTACTTAAAGCTGTGGTTACAAAGATGAATAGTTTAAGGTTACTGTCTGCTGAAGCTCACAGCCTAGTAGGAGAAACAGGAAAAGAAATAAATGCAGTAGGCATGTCCCCCATTGCATGACATCAGGAAGAGCAAAACACAAAAGAGGGAGTCATCAGCTTAATCTGGGAGGACTTCAGAGAACAAATGACACGTAAGAGAAAAGCTTAAAAAGGGCAATGTTTATAGCAAATCAAACGTAGATATGATTTTCAAGTAAATTTCTGACCTAAAGGGAGGGAAGTCCTGGCCTGGATGCTCAAGGAACGGGACTTGGAGAACTACGTGACTTTGCCCTCCCAGGCCACAGCTGATGGGGCATCTCCCTCAGTCTATGGGCATGCAAGCAAGCTACAAGGTGATGTGCAAAATCTGCTGGGCCAATGTGTCACCGACTAGGTGCCCGAGGAACTCAATGGTGGGTTTGGAAGCTTTTAACTGTTTTTCCAAATTGTTTTTTTTTTCCCTTGTGTTATGTTAAGGAGATGCAACCACCAACCTCCCTGACCAGACCAAGCCTCACCACTGGAGCTAGGCCCATGACCTTTGCCTTATTTTTAATGCTAAGATCTCTCCAGGAGGAGCTTAGGCCTTATCACTGTAACCTGCAGTGCACATGGAAGCATGTTTTCCAACTGAGCCTGCGCAAGCAAATATCTGCCTCTCCCTTTTGAATATTCATTCTCCATCCAAAATAAAGGCCCTTACTTCCCTTTGTTCGGGGACACCATGACTTTGGAAATGATTCCTCATGGTCTCCTATTTGCTGCAAATACACTTTACTTTGTGAGACAACTTCCACTGGTGTAGTCTTATTTAACTCGCCAGGAGGCGAGCCCACTTGGTTCAGTAACAAATGCAGTTCCCTCTCTGGGATTTCACCTGGATTACAAGAGACTGGGACAGGAAGAGGTGGGAACTGAAGGGGAAAAGTCTTTACAGAGGGAAGGTCCAAAGCAGCTGCATGCTGAAGTAGCAAGGACGCAGAAAACCTGAATATACACAGGGAGTTAGCTGGTAGCACAGCAAGGGTAGAAGGCAAAAAGAAGCAGTGTTCCAGGGCAAGACCAATGCCACGTGGTCCAGGAAAGGCAGAGGGTGGACTTCCCCGGAAGGGCCTTGGTTCCTGACAATACTCTAGGTCCCCCTGCTGTGAGGCCCACCCACACACCCACGAGATCCCTGTCCCCTTCCCTCGGCATGTGTCTCCTCACTCCCCTCCACTTGAGCTAGTTTGACCGGGTCGCCTTTCCTTGAGCCTTCCCCAAACAGATGATGTGTCAGTGTCCTGAGTTATGGAACGCACTGGCCATTCTCTCTGGCTTTTACTGTTTTACAATGTGTCCAATTTACAAGTATTAGAATGCCTTCCTCTGACCCTCAGCGGATCTTTATCTTACTTTAGGGTAAATAAATCATGTTTTGGACATCGCACTGAACAAATTCAATTTGTCTTCATGAAAAACAGCACTTGCAAAATGGGCAGCAGAGTATACTGATTAAGAGCCTGGGCTCTAGAGCCAGACTCCCTGCCACCCAGTCCCAGCTTCATGGCTCACTGACGGTGTGACCTTGGGCGAGTGACTGCACTTCTTGGAGCCTCTGCTTCCCCATCTGTAAAATGTGAGTAATAGGGCTATTCACCTTGTAGGGTTTTTATGAGGATTATATGGGAGAATTATAAAGTAGTTCTGTAAAAGCTTTTATTAAACAAGTAGACATTCATTTCTTACATAATCACAAATATAATGGTCTGAATTTTGTAATTTTAATGAATGGAAAGAGAAACAGAAGTTAGGAGATCTAGTAAATGCAGGTATAGATAGGTATAATTGGGACCGGCCCGGTGGCGCAGTGGTTAAGTTTGGCGTGCTCTGCTGCAGCAGCCCAGGGTTCACAGGTTCAGATCCCAGGCTTGGACCTACACCACTCGTCCAGCCACGCTGTGGTGGCATCCCACATACAAAATAGAGGAAGATGGGCACAGATGTTAGTTCAGGGCCACTCTTCCTCACCAAAAAAAAAAAATAATAATAATATTTTAATTCCTCATCTGTAAAAGGGGGGTATAAAAAAAAAGATAGCTATAATGTATTAAGGACCAACCATGTGCCTGGCACTGACCGGGTACTTGACATCCATCATCTCATGTATGTAGTCTCCACAAAGGCAACTGACAATTGACAAACACATATTGAATGCCGACTATATTCTAGGCACTGGGCTGGGGCTACACAGCTGGCGAGAACATAATCCCTGCTCTTGAGAAGTTCTCAGCATGACTGGACTGCTGTAGCTGAATCAGGCAACCTCGCCATCCACTCTGGTTCCAGCATCTGTGAAATGAGGATGTCTGATAAGGTGATTCCTAAGGTTCCTATTTCATACTCACTGGGCTAAGAGATCATGCCATTTATTGATGATTCCCAAGCCTTTTAAGTTTTGCCACTTAATAACCACTTGTGCTAAATGACAGTGTTGATGATCAATACTGTAGTATTTTGGGAGGTCTCTCAGGCCAGGTTATTCGGATTTGGCTACTAGAATGTGCTGACAGAAGCAGCAGCCCTCTACGGAGTGAGATCTCACACCGTCAAGGAAAAGACCAAAAGACAAAACCAGAGAGTTCAAACAGGAAGGAGTCTTACAGCCTTAAAGGACACCTTGTTCAACACATTCATTTCTATACTGAGTCCCAGAGGAAAAGGCATCCACTTTCTTGATAGTCGTGTTAGGGCTTTTTGCACTGCAAATATTAAACTGGCTAATAGACCAAGCTCCAGAGTCAGATTGCTTGGATTCAAATCTCTACTCTGCCACTTGATAGCTGTGTGATCAAAAATCAAGTTACTGAGCCTCTCTCCTCCCTTATAAAGTTAGTATCAAAATAGTACCTACCCACGTAGAGATTACGTTAGATAATACTTTTAAATTCAACAGCATAGTGCCTGGTGCAGAATGAGCCTTCAATAAATAATGATGATGATAGCGAACACTAACACAAAGCACCTACTATGTGTCAAGCTCCGTTCTAAGCACTTTATACTCATCACCTCATTTAATTTTCACAACAATCCATTGAATAGGTAGATATTGTTATTACCCCTAGGAAATTGCAGCGCAGAGAGGTTGAGAAACTTGCCAAGGTTCACCCAGTAAGTAGCAGGACCCAGATTTGTACCTAGAGCATCTGTCTCTAGAGTCTGAGCCCTTAACCACTACACTGTGGGGTAGGGTCTCTCATGACTTTCTGTTGGCAACATTGAGTCTTCCTATGGGTCAGAGGCTGCTATAAATGCTTAGCATGAATTAACTCACTGAGTCTTCCCACCAAACTATGACATGGGTATTATTATTAAGTTTAGATTAAATGTTTACATTAACACAACAAGAGGATAAAACAGAAGGTAGAGAGAGTGGAGGGAGAGAGTCATCAGCTACAGTGCCAGGAGAAGTAAAATAAGGACTGAACATTCAGAACTTCCTGGCACTACTCTAGGCAGAATGTCAGTGGATACCTCAGACGGGAGGGAAATCTGAGATCATATGACTCAGGGTGGGCAACAGAGGTAATGAACCATTTTGTTGAAGAGCCAGATCATTGTAGCACTTATGAGGAGGAAGTACAGTGTAGTGGGAAATGTTAGGCTTTAAAGTCAAACACCAGCTCTTTGACTTACTAGCTGTGTGTCTTGCAGCAAGTCACTCAACTTCTCTGAGTCTTGGATTTTCTTTTATTAAAATGGAGATAATACTACCTAATTTGCAGAGTTGTTTTGAAAATTAAATGAGAGATATTTTAAGTGTCAAGCACAGTGACTAGCACAGAATAGGCACTTAATAAATACTAGTTCTCTTGTACAGCCCAGTGTGTGATTAACCAGGATAGGTTGACTTATGGGTGTTTACAGTATAGGTAAACCACCACCCCTCCACATAAGGAAAAATTGAGGGGAAAAGTGTAACCTTGTTCTCCTGCCCAGTAATGAACACCAGAATATTCTGCTAGGAGCAGAGGAGAGCAAAATCTTTTTTTTTTTTTTTCTGATTTAGATCTAGGACAAAGAAAACTTGGTTGGAGGTTTGTCCAGATTGCTATAATGGAAGGGCTCTTCCAACACAGATCCTTGGGGATGGCACAGAAAACATGTCTGACCAGAAGCTAAAATTCTGGATATCCAACCTTGGGTAAATTGCCAAGTCCTCAGAAACATTTTGATGACATCATTCTCTTGGTTCGTCATTATTCACAGGGTTTGATTATAGTGTGAGCTTTCCCAAATCACAAATTATTGAACATTCCAGAGATACAAAATAATCACTCTTTCCTATTGACAATATTTTTAAATCTCTACATAAAGTGCTTAACTATCTCATTGATTTCTTTGCTCTTTCACCCACATTCCTCAATATAACCTTGGTTAATATCTCATTCTTTTCCAAGATCTTCACTATCAGTAAATTATTATTTGTGGAATAGAATTATAATTCTAAAAGAATATGTTTTATCCTGTGATTGACGGAAAGATATGTTCTTAACTTGAAGGGAAAGACCAATTTCCTGACACTTCAGCTCTATTTGCTCAAATGCATTACTATTATAAAGCACCAATTACGGCTAATAATGGCATTATTCTCACCTCAGTAAGTACTTGGTTTGGTAAAGCTTTAAGAACTCTCAAGTTTGGCAATCGACTTAGTTAACTACAGGAAATAGCCTATTTCATATAGATTATTACCTTAATGTCACATTGCTCCCCAAGCTCACATACACTCAGAGTGAACTGTCCCTCAATATACATTTACATATACCTCTCACTATTAAGCTTGCCAGATAAAACACATTCTAGAAGACATATTTGAATAATATCACAGTTATCAAGGTTTGAGTTCATCAACTCCACTGCATTCACTCCCAAATCTTTCAGGTTCTATAAATTAACTTCATGCCAGACTAGGTAAAAAAATCACCAAAATAGCCCCAAATAGGGGATTAGGGAGATACACAAGTTCCAGTGGAAAGGTAATTAATTTTATCTTGCATTTTGGGCCCCACCGTCCAATGGTGTCACCAGCCAGAACCTGGGAGTGTTCCAGAATGTCTTCCAATCCATCAACTCCTATATTTAACTAGTAGTTGAAGTGTGTCAATTCCATCTTGTAAATGTCTTTTGAATCTTTATTGTCCATTCTACTGCCCAAGCTTCAGTCTTCTCCTATTTAATATTGCAATACAGAAGCACTTCCACTTTACAAGTTTGTGAAATACCAAACAAAAACATCATAGGACATGCGTATCAACAGATGGCAATTGTGGTCACTTAGACTTAATTCCAAATGGAGCCAGGACACCCTTTAGAGCCCTAAGCTCTGAGTAACTTTCCCCGTTCTATTGCATCCTCATCCGAGCAAGCTTCTAGACTTCATCCAACCACATCTGTCTCTCCTGCTTAAAACACTTCTCTGAATTTTGCTTGCGTTTAAAGAAAGTCAGTCCAAGTTCAACAAAGTGTTTACTGACTCTGATTCAGAAACAGCAGCTAATGTGCTCCGATATTTCAGAATATATTACCTTTCACCCCCACAATCCCATGGAAATTGACCTGTATTGTCTTCCAAATTACATATTGCAATACAGAAGTTTTCTGTATTTTTCAAAAGAACTATTTTTCCTCAAGAAAGAAATCTGTAAAATTAAAGTAATTTTTGGTTAGATAGTTTCCTAGCTTTACAAGTATTAAAAAGTGAGCCATTCTGATGCCTGAAGCAGCATCTCTAACCTTGGGTTATAGAGTCCTAATTAAGTCACGTACCAACATCCCCTCCCAAGAGTGATGAACGAAGTCATGGAAAGGAGGTTCAGCCCCTGCTCTTCTCAAAATTGAGTCTGCCTTGGAAACACACATAAAAATTATCTTAAGTGATAAGCATAATAATAGATACATAAACGGAGATATAGAAGCATCAAAGAGGGGTGTTACCAGGCAGCGAAGGCTGAGAAAAGCAGCCCAAGCAGAAAAAACGACCCGAGCCAAGACAAGGAAGTATGACTATGCATAGTGTGTTAAGAATAAAATGAACTTTATAATTCAGAAAAGGCAAATAGCCACCATCACATTTGGGATTTTCACATGAAAACCTTACTGTTAATTGGTTATATACACATTTCTTTATCAAACAGGATTTATTTTTATTGCCAATCTAATTGCTTACTTCTGACATCAAAACAAGAAAGTATTCTCAGGGCAGCAAATTACTGCCCATTATGCCCTCACTAAGCACTTAAATTACTTATATTGCTAGTGTAGACCAGAATCTCTATTGAAAACACTTCAGAATAACTCTAGAAGTCATTTTGCCAGGATTTTCTTTTCATCTGAACTTCAACAAGTCAATGTTCAATCTGTATAGTGGCCCTATACAGATTGAATTTCTTCAAAGTGACATAAACACAAATTCTTCAAATAGGACGCATGGCTACCCTCCTCTCATTTCCATCCTCCCCATGCAGTGGCAAAGAGAATTGCCTTCCTAAAAATTAAGCAGACTCAATTAACCACAGTAATGGGCTACCAGGTGCGTCTAGACAGTTAAAATTCTTGGATAATCCCTAAAGCCTTATTTTACTCAGATGTTTCAACCTGCTATCTCACAAAACCTTTCATAGTCACTACTGAAATTTGGGAAAACTTAATATTTTGGATTTATCCCATATTTTTTCGTCTATTATTTACTCAAAGTGTTTGTAAACTGCAGGATACAGAAACAGTTATAAAAATGGAAAGAAAGCATACGAGAGATCGTAAAGGAGGGAAATGACTCTAAATTAGATTATTAGCCTCTGAAGAATTGAGATTAGATAGAAGTCAATCCCCATATGTCACCTAAACAGAAATGGTTTTTAACTAAAATGCCAGTTTCCGGTTATTTTGAATCCTACTACCATCACTTTTCCACATTCCTTTTCCTTGCACCACATTTTCCCTTTCCCCAAAGAGAGCTAAAGAAATCTGTGTGGTTTTACTTACCATTGTGAAGTTCATGACTTTGAGAATCCAGATGGTCATGGCCAAGTTCACCAGTATTAAAATCATCAGGAGTAAGACAAAGAAATACAGGCATCTTTTCCGCCAGCCATAAATCCCCACTTTGTATACCTGTGGCCCCTCGGAGCTGGGCATGGTGCTCCGGTGGTGTGTATACTGTTCTTGAGGCATCTGAAATAAACGAGGCGAGAGAGAAGCACTCACATTAAACCGCTGAGAGAGAGAGAGAGAGAAAAAAAAGAATGGAAAAAATATCAGCTGATGGAGAGATATAGCTGGCTGCTGTCTGTACGCTTCCACCCTCCTGACAACTCTAAAAATCTGTTTCCTCTAGACAAAGTGGCTCCTCTGGATGCTTGCTGTAGCCCTCTCATTTTACGCAACCATCTTTCACGATGTGTACTGAGACATCCACATACACACGTATCATGGGAGGAAAGGGACTCCTAGGAAGCCATTTTCCAAATGACTCTTAGAATTCCAACATCTTTGTGAGGGAGACACTCAAAGACATATCAAAGTCTTGAGGGCAAAATTTAGAATTAGTCTGAGAAAATAAATTGACCGCAGCAGTTCCTCTTGGTAGTATAATAATACTATTCAAGCAATTTATTTGCAGGTGAAAATGATCTCAAATGCAATCGTTCTGTATTGCCTGACAATCAGTGTCAAAAGAAACAATTTTGGGGGGTCCTGATGGGCACATAGATTAGGCCTCAGGAATCTCCAACAAGTGATAGCCTATGCTTAAATGCCTCCCTTGACAGAGACTTCACTACTCTGAGTGATTCCTTATGAGTTAGACAATTCTAATTGTTATCAGTCAACGAATTTATCTTCAAAGTCAAGTAAGGTGTAAACATGTCTTTCAGGATCTTGTAGGCTAATGGGAGGAATGAACTAGTTAAACACTGATTATACTAGAGTGAGAAAAGTTAGAAAAATATTTGTTAATATTAAGTAACATGCCAATCCTTTTTAAAGCAAGGAAGCTGTCCCAAACCCCTGCCGTTGACACAAATTATCTTTATACTAGCACTAGTAATTAGGTACCAACACAAATCTAAGTAAACTTATCACATTTATAAAATCCTAAAACCAAAACAAATTTTAAAATTAATTGTAAACAAAACTACCAATGTGTACTATTTAAAATGGGAAATAAGTGTGATAACATGGATGGGCCTTGAGGGCATTATGCTGAGTGAACCAGGCCAGACAGAGAAAGACAAATACTCTACGATTTCATTTATACGTGGAACCTAAAAAAACCACCCAAAACAAGACAACAACAACAAAAAAACCAAACCAAGCTCATAGATACAGAGAACAGATCAGTGGTTGCTAGAGGAAGGGATCGGGAGTGGGTGAAATGGGTGAAGGGGGTCAAAAGGTACAATCTTCCAGTTATAAAATAAATAAGTAATGAGGATGTAATGTACAGCATGGGGACTATAGTTAATAATACTGCATTGCATGTTTGAAAGTTGCTAAAAGAGCAGATCTTAAAAGCTTTTATTACATGAAAAAAATTTTCTATGTATGGGACAGATATTAAACTTACTGTGGTGATCATTTTGCACTATATACAAATATCAAATTATTGTGTTATACACCTGAAACTGATATAATGTTATATGTCAATTATACCTCGATAGAAAAAATAATGATACATAAACTTTCCCTCGATAAAAGGGAAATAATAGACTTTTAAAAAGGATGATGATTTGCTAAAACTAAACTGCATTACTAT
Organism: Diceros bicornis minor; assembly: GCF_020826845.1. NCBI lineage: Eukaryota > Metazoa > Chordata > Mammalia > Perissodactyla > Rhinocerotidae > Diceros > Diceros bicornis. Next base: position 72,498,648 of record NC_080740.1, on the reverse strand, counting down.
AGTACCAAGGGCTGTAGCACGGCATCTTCTGAGTATATCATCCCTACTCTGCCATGAGCCATGTGACATCATGGCTCCTACTGCTTTTCTCCATTCGGATTACTGCACAACATTTATTTTGGGATTTTGACTTCACCTGGCCCTCGTGTAGACATACTGCATTCCCTAAGAATCAGGCCTGCCTCCGCTTATTTTCTTCTTAGGCAATAGCAATTAAACTATTGACGTATGGTGCCAAAGTGACCATAGTCACAAACAAAACATGGGCCCTAAAATCACATCCTTAGTTATTAGGTCATTTTCCATTTGGTTCTGAACATGATTAGTTTATGGTTTTTAGATAATCATTAAAATGTACACATAAAATCTAAAAATCCCCCAGTGGGGCCGGCCCCATGGCTTAGTGGTTAAGTGCACACACTCCGCTACTGGTGGCTGGGGTTCAGATCCCGGGGGCGCACCGATGCACTGCTTGTCCGGCCACGCTGAGGCAGCGTCCCACATAGAGCAACTAAGAAGCATGTGCAACTATGACATACAACTATCTACTGGGGCTTTGGGGAGAAAAAGGGGAAAAAAAAGAAGGAGGATTGGCAATAGATGTTAGCTCAGGGCCGGTCTTCCTCAGCAAAAATAAAGAGGAGGATTGGCACGGATGCTAGCTCAGGGCTGATCTTCCTCACAAAAAAAAAAAAGTCCCCCAGAGAACTGATGGCCTTTAGGCATCGATGGAATTCCACTTGAAAAAACAAGTGAATTCTTACATATGGTCAGCTACAATGCTCCATGAAGGCCTACATGACATCTGTCTCATTCTGAACACAACCCTAGTACCGAAATCAGTCTCTAATATGAGAATATATTTGAATTTTGCAAATTTTCACTTCAAGCTCCCAAAGCACTGGGTTCCCAGCCAACTGGTGAGCTTTACGCTATAAGAAAATCTCAATTTTACTACTCAGGTCCTTATAATTCTTCTGTAGATCAGGGCTGTGTTGTAACAATATGGGGACACAAGAAAGTCATCACTCACTGGCCTTGTATACACCAAGATCAATTAGAAGAGTAAAGAATGTCTTAAAAGTCTGAAGTAAATTAGTCTTTTACTTTCCATTAAATCATTTTCTCTAAACTAAAGAAATGATCACAGAATCTTAGAATCATATGTATAATAACATTCTTTGATTTCAATCAACTAATTTTATGAATGAGTTGATTTAAGACTAAAGAAGTTGACACACTTGTGCATGACTACAGAGTTTGTGGCAGGCCAAGGAGAAGAAGAACAGGCTTTGACTCTTGTAGGCCTAATGAATAACAAGCAACTCTTCACAAGTGAGCGTACAGCAGCTAGAGATACTGCCACCACACCGGTTGCCTTCTGACATTTGCCCCTACCAATGGTGGCATTACATAACTTAGCCATAAAATGGAAATGATGTATTCAATTACTATTTATAAGAGGCTGGGGACATGGATATCACACTTTTTTTTCATATACAGATTACTAGAACTTGACAGAATGCAGTGATTATCTCCAGTAGGGGCTGGGGTCTCAATCTTGGACGCACATCAGAGACACCTGTGGAGCTTTTAAAACCATCTATCCTCAGGACAATTAAATAATAAGCACAAGGGTAGGGCCGAGGCATCAGCATTTTTAAGAAGGTCCCCAGATAATCATAAGTGTAGACAAGGTTGCCTACCACCGGTCCAGAATAATTTCTCTCAACCTTGACTACTCAGCAGAACGCAAAACAAACTTTTAGCAAGTACTAAACCAATTTCTGAGCTCTACAATGAATTAGAATTGTTAAAATGCTCCCCAGGTCATTCCAAGCATTTGGGACAACTTATCTAAAAAATGGCCTTCATTTTTTTTTTCCATATTACAACCCTTTTAAGACATAAATCTTGAAACAAATTCTAGCATTAAAAAACCTCAAAAAAGCAGAGGGCCTGGCCACCCTTGAGGCACCTCTGCAGAACCCTGGAGTCCTAGGAACCACTGATTTTGCCTAACTAGTAGAGGAGCTCAAAGCCAGGAAGGGGAAATAGTTCCCTTTCAAGTTATACAGTGAATTGGAAGCCCAGCGGGGATTAGAACTCAGATCCTCTGATGCATGGTGTAGTGGCCTATTCTGTGTGTCATGAGGGCTCTTGCACTCCACCACACTCTCTGCCTGCTTTAATGAGCCACATAAAACAAAATACTACCGTCTACAGCTCTGGGAGGGAGGGAGGGAGGGAGGGAGGGAGGGACGGAAGGAAGGAAGGAAGGAAGGAAGGAAGGAAGGAAGGAAGGAAGGAAGGAAGGAAGGAAGGAAGGAAGGACAGAAAGACAGAAATAAAGACAGACAGACAGAAAGACAGACAAAAAGAAAAGAAAAGAAAGGAAATAAAGAACAGTGAGCAATTTTGTACAAATAATTACAATAGGAAGTGTTGTCAGCGAAACATAAGGGAATGGATACATCTGTTATCAATAATCCTACATGGTAAGGGAAAATTTAGATATGCTGAGTACATTAATTTTTCTAATCAAAAATTGAAACATATTGAATTGATAAAAACATAAGAGGAAAGACAATCTCCAATCTGTGTTTCTTTTTGATCCTTCCCAGAAGAAATTTGCTGTCCAGGGAATGAAGTTGAAGTTTCAGTTCCTCCCCTGTGCAGGCCCCTTCCATGGCCCTGGCAGGGACCCAAGTAATGCCTGAACAGCATCATACATTTTTGTAAAATTGACTAAAGTAAGATGTTTTAACGGCAACGAGCTAAGACTCTGTCTTTTTCAACCTCCCTTTCTGTTGGCTGGCTTTGGAGGATTTACATGAATTTTGGAGGTCCAAGCATGAGGAAGTTGAATTGGGGTTCGTATTCTTTGGGTGCAGTGGTATATATTTATATAGTTTGCAGACATTTCCCTGGAGAGGTGCATTATTGCTAGCCCTCCTGGAGTAGGATTGTTTTCCAGGAATGCTCGTCCCATGCTTGACGCCACCTCACCAAGCATGGCATCACAAAAGTACAGACCAAAGGACACATTGCAGTGTAAACATGTCCTATAATGGCCAGCACCAGAAACATATGGGTAGTAGAGAAGCCAGAAGCTAGCTAGAAATTGTTTTCTAATCATCAGATATGTGAAATTTCAAATACAGGATTCAATTCTCATTGACATCTAGTCAAAACAGAAATTCTCTCCTGTCAAGAATATACTCAATTCAGCATATATAACTAGAAATACTCCACACAGTTTTTCTTTTTTTTATGGGAATCACGGACAATAGAATCAGAATTCTTGTGTTTGCACTGTCTGTATTCTGTACGTAAAGTTGCATGCTTTAAGCATCACAACCATCAATAACAAAAAACTAAGTTCTACTGAAATTGCTAGAGGAGACAATTGTCTTTCTATTGTCTATACAGAAACTGCTAGTGCCAAACAGCTGTCATATGAAAAGGCAATCAAAGGCTATGCAACCAAAAAGTTTAGAAAAAGTATGTCAGGTAGTTAATTATTAATATTCTTTTTTGAGATTTTATGATATATTATCTTTTAAAAATAATTTAATTCCCTTTCTAATTCTAAGTACATATTCATGTTTTTAACTTGTTTGTATTTCTAATTTTTTATTTTTTTCCCTTAAAACAGTCCCACAAATTCTTTAAGCTTCAGATCTCACAAAACTTGGATCCTCCTCTGGTCCCTCCCATAAAGGATTCCAAGCATACATCAAGACCTCAGTGCAACACCACCACAAGGCATCACCACTCAGTGGAACACAATGGAAGGTTCAGGTATCAATTTTCCACTGGGAGGGATTTTCATACTTTTGAATGTGTAAGAACCACTCTGGGAAATTGATTACATGCAGATTCCTAGGCCTCACACCAAGAGATTCTAATTCAGTAAGTCTAGGGTGCATCTCAGGAATCTGTATTTTTAACAAGCACCAAAATTGATCCTGATACGAATGGCACAGGGACCATGTTTTGAGAACACAAATTTAGACCCAATATGGAGATGCATCCCTGGCTCATCTTTGCCTCTACTTGTGTTGTTTCTCACTGGATCACCCATCTCCCTCCCATATCTCTAAAATATATACTTGCCATCCTTCACATTTTCACCACATTCCTACTCTGGAGCTTTCATTTCCATCATCCTCCTTCAGTAGAATATTATTTCAACAGAATATTAAATATTACGTTTTGTAAAGCCTTTGGTGGTGTGGTTTTTGAACGTGTGCAGATCTTTTCTGCCATGAAAAAAAAATCTCAGTTTACCTTTATTATCTTGTCTCCGTGTTGCCTAATTTTCCTCTCATTGATGCTTGGGATTCCCAGATCCTTAGCAAAACTCTAGGAATCTTATATTCTCATCACTAGTGATGTCCCTGACCAAAAGTCAACGTACTTTTCTTAATGCCCACTTTCCCTGGACCTTCTGAAGCTTTAGGCATTGCCAACTTCCCCCTCCCACCTGGAACTTTTGTCCTTCGGCATTCATGACACTGCAGGCCCAGGGTTCCTTTTCTATATCTTTGATTACTATCTGTCTTTCCAAACTCTCCTCTCTGCTTCTTTCTTCCAAGTTCACATTATGAGTCGCGTCACCTCTCTTTGATCTCAGAGACAAGGTTCAGTGCCATACCTTCATTCTGTACTTCTATGAGGATGAAACTCTACTTCCCACCTTAACTCCAGTTTCTATCTCAAATTGGACCCATCTAAATGTCTTTCATCCATCTACTCACTCATCAAATAATTATTGAGCATCAATCAAACTCCATATACTGTATAGGTTCTCAAGATACCACAAGTAATAAGAATTACTTTGCCTTTACAAAGCTCACAGCCTGGGTCAGGCAGACAGTGAACAGTAAATACATAAGGAAACAAAAGGAACTGTGTGAAGCGCCTACACTGACATATATCTGGTAATGTTCAAGAGAGCATCACAGGGTGGAAGGCATTTTACACAGATTCATCAAGAGAGAACTCTCCGAGGAGGTAACAATTAAGCTGAGACTTGAAGGAGAAGAAAAAGACAGTGAGGTGAAGGCTGGGGTAAAAAAGGTGTCCCAGGCAGAGGAAAGAACGCAAAGATAGAGGCCCCAGTGTGGGCAAGGTCTGTGGGACTGGCTGTAATGAGAGACGTAGAGAGGGGCAGGAGATGAGGCTGAAAAACTGACTGGAGTCAGATGATGCTGGGCCTTGGAGACTGTAGTAAGAAGTTCAGACATTAATAAAAAGGCAGTGAAAACCCATGGCAGAATTTAAAACAAGGGAGTGATAATCTGATTTTTAATAGTATAGCAGTACCTAGACCACACCAGGTATGGAATAAATATTTGCTGTTTGATGGTGATTAACAATCTTTTTTTTTTCCTCCCTCTATATCAATCATGCATTAAAACACTCTCAAAAGTTGAATAATTCAGTGAATATGAATCTCAGTCAGTATAACATGGCCCTTAGGAGGCCTACTTGCATTTGTAGGGCTGTGCTAGGCATGTGAATTTTAAAAAGGAGTCTCTTGTTAGAGTCTAAAGGAGTCTAAAAAGCATAAACATATGCTTTTCTTGGGAATCACAAGACTGTAGTACTTCCCATCAATATTTGGGAACTTCTTTACACTATCATACAACATATTTTATAGTGATATATGTCATCTCTCTGAACATTTTAAATCTTTGTATTTAAAAGTTCTTTCAACTCTGGTAGCACCTAAACAATGGTGTGTATGTCTACATAGTTATATGAAATTATACATATATAGTGTATCTATATATACACATAGTAGCATACATTTGTTCAGTGAATGAATAAAAATCAAGCCGATGCTAAATAGCAAAGCATATCCTCTAGTAATAAGTAAACAGCTGTAAGATCAGAAGTAAAGGAATGAAAACTTACACAACTTGCCTCCCTTTCCAAAGGCACATGGAATTACACTGATGTTAAGTAGGCTTAAATCTAAAGCATTACTCCACACCTTCATGAGGCTATTTTCAGTGTTCACCTGTTTATAAACAAATTCAGTTGGCTTAAAGATAATCTGTTTCTTGCACACAAAATGCAACAGGATTATATTTGCCAGAGAATGAATATAATAAAACTTTCCAAAGGTTTGCCATTAGATAGGGAGGAACTAGCAAGAGTCAAGGCAATGTCATAATATAATAACCATTCATAATCACGGGCTAATTAAATAGTTGTCACAAAGAAGAGGATTAGCATGGATGTTAGCTCAGGGCTGATCTTCCTCACAAAAAAAAAAAAAAGTTGCCAAATATAATAAATGTGGAGTTTCCAAAGAAGGTCATTCTGGATGGGCATATTACTAAAGCATGGTTTTGAGAGCTGTAACCTCAGTCTCACACATTCAAATGTTCACACCTGGGATCATGCAACATTACAGAATCAAGGCCTGACGCTCTTTTAATGTGATGCTTTTTAATGTAACTTGTTAAGAACTTCCTCTTAGGGTGTGTGGGCCCGTTTCACTTCTGCCACTGCAGCCACCACCAACACCTTAGGGACCTTCTGATGCCCATGGAGCTTTTTTGAATGGCCTCACAAATGCCCAACATCTGTCATAGGAGCCACAGGAGGGATTGCTACATATCCCATGCTCACTGTGAAGTCCTCACAAAGATCCTTGAGCCAGGCCCAGCCTAAGCGGTCCCTCGCCCCTGCAGCTGCTGCTCCCTACTGAAGGAAGCTGTGTTATGTGTTCAGCTGAAGGTCACCTCCACTGAGCTTCAGAGTGATGAGTCCCACTTCTCTGACAAGCCTCTGACGTCTTAACACAGAAACTGGCCTGATCATACTCAAGTGGTCATAGATTTCATTCCTTGTTGACTTCCCTTGCTAAATCTGGTTGGTACCAAATCGCTACTAGAAAATCTTATATTGCCCCCTTTCTTATATTTCACTGGTTGATATAAGAATGATGGAAGGGCTTGGGGCTGAAATATACACAACTGGCATACTTTGTGAGGCTGAGCACATATTCTAGTCTAATACTGCTAGAAGCCATCACTTTCTGTCTGCTTTCAGTGTTTTTATTTCAGCAGGGTTCTTCTCCAGAAGAGCAAATGTTTTCTTGCCCTCTCCCCCAATAAAAAAGATATCTAGAAAATAAAGTATCTGCATTATCAATCTGCTGTGGAGGAATGCATTATGTTTTGAGGGATGATTAAAAAACAATCAGTACACTTTCCAAAGACACATCATGCCATCAAGTTTCTTGATGATTCTTCTTTGGGGCCTGTAAAATCTTATGGGCCATGATCCACTCTACTAATAAGGTAGAATGAAGAAGAAACAGGCGTTGACAGGCATTTTATAATGCTTGCTGGACTCTTCTACCCACCAGCCTTCATGATACCTTGTTCCATAAAGGAATTTCCAATAAGGAAGTGCTAATGAGCACAATTCTCTGGACAGTTACACACCACGAGGAAAGAAACATGGCAAAGCACAGACCCGGCTATTAAGGAAATCCCCAATCGCAATCTATTTTTTCAACAGAAAAAAGATATTTTTGACCATCAAAATATGACTATGTGCCAGGTACCATAGTAGATCCTGGAGATATCTAGGTCTTCAAACGGATGAGTAAGATCACACTTCTGCTTCCATCAAGCTTGTATTTTAACGGGAGAGATGGACAATAAACAAGTAGATGGATGAAACCATTAGAACTGAATTTAGGTGCTGGGAAGCAAACAAAGAGGGTTCCATGATAGAGAACAGAAGGTGACCACACTGGTCACAGAAGGCCATTCTGACCAAGTGACAATTAAAGTGAGATCTAGAGAACAGAGGACACAGTAAGCATTTTGGCCTTAAGAGCATGCTCAAGTTAAGCAGGTTGGCTGCAGAGGTAGCACTGAATGAGCTCAGAGGGAAATGGAGGGGATAAGATTGTAGAGAAAGGCTGTGGACCAACTGTACTGCACCTTATAGTATACAGTAAGGAGTAAAGAATTAATACGACCAGACTAATAACTATATTATCTTATTTAGAAATAAGACAAGTGATATAAATCAAGTGAGCTAGAGCCTGTTGATGACAACGACGCTGCATGTAAACATTTCTAGGACATTTAAAAGTAAACATGAATTACATCACTGTATATGATTGTAATCAGTCTATATAAATAACAGGCATAAGTTCCCTCACAAGCTCATTACAGTTTCTACAGTTTGTTGTGGAATCTGAGTCATTTTGAATGATCTTGGCACGTAAATGGTTTTCCATTAGCCATGTTAATTTTGAGGTCTCTGATTTAAAAGTATCTGCTTTCAAGGGTTGTTTTCATTCAGCCATCCAAACAAGGCATTAGTCATGAATTGCTAACATTTGGCACGATTTAGGCAACTTTAACAAATTCATCACTTTCAGTTTTGATATAACAATCAAAATATTTTTTTTCTTGTAAAATTCATCCAGAAAAGTAAATGTCTGTTTACGCGAAATGGTCCAGGAATGGCATGTTCTATTTAAACAAATACTTGGATTAATTTAAAAGTTAAGTATTCCATATTTTAGTTTTCTAAGAACTGGAATATGTAAGTGGTGAAAAATTTTACTGAAAAAATGAGACAAGTGAATTTTACTGAAAAAATGAGACAAGTGAATGTATTTAAAAGCACCAAAGAACATACAGTTTAGAAAATCTCTTTTTCATTCACACTTTCAGCGCCTTCCATAAAGGCAACTGTTACTAGCTTTTGTGTTATCATTATAGAAACGTTCAATATATATACAGGCTTTATTCAAAGTATACATTCAATGCATACACATGGGTTTAAATTTTTCTTTGTTACACAAAGAAGGGTGTACTTTACACTCTTTATTGTTGCAAATCTAACTTGGTCCACTTAATAACAGCTTAGTGAAAGTTCCATATAAATATACAGGAATCTATTTTTTAAGTTAGTTTTAGATTGTATGGATACATGATATTTAACTTAACCAACTCTTTAGTGCTGACATTGAGGTTGTTTCCAATAATTTTCTGTTACTGATGCTTACTGAAACAATTAAATACATATTGTGTCGGGTATTACCATGTGCTGGCCCTAGACATTCAGCAGTAAAAAGCTAGACTTCCTGCCTCTCGGACCTTACAATCTAGTGGAGGAAATGATAAACAGACAAACATGTAACTTTTCATACTTATTTTTGGGAATAAGTCCTATAAAGAAAAAAGTAAAGCAGAAGGGGAGAGGCAATGAGTGGGGGGCTCCTATCTCTAGGACCATCAGGGAGAACCTCTGTAGTGGAGAGATTTGAGAACAAAACACGAACAAGTAAGAGAGCAAAGCATGAGGACATCTGGGGGGAGTACTTTAGTCATAGAAAACAGCATCAGCAATTGCAAAGGCCCTGAGGTAGACACTCACTTGGCATGTTTGAGGGACAGTGTGGTTAGATCAGAGCAAACAAGAGGGAGAACATTTGACAATAAGTTTGGAAGCACAGGCAGAAGCAGTGCACATTGAGTCTTACAGCCACAGTAACAACCTTAGGTATGATACTGTGACAGTAACTATCAGAGAACCGAGGCACAGGAGTGAGACGATCAGATTTTCACCTCAGGATCACTGCAGCTGTTCTCTAAGGAATAGACTGCAGGGGACAAGAATGCAAGTGGAGAAACCAGGAGCCGGTTACTCCACGCAATCGCCCCAAGAGAGGTGACAGTAGCCCAGACCAAGGTAAAGGTGAGTGAGAAGGTGGTGAGTTGCCGTATTGGCCATCTGTTTGGAAAGTAGAACTAACAGGGTTCACTGCTGCCTGATACACAGGGTGCGAGAAAAGGACAGGAGGCAAGGAGAATGCCAACGTTCTGGCGTGAGTGAGCAGCTAGATGAACCATGGTGTCATTTATCACATGTAGGCTCATGCAGGAACGGGAGGCTCATGGGCAGGAGGCGAATGGAGTGTGTGGAGGGGAGAAAGAGAGCTCTGTTTAGTCAAGTTCATTTTGAAATGCACAGAGGAATCCGTGGGGGTGGTGTCACAAAGGCACTTCGAAATGAGTCTGGAATTCAGGGGGAAGACTGAGCTTAGAGATTAAATGTTCACTTCTCCTGCATATGAGCATTATCTAAAGCCACAGAAATGGAGCATACTTGTTTTACTTATGTCCAAATATACCTCTCAGGGAAGCCCTAAGAAATCGAATTGCTAGGTCAAGGGGGGTGTGTGTGTGTACATATATATTGTTTTTTAGATATTATTATCAAAGTTCTCCTCCAAAGTACAATATACCTTAAATTTAAAATATTCATCTCTGGTGAATTAGAAGATATTTCCGTATAATTATGAACATTAATTTTTACTGTCCTAGAGATTTAGACATGTGAGCTGTGAGTTGAGGTAGTTTCAGAAATATATTTGTGAAACACACATACATATTTGTACTAAGCATTATCAAATATATGAGCTCATACGTTCCTGACAACACTCTGGGAGATCAATATTATTAAAACTATTTCATAAAGTAAGATACTGAGGTCCTAAGGAATGAAGGAATGTTCTCAGAGACACCTAACTAGTAAGTTGGTTAGGCTCTGGACTCAAACTCGGGTCCAATTTTCTTTCCATTACACACAGAATGAGGCAAAGGCTTGGCTTTCTCTGAATAAGATGCAAAGTATTTATAATTACCATCTAGGTGCATTTAGTGTGGGATGCCTTTAAAAGGGCATAAACACTGCCACCACCTGACAAATCTGTGTTTCCCTTCTGGTCCTCTCACGGTACCACTCTAGGCATTTGGAACACATCAATGAGCAAAAACACAGATCCCTAATCTCATGGCCATGGTAGGAGACAGCGATGGGAGAGACAGATAAATGTGTTTGAAACTTATGTTACAAGAGAATGAGCGCTACAGGGGAAAGAACAAAGAACAGAGACAGGAAAAAGGGGCTCAGCAGTGCTAGGGGTTGGGGAGCAGAGCAGGTTCAACTTTTAAAAGTACAGGAAAGGCTGACCTCATGGAGAAGGTAATATCTGAGCAAAGACATGAAGGAATCTTGAAAGTCATTGAAGACTTGGCTCTGCATAAGCCTCAGACATCATTTTAACGTGGTCCTTAATGTTGCAAGTTGAGGACCAGAAAAAAATGTACACTGAACACCCTTCAACAGGAAAAATAATTTCAAACACCTGATGGCAAATTCAATAGTGTCATTCTCACATGCAAAGGACGCAGCGTCTACCCACCATGGCCTCGTCTGTGGCTGGCTTTCTTAACAGGAGCGACAGATCCTTTTCAGCAAACCAGCTACCCTGTGTTGTTCAAGGACAGTGCTTCTTAAATCCTCATGGAGGATTCTGACCAGAAGCAGATAACGACCATCGCCGTCCGGCCACTACAGCTCTTTCATGACTTGGAGACCAAGCTGTGTAATAAAATAATAATGAACATGACTCAAACACTTAAGATCAGAGAATGAGACCCAAAGCTTGAAGGGAACATGGACAATATAAAGTTTAAGTCATTATTTAACAGATGAGAAAACCAGGTTCAGGGAGGTGAAGTGACTTAATCAAGGTCACAGAATAAGTTAGCGACAAGACCAAAGTTGGCTCAACTGAAAACCAGTATGTTTCCCATACACTACAGGCTTCAGTCTTTTCAACTTAAGCTCCTGTTTGACACCACTTTCATCAACCACCACGCATATCCCTTTTGAATGATACCTAAAGGCAAATCACAACAAAACTATCAGTTTCCTAACATAAAGAAAGTATACAAAACTGATGAGAAACACTTGTGTAATAGTTACTATGTGCCAGACGCAATTCTAAATGCTTTACTGAACTTATATAATCCTCACAGATATATAATTATGAGGTAGGTACTACTATTATCCCCGTTTTACAGTTGAGACAACTGAGAAACAGAGAAGTTAAGTAACCAACCTCAAGTCACTCAGCTTGTTAAAGACATATGAAGAATCTGAACCTAGAGTGCCTGGCTGAAAAATCTGTTCTCTCAATTCTTGTGTTAAATACTTCTAGTTGTATGTATATACTTGGTCAGAACAGCATGATTACTAATTAAAAACATGTATTTGTAACAGTTTTAGCTAGAATTTCTCACCATGGATATTAATTTTAAGTCAATTCATCAAATACTTATTGAGTGACTGCTGTATTTCAGTCAGGATGCATGTTACTCTAAGTATAGGCATTTTCCCCCAAGTGATAAGCCATCTTGAATATGTCTCTGAAATTCATAAATTTTTACAGCATCATGAAAAACAGCTACAACCAATTAAGCACATCCTTCTGTGGTGATTCAATAGTTCCACAAAATTAGCATTGATCCAGTGGAGTCTCCCTCGACAATTGTGCTTAGCAAGGATCTTGAGTTGCTACCTGGGCTTGCAATGAAATTTGTGGTCTTAAAGGAAATGCTTTTCATCTCCTTTTTAGTCATGTCATTTGTTTTTTTAAATAATCAAAGTGTCCAGAAACAAGCATAATAACAATACCAGCTAAAAGTTACTATGTACTTTGCTAAGCACCTTGCATGCCTTCACGTATGTATGTACGTATACGTGTACAGATGAGTATACGTCTATTGAGGTATAACTTACTTCCAGTGAAATATACAGATATTAACCAGAGAGCTCAATGAGTTTTACAAATCTGTACATCTGTATAAACAATATTTAATTAAGATAGGGAATGTTTCCATTACCCTAGAATGTTCCCTCATGCCCCTTCCTAATCAGTTCCCACCCCCACAGGCAGTGACTGTTCTGATTTCTATCATATCTAAAATTCGTAATTCTATGAGGTGGCTATTCTGAGGAATGTCTACTTTTGAGACCTGTGGCCACCACGCTGTCCTACTGCATTTCTTCTCAATAGAAACTTAGCCCATCTCAACAGTGTCCTCTGAGAGAATGAAGTCATAATGTCCTCACTTCTCTCTTGTGCATCTAGAATGGTACTATATGTGCCATACTTGAAAGAATTGAAAAACCGGTCATTCGAATCATTTTCTATATTCTGTGGTTCAGATGAGAAACCCCATTGAGAGCTTACTAACGTAAACACCTACAGATCAGGAAGGTGGGGTCAATGAATGCAGTGGACACATGCCCTCTCAAAGGAACAGGAGCTGCCCAGATCCCACAGCTCCTGCACCGGGAGAAATCAGACCAGGGATGCCCATCTTCAGCCTTTTCTAGATACTCTAGATATCTAGATTTGTACATAATATCTCAGTCTGTTTAAATGCTTTGCAACCAAGTCAATTTTTAAAAAACACTTCATGAGCAGAATGTGTCTATCGGCCACCCCTCAGACTGCCAGTTGGTGACCTGCTGTTTGCATCCTCAGCCTGGGAAACAACAAGATTAGCTTCATCAGTGACAGAAGTGAGGCCACAAACCTTCAAAGGTCACAGTCAACTTTAGGAGTTGCTTGTCTTTACCTGGTAAAAGTTGTGCTGCCCAGACTCCAGTCTATTACCAACACTCTCGACCCCTGTGGGAAGCAGACTAATTCAGTAAACACATATTGAGCACATAATAGAACAGAAACTGGCTACAGGAAGATGGGATGGAATAAAAAATAGAGGGAAAGAGCTAGAAAGAGTATAGAACAAGAGAGAGAATACAACAATAGATAAGAACAGGAGGGGAAGGAACAGTGCTGCTTTAAGCAGTCGTCTTTCATTGACTATGCCATGCCCAGTACCACAGCCCCAATCAGAGTTGGGACAACAGGGTGGTGTCGAATGATTTGCTTGGAGAAAGGAGCTCACCCTGATACTTATTTACTCTGAGCTCAACGACAGCAGTTTCAGTGGTTGAATATTTCAACCCTGGCAGGTAACTGCAGGTTTTCCAGGAATTCAGAAATATATTATTTGGAAGTCAAGGTGCTCACAAGAGAATCCAATCCTATCACCCCAGCAAGGGAAAGTGGTCTGAACAAGGAGGGAGTTTCTAATCCCCAGCAATATAGTTTTTATCAGGAAGCTGCTTGCTTAATAGGTACCATTGCATCATCTGTTAAAAAAGAAGCATAAAGCCATTGCTTTTACATCCACTTACACACCCGAACTCCATTAGGGCAACCACCAGCAAAGATTTCCCAGCAAACCAATCTCACAGGATTTATACACTTAGTGAACCGTGGTGACACATCCCTTCCCCAGTCCAGCGGACCTGTCTGACAGGCAGGCCAGGGGCCACAGCTTACATGGCTTCCTTTACATAGGGCAGTTCACACCTGACAACAGGAATTTGAAACAATAATGAAGACAATCACCTTTCTGTGTGGAAACAAAGGTGAAAGAAAGAGGAGAGCCGAGTCTGCAGAGAAGGTCAGGCAACAGAGAAAAAGTAACCTGGAGAATTCGGTGTAAAACATTCTCTCCTCTGCTGATTGTCTCAACTCTTCATTTTATCTTGATTTGCCTATTTCATTCTTTGTCAGTTTGCCCCGTGGTAGCTCAGTTAATATTAAGCTTATTTAGCTAAAATACTTAAGTCTTTACTGTGTGCAAGGCACCGTGCTAAGTGCATTACATGCACAATCTCGCAACATGCTAGGAGGTAGATACTAGTATGTCCATTTTAAAGATGATAAAATTGTGGCACATGGAGATGGCGTAACTTGTCCAAGACCATACAGCCAGGATCACAGTCCAGGTCTGTCTGCCTCAGAGCCTGGGCTCACTTCACAATATAACCACTCTCCTTCTGCTACAAGATCATCCCACCTTCCACTCCTTGTTCTTATGTGCTTCTTCTCTCTTATAATCCCCTTCGGTTAATAGATGTATGGCGTCCTGTTCATGGAATATGCACTTGTCAGATGACTGGAACCGAGTTCAGGAAACCCCTTTTTTTTCAGGAAGAAGTTAACTGGAATGTGTTCTGAGAAGACTGAAGAGGATAGTGCAGGAAAAGACGAGTGATAGATGAAATAATTCAAGATGCTCAGCCTGGGGAAAGGAAGACTAAGACATTCATAAAGAAATGGGAGAGCTTTAGAATTACAAAAGTCATAGATTGTAAGAAAGAGAAAACACTTTAGAGGCATCTGAGCCCATTTTATAGACGGGAAAACTGAGATCCAGTTATTAGTGGAGTCAGGACCTATCCCAAGATCTCTGACCACTTCTAACCTTTACTCCCTCTCTTCACCTCACTTCTGCACCAAGTGCTACTACCTCTCTCAAATGTGGGTTAAGAGACTATGACAATGGCCATGGGTTACAAAGTACAGAGACAAAAATCTGACTCAATCTGAGGAGGCGTGAGAAGAGAAACACTGCTCCAGGTTGCCTCTCATAGTGAAGTTCTCCATCACTGAACGCATTGCCATCACATCTGGCTGACATCTGTCAGCAATGCTATAAATGGCATTCCTACAGTGGATAATGATTTAGCCATGGCAGTGTTAAACGAACTCAGCTCTGTGGACCACTGTCTGTCTGGCTTCATTCACTCAGGGAGATTTTAAAAATATAGGGACTCCCCAACTCTGATCTCAGAAACTTCGATTCAGGAGGTTTTGAGAAACCATGGGACCAGGTGATTTCTGACGGACCTTCTAACACTAAGATTCCATTATAACGTCACTTTCTCTAACATGGCTTCCGAAGTATCACTCAGCTGTCATTACTGAGCCGACACATAGAACATGGAGTCCACGCCAGACTCAGAGTCAAGGAACAAGAAGCACTGCTGTTGTCTCTGCAAGTGAAGAACACACTGCCTGTGTTCCTTGGGCAGGTAACACATGTTTTCTGGTCTCAGTGTCCACTTCTTTAAAATGGAAGAAATGGATTATTAGAGAAGTGTTTTTCAAATGTATTTGTTTATTCGTTTTTTTAAAAAAAGTTTAAGCATTTGTGGTCAAAACCATCCATGCCTATCCCACAGACATCCTCCCTGCTCTTTGCTAATAGAACACTGATATGCTCCTTATCAGGCAGAAAGTTCCTGATCTGAATTTGCAGGCTCCTACTCCACACTAGAGGATGAAACAAGATTGGCGTAACCATATCACGGTAATATCAGTCCATAGGTTGGTGGATACATGACCCAGTTCCGGCTGAGTATTCTGA
Organism: Diceros bicornis minor; assembly: GCF_020826845.1. NCBI lineage: Eukaryota > Metazoa > Chordata > Mammalia > Perissodactyla > Rhinocerotidae > Diceros > Diceros bicornis. Next base: position 72,482,515 of record NC_080740.1, on the reverse strand, counting down.
GACGTGAGAGGAAGTCTACATGGGAGGGGATCCCTCTGTGATTAAAGGGGCAGAGGCTCCTGAAGAGAAATAGTTTTTCCCTTTCGTGTCCTGCCACCTTTGCCCTGACTTGAACATGACACATGCAGAAGAGCATGGGGACTTGAACTCAAGAGCCAAGTATGGTGGAGCACAAAGGAAGCGTTGGTCCTTGGGGACACTGCTCAGCTGCTGCAGCCATCCTGGACTGTGTAGGTGTGGTTACATCCGTATGCACAGAAAGTCAGCCCTTACACATTGAGATTTCTGTGAGCAGGGCTTCTATTACTTGCAGCCAAACACCATATTCACTGATACAATATTAAAACTCTTTTCAAATAAAATCTCTTGCAAAACCCCAGTAGCTGAAACAAAAGAAATGCCTGGGCTACATTAGAAATGCAGATGGGGTGTTTCCAGGGCTGTTTCTCTCCAGAGTCCTGAAGCGGTTTGTTCCATGGAACCAGAACTGGCCAGGATCAGCAAGTCATCAGGGAGCCTCAGATCTTCTCAGGGGTCTGCGAGTTCTCTACGAAATTTGTTTTTGTGTTTTTCCTTTCTTTTCATGTGCTTATTTTATTTATGCAAATTCTGTCCTAGAAAATGTAGATCTGGTTCATGACCAATAGCTACTACCACAAAGTTTTGGCATCTGTGTTTGTATTCACTGTATGATCATATTGGCAACAAGTGATTCCATTCTGCCATGAATAATGAGAAAGGAACAGAGTGTGATATAACACACACTGGCACCTTCCTTTCAGGTGCAGCTCAAAGGACGTTATGGCATGCAAGTGAAAGTAGATTTGAAGAGAAAAAAGTCGCGGAAGAATCAAGGATCTGTCCCGGACACAGGAGTATGAGTGTGCTGAAATCAAAATAATCTCCAGATACCTGTCAGCCCCATGTTCGTGGTGTAAGCCTTCTTAAATTCCAGTAAAATTTTCAACATACAAAACCAATGTTGATAATCTGAATATTATTATTACATAGTTTTATTTGTATTTAATTCATAAATTTGTTTTAGTGTTATAGCTGTTCAACAATGATTAAAATAGAGAGATAATATCTAGGTGAGTATTTTTCATTTGTACATATTTAAATAACAGTATAACAAAAATAATTAAATCAACAATGGAGGCATGGATCTTTCTTCCCCTCCTTTCAAAAGGGGTCCCTATATTACTCAAACTCAAATTCTGAACTACAGGATGGCCCAAATCTCTTCCAGATGGTCAAATCCATGATTCCATCAACTTCCTTATCATGTGAAACCAATATTACCATGATTCCGTCAACTTCCTTATCATATGAAACCAATATTAAACACTTTCACCAACGATGTGGTATATGCTCTTAGAGATGGCTTTTAAAATAAAAATAAATAAATAAAATTCAAGAGACATTTATTAAAATAAAGTATATGGGACATTTTATATTTCCTTTCAAAATTTTGTCTTAGTAATAAAGTTTCCATGGGCAGAGCCCTGTACAAATTTTGCTCACGGCAATATTCGCCCAACTCCACCTGGTCCCTTCACTCAACACTGCCAGCAGGAATATCCCTGGATGAAGCAAATACGGGTTAAAAATAAGGCCTTAAGAACCTGCCCCCTCCTTGCTTAGGAAATCTGAACCCTTGGGCGATGCCATTCTTACAAAATGTGCTTTCTGATTACTTCCAGAAGGCAGAGCAGGGCAGACTGACCATGGGGTCTCTTATTGTGAAGAGGGTAAAACAATTCTCCTCACTGAGGCCATGGTTTATCCACACACTTCAAGTCAAACAAATCAGCGCCTGCTGGTTTTCGCTGTTTCGAGAAAGTGGTTTCATTCCTGTGCACAGCTGCCCCCTGTGCCCTCGCTGCCCAGTTTTTGGTGTGGCCACTCCTCTCCCCTTGTTGCCTGCACCTCTGCCCTGGATTTCTTCTCTACCCTCCATCGTTTTTTTTTCTTTTCAGATGTCAAGGGAGCTTGATTTTCCCTACTATACTTCTAAAAGACGGAAACTATCGAGTTTCCTCAAAGTTGTAGGCACTGCTGTTCATAATCCTGCAACCCAGAGTTGCTGTTTCACGCCTGTTCTGCTCAATGCTTGACGGGCACTAAATTTAGAGGAGGGTGACATTAGAGCTCACTTGAGTCTCCTTTTTCACTGGCAGTGGGCTTGGCCGTGGTTCATGTCAGTTCCTAACCTGTCTTGGCATTTTGTTCACTCAGTAGGCACTTAAGAAAAAAACTGTAGTCACTGTTTATCCTGACTTCCAGCTGCCCTTTCCTTCTTGTCTCACATCCTTCAGTTCCCAAACCCTCTCCATCCCAACCCAACACAGAGATGAGGTTGATGAAGACAATATTTGTGAGCCATCTCTTGGAATAAGAAATCCTGCTGCCAGCCGTTTCCCAATTTCCTCCTCTATGTGCAAAACTGTGGAGAAAATAAAACTGCTGACTGGAAGTCCTGACTTTCCCAATAGGACAGAATGTCTGCCCACTCATCCTAGGTCTTATACAGAGAAAGATACAAAAAACTCCAGCCCTCCACTCTTCATTCACCCATTAATCTTACTGTCTACCATTTGCTACTTGTTGAGACATTTTAGAACTGAAGTAAACACACACTGTTTTCATAGAGGTCCACCCTAAGAGGTTTAGCCACTCTTCTGCTATTCTACAAGTATCCAAGAATCCATTCATTCATCTGTTTCCTCAAGCAGACTCTTGGCCAAGCCCCCTTTGGAAAACACCATTGCTATCACTGTTTGCTCTGCCAGTAATTACAAAGTTGTAGTGAGATTTAGTCCAGCTCTTTCTGAGCTGAACCAGTTTCTTAAATGCAATTACATTATACTGTGTATTTCCTAAATGCTAAATGCTAAGCGTAGAATAAGGTATTGCTTTCTGAGGGGGGTAGAAATCTATATTGTATTATAGCTGATATGTATGAAGAAGAATTATTTAAAATTTAATTTTTTTTAAAATGCACTCTTCAGTAAAGTGTAAAATAAAATCAATTGATCAATGTAATAAAATTCACACCATTATGTCTCTTTCAACAATGATTTTGAGTCAACTACTGTTTTCTGTTACTTCTTAGTTGTCTGTATTTCATAAAATACAGAAGTATTTTTGAGAGTAAAATTGCCAGTTACTTCTTCAACTCAGAAAAACTGAAAATTATAGAAACAGAATTACAAATGTTGATCCAGCATATTTCTAGGCAAATATATCACTAAGCTCTTTAATGACAGTCAAAATCCCATATAATAATAAAAGATGCCAGGAACTCATACACACATATCTGCTCCTACACTCTGAAAGTGTAATCCAAAATAGAAACTTCAAACTCTGATTCCCTCCTAAAATGAGAGCCATTTTCTGCTAAAAACGCGCCTCTCAAAACTCTCATGAAGCAAAGAACACAGACAGTTTCATCTAAAATTATCTTTCCTGCCAATGAACTGTCCTCTGCAGAAAAGTTACAGAAGGTTGGAGCAGGGTGACAATATAAGAACTCACATACTTTTCTTTTTCACAATCGTGTTGCCAGCTAAATCCTAACTTTCAAAAGTGTCTCTGCCTTGCTGAAAATCAGATCTTGAACGGGGCCGGGGAAAGAAAAGATTACACTCCACACCAAATGTTTAAGTGATGGAGTTCTAACTTGTTCACACACACAGACACACACACACACTAAAAACTCAGAGTACTTGCAAACAAACAGCGGGCTTAGACAGCGAACAGAAGCGTGGAAATACAAGAACTTAACAGCATCCTACCTCTCTCGGCTGACGAAAATCGCCCACGATCCCGGAGTGTGCCGAGAGGCTCTGAAGGAGGCGGCCGCTCGGCCTGCCGAGTGTGAGCAGGCCCAGCCTGTGTTCAGAAGCTGCCCCAGTCAGATTTTCCAACTGTAGAATTGCAGCCAAGTCCCTGCCCATGCCTGAAGAATTTCCTGAACAGCATTCTCGTTCTTTTTCTGACTCCTTTGAAACCGTACTCTGTACTTCAATACGGCTTTGTCAGGCCAACTCAGAGCTACTGGGCTGTCTCCAGCTATCAATGGGAAACACGTGTGTCAAGCACAGACTCGCTCCCCTGCAACAGAGCCCATGGCGTCTGCTGGGCTCCTACTCGCAACCACAAAGGAAACTGCTTCTAGAACCAATTCTGATTTTTCAGCCATTCTCCAGGCTCTGCTCTGTGGTGCTAGATGCTGGCGACGTCTTCTCTTTCTTCTGCTCAACACTGCCACTTGTTAACCTGCTCCTTCCACACGCAGTCGCCAGCTGGTCCCTGTGAGCCCCCTGAGCTCTTGCCAGTCCTGATAACGAGCCTATTACAGCTGAGAGATGTGAATTCTAATTTGATCTCCCTACCTGCCGTTGCCTCAGTCTTTGCTCAAAATTTCTATTGCTGGAGGGGGAACAATATTTTTAGCATTTCCAGACTGGCTCAGTACTTCAGAGTCGTTCCCTCATCCTGACGTGTGCATCTCTCCTGCTGCAACTAAAAATAATGCAATTATTTTTCAGGCACTTTTGTTGCTCTCTGCTCTGTAACTGTGCTGGGCCAAAAAATGTAACATTTTATAGGCTGTTGAAATGTGTGTTATGGTTATAGGAAATAGAAAGGAGAAAAGAATGTACCTTTAATCAGACTGTGTCCTAATTCTGTGCACCTGTGATTATTTCCACTCCATCAAAATGTCCTGTGTACATTCTGCAGGGTTTTGTGGTCTACCTTTGACATTTCCCCTTTCCATAAAACAAGAGGAAATCTCTAAAGATACAAAGAGGACAGCCCTCTTCTCCCACAGTGAAAACCCCAGATCTAAAGAGCCAAAGCTAAGTTGTCAAGGTAACATTGTAGAAAAGACATGATTTAAAGAGAGCCTCGTTTGTTTTGAGTTTTTTCCTTTGTCTTTGTATTAATATTTTACTTCCTAAAATCACACCCCTTAGCAACTTATTTTAAAGAACTGGCTTGCCATATTTTAAAAGTATTGTGTGTTCATAAGGGGCTGTTGTACAAAATAGGATTTGGTGGGGTCTTGAGTTGAGCATCAAATTGCAATGGGCACTTTCAGCAGGATGAGATTTTTGCCTTGGGAAGCAGTGTGTGTATGTGCGTGGGGGGCCCTCCCACCTCTAAGGTCAGGATGCAATTACAGAATCAGAGAACTTGCGTGTTGGAAGGAACCCCAGAGACCATCCAGTCTAAACTGTTTCTACCCTTCATTTTATATAGGGAAATGGAGGCCCAGACAGATGTGATGAGTCGTCCAGAGTTGCAAAGACAGTTAATGCCAGTGGTAAGACTAGAAAATGGGATTTGGGCTGATTTTCTATGTGCATTCTCTATCCCAGCATCATTTGGGAAAGGCACTATCATCTAACCTTCACAAGAGTAGGCTTGTAACCAGTTAGCCTAGGTCTAATCTTAGCTCTGTCTCTTACTGGCTGTGAATCCTGGTCAGCTTGCTTAACCTCTCTGGACCCCAGTTTCCTCATCTGTAAAATGAGAACTTTAAGAGAATCTACCATGAAATTGTTGAGGATTCAGTGAGATAATCCACATAAAGTGTTTACTACAGTGCCCATAAATAAATTTCACTTTAGTTTTCTTTTAATGGAGCAAAACCCAGACCCTTTTTCTTACCTAAAAGCAAAATTGTATTCTTACATCTAGCTTGAGATCCTAGAATAAACTATGTGATTGGCTAGTTACATTTTCTGCCCATCTTACCTCTATGTAATTGGGGCCTATCACCTTAAACACAGGCAAGTGTCCTAACACCTTGTGGGAATATTAAGCCAACCACACAGCTACTTTTCACTTATTCCCTAAATATAACATTGAAGTCTTTCCTCAAGATTAACTCACAGGAAAACAGTGAGACCAAATCTGCAGTCAGTTACACGAGGCTGAACAAAGTGCCATTTACAGAGGACCAGACTCTCTCCAAACCTGAGCAGCTCAAGATTACCATTCTAAAAATAGGAGACCATTAACAAGCAAATCCCATGTTTGGTAACTTCAACGTCCTAAACTAACAACAACAAAATAAAATCCTACAAGTTGAGGAAGAAATCTTACTGTAGAAACAGCTGCTACAAATTCTAAAGAATCCGATTTCTACCTGGGGTTCCAGAATCTTTGTTTTAGAGCCAATAGTAGCAAGCAGTTAATGAACCACTCACTACTTAATACCTATGTTTGGTGTCCCCTGCTATTTTTGGGGAGAAAAGAGAGGAGGAGGAGTTAATTTCAAGTGGTTTACAAATGTTTTAGTAATCAATTAAACAAACAAACAACCATAACACAACTGAAAAAACCAAGCTCAGACTTATATAAAGACAGAACAACCGTGATGTGGTCCAAAAGATGCTGCCCCAACATCTCCCCAAATACCTGCTACATGGCTCATTTCAGTGTGGGTGTTTGGAGAGAGAGACCTCAGTCTGAGACCCAGCTTCATTACTACTAGCTGGAAAATCTGGAAAACTTACTTTTCTAATGTTAAGTAAAATTATCCAGAACTTGAAAATAAGGCCAAAAAGTAGTCATGTTCTTTCAAGGTCATACGTGGCAATTACTTAACATGCCCTCTCAAGAATTACTTAACAGAAATGTGCTTTGTTCAAGTCACTGTTTACTGCTGAATAAAGGTCCCAAATTTAGTAAAGTTGCATGTTACCTTGGAGACTTCTGTTTATTAAAAATACAAATTATTTCTCTCCAGTAGAAAAAATCATCGCAAATGTGATGGTTTATTGCCCTATAAGACATTAACCAGTTTTGTATTTAATCTGGCAATCTTGTGCTACCGTTTCTTTATTAACACACCTACAAATATGGAGCTCCTCGAGGCTCTTGGAACCAGTCTTCCCATCATATTGATTCCCTCATTAATGAGTCAAATAAAATCTTGGAGATATTTTCACTTTATATTTGTAGAAATCATGTTTTTAATTTTTAAAAATTATAGTTTGATACTGTTTCATTTTCCTCACCTGTATAATCAGTGTTGTATTATGTGAGATAACGCATAATAAAGCACTCAGAAAAAGTGTATGGCACCTAGTAACTGCTCAAACTATTTAAGCACTGCGATTATTTAACACTATAATGTTTGGTTTTCAGTTTTGTAAAGGAGTCTAGAGATCACTAGACTAGATCTCTCATCAGTCTCCTTCCTATTACACCTTTTAATCTTTGCCTTTAGATTCTGAATCCCCTCTACACTGGAATTCTTCCTCCTCTTTGCTTTTCAGAGATTTCTACTATTCAAGTTCTAAAATTAACAACTGAAATATATCTTCCTATAACACACACAGATTCTATAGCTGCTAATCATAGAGGTCAATTAAAAATTCCGACCTTAAGGATCATATGAACAAGAAAACTTCATTCTAAACTAGGATATAAGCTCCATGAGGAGAAGGATTTTTCTCTGCACCATCTCCTGCCATGTTTCCAACACCTAGGACTGGTATGTAGTTGGCCCTTATGTTTACCCTTTGAATAAATCACAGCCTTTGACTTACTTGAAAATAAAGGTCCTAAATCATCCTTCTATAAGAATTACTTTGAATACAGCTTAAACATTTCTGGTATCACTGGATCATTTCTCCTCATTATGGTTTAGATTCCTTTTATCATCTGCTTTGCTTTCTTCTAGGAATATTTCAATTTGGCTAATTTCCTCTTAAAATTTGATGCTGAGAGGTGAACAAACTTTTCAGGTGTGCTGGGTCTAATTCAGGGTACAGAAGAACAACTCCCTCCCTCATTTAGAAAGTAGACTTGTTTTGTTTTGTTTTTTTCCTGAGGAAGACTGGCCCTGAGCTAACATCCATGCCCATCTTCCTCTGCTTTATATGGGATGCCACCACAGCATGGCTTGACAAGCCGTGCACGCCCGGGATCCGAACCGGCGAACCCTGGGCCACCGCAGCGGAGCGCATGCACTTAACCGTTTGCACCACCGGGCCGGGCCCAGGAAGTATACTTCTAGTAATGTAATTCATGATAGTATTAGGTTTCGGGGCAGTAACCTTCAATCATACTGAGAAGCCAGCTTGGAGTGCCTCTGTATCACGTGTGCTCTTATTAAGCTACGTCTCCTACATGGTTTACCTCTGTGATTCGCAAGCCTAGTTTTATGTTAGAATCATCTGGAAGGAGCTTTTAAAATGATCAGAGCCGGGGCCCACCTCAGATATTTTGGTTCTAATGGAATGGGATAAGAACTAGGTAAGAACTAGGTAACAGTATTTTGTTTCGAGGCCTGCCCCCCCCCACCCCGATGATTCTAATATAAGCCAGACTCAAGAATCACTAAGTTACAGTGATAACTTAACTTTTAAAACATAAACCTAATTGTGTTCCTTTGTGAACTGAAATCCTTAAATGGCTCACCATTGCCAGAAAGGGAAAGATAGCCACCCTCGCCAGGATTTGAAAGGCCTGGCTTGATCTGGTCCCTTGTCTACCTCTAGTCTCATCTGGCTGCCACTCTCCTTTCTTCCAGTTCTTCAAAGAAATCATGTATCTTTCCACTTGAGAATCTTCAAAAAGGCTGTTCTCTCCTTCTGGAAAGGTTTTTCTTTTTCTTGGAAGTTACCCTTACTCTCATGTTTTCATCTATTCAACCTTCACATTTATACTCCATTATCACTTGCTCTATGATTCAGTTATCCCTGAACCCCCAGCACCAACGGTCCCTATTATATGTGCCCGAAGACTAGCTCTTATTGTAGATGTGATTATATCTTCATTTGTATTTTTTATCTTACTCATGTCAATCTTTCCTGATACAAAATGAATATTCTCCAAATGGGCAGAAACCAGGCCTGTTTGCTCACTACTGTATCCTAGTTCCTTGCACCATGCTTAGCTCATAGGAAGTATACAATAGTTATTTTTAAGTAAGTGAATGCAGTTTTGTTTTTTTAACCCAAGTGAAGGAACATCCATATAACCCCACTCTCTTCATCTTGAGTTTTCAGACTTCATTTAATCTTTCTTACATGTTAAAATACTGTATTGTATTCAGGATACTGAATTCTCTAAGCCATTCCCATATTTATCTAAAAGACTTTTTGAGAAATTACGAAGTCAGGTTGTTGGCAAAGCCCTTAAGGCCTGAAGTACAAAGTAGGAGTGCTATGAGTATAGGGAAGAGGGTTTGCTGTGCCACTCACTTGGGAGGGCAAGCTAAGTTGAGATAATACTGTGGAGTCATACAGAGGCACAAAATAATTATGGCATAAACCTGCACGGAGGCATTCTTTGGGACACTTTTGGTTATAGTGGTCAGCCTATGGAAAAAAAGGGGGAGGGGCTCCTAAATTATATAACTCTAACCCCAAGTGGTGGGTCTTAAGGTGGGATAGAGTGTGGCAGTTGTGGGAGATCAAGATTTGGCCACCCTGAAATATATCTCTTTACCTTGATTGTTTTCTCTGAGGGACATTTGACCTCCTCCACTAACTGCCTAAAGAATTTAAAACAAATGATCTGTTTCAGGAAGGAGTTATTATCATGATGGCTGTAAAGATAATGTAGGATAGAGGTTACAACAGGAAAGGCACCAAGCCCCTTTTATAAAAAAAAAACTCTATCTCTCCCTGACCACATTATCTATAGATGACCCTGAAAAGAATTGTCTTCTTGCCTTCTGAAGTCCCAGACCACTACCCACCCCCAACACCTTTGTCGCCTTTAGCTACAATACTTAAGCAAGCAGCTTAGACAGAGGGACGAGTTGCTCATTTCTGAGTTTCTCGCATGTATACATGTTATTAAACATGGTGTTATTTTCTCCTGCTAACCTGTCTTGTTAATTATTTGGCCAGCCATAAGAACCTTAAGGGAAAGGGCAGAGGGAGAGTCTCCCTCTCTCCCGACACAGTTAAGATACAACCAAGGCTCTATCTCCCTATTTTTCTCGAGGCTTCTCTTGGCTTCTCATTTTTGCTCTCTCCATTGGGTAGTAAGACATCCACAGGTGGCCCCAAGCTCACTTTCACAAGGAAAATAAAGGATCTTTTCCAGGAAGGACTTTAGATAGCCCAGCTTGAGCCACACTCTTATCCCTGAACAAATCTCTATGACCAGGGGGATGAGGTCCTCGTGTTGGCCATATTTGGCTTATATGACAACCCTGGAGACTAAAGGAAAGGAATCAGCTCCATCTGTACCACATGGACTGAGGAGGCTAATTAGGGAATTGAGAAAAAGAGGTAGGCAGACAAAAGTCCCATGTGAACTAGGGATGATTAGGCACCCAAGACATATATATTCACAATCTTGCCCAGGGAAGGTTCTTTAAGAAATATTATGAGGCAATATTTAATTAGAGGATAGAAAAAGTAGTTACTATATACAAGCCAAAAACAGTTGAATTAGAGTTAGACTCATGGTAGATGATTAGAAGAGTAACATTATGCCAGATTCGTATTTAAGTGTTCGTTTCACAAATAATACCTGATGGGAAGTGACACTCACCCTGCTTTGGCTCTTCAACAGACAGAGCAAATTCCATCCTGCTTTTCAATGGCCAAGGGCAAAAGTATCTGGTTGACTTTGAAGAGACTTTTTTTGTAGAGGGAATCTGGATCAGGGAGTTTGGCTCAGTGACCAATCAAGGACCCACAGTTTTGAGAATATCTCCATTGACCAGACACAGTGTCTATGCTGAAGTCATTTTCTGTTTTGGAAATTCAAATATATGCATGGAACATAATGAAGGATTTTCAAGCTAAGTCCTTACTTTGAGAAGGAATTGACACATTTAATAATTTAATGTGATTAGTAATGAAACACATTGCAAATGTATCTTTTCAAAAGAAATTGATTAAACAATGTCAAGAAAATACTGATATAGTTGCATAGATGGTTCCCATGCATTCTTCCCTTTTCAGCACAAAACATTTTTTTTTTTTTAATTTTTAAGGGAAGTTTTATTGAATTTATAGTTTTTAGCAAATGTTCTCAAAGCTTGCTTAGGTTTTCTTTTTTTCAGAGACTCCTATTATCAGTGTTGGATCGTCTTTGTCTATGTTCAATATTTGTCATTTTCTCTTAAATTCTTTTAAACTCTGTCATTATTCCTTTTTCATTTTTGTCTTTATTCTTTTTTAATTTTTAATATAATACTTCTTTTTACCTTATAATTTTCTTTTTTTTTAATTTTTTGTTTATTGCAGTAACACTGGTTTATAACATTGTATAAATTTCAGGTGTACATCATTATACTTCTATTTCTGCATAGATTACATCATGTTCACCACACAAATACTAA